>NC_090022.1:153975091-154328841 GCF_037176765.1 Anolis sagrei
CACAGCAATCTCTACTCAACTTGCTATTTACCCATCACTCAAAGAAAGAGGTTGGCAATGATCCTGAAAGCCAGACAAAGATGGTTTCTTTTACTCAGCTAATCAGCTGGAGTTGTGGGGAAAACCGGTTGGGAATTCTTCCATTTCAAGTGTCACCCAGGTAGCAGTCGAGTGCCAGATACAGTATGCATGCAATTTAGAGGCTAATTCACCCACATTTTCTATGGCAGGTAGCTCTTCCTCTTTTCAATAGATATTTTCAATAAGACATTAGAGAGCAATTATGTGCAGAGATAAATCACAATACAGAATGTTAGCAGGGAAAAAGATGCAAAAGGGAGAGCTCAAAGATGGCTACTTTCTCTGGCCTGGGATAGAGCTTGGTGGGTAGTGACTGTGGAATCAGACTAACATTTGCCTAAAGTTCTATTCGTGTCAATAGTAGTGAATACTTCAAACCCAAATGTGAACTGATACCTTTTGTTGCAAGCTGGTCAAAGCCAATGCGTGGAGTTTAAATGGAACAGTGCTGTTATCCTGCCCTAGAAGATATGCTATGGTTCCTTTCACATTACTGGCTATAAATGCTTCCAAATTAGCTCAGGGAAATAAAGAGATTAGAGAAAGGGAGACTGTGAATTTATTCAAACTGCAGAATTATAGCAGTTTGACACCACACTAACTGCCATGGCTCAATGCTATGGAATTCTGGAATTTGTAATTTTATAAACTGTTTACCCTTCTACGAGCCTCTGGTGGCGCAGTGGGTTAAACTGCTGGGCTGCTGAGCTTGTTGACTGAAAGGCCGCAGGTTCGAATCCGGGGAGTGGCATGAGTTTCCGCTGTCAGCCCCAGCTTCTGCCAACCTAGCAGTTTAAAAACATGCAAATGTGAGTAGATCAATAGGTATCGCTCTGGCAGGAAGGTAACGGTGCTCCATGCGGTGATGCCAGCCACATGACCTTGGAGGTGACTATGGACAACGCTGGCTCTTCAATTTAAAAATGGAGATGAGCACCAACCCCCAGAGTCAGACATGACTGGACTTAATGTCAAGGGAAAACCTTTACCTTACCTTATTCTTCTCTGTCAGCTTACCCTTCCCTGTCTCAGAGAGCTCTCAATAAACCCCAGATTCCTCAGGATGGAACTACAGTAGTTCAAGTGGCATCAAATTACTATCACGGCTGGGAGATATGTGGTGAGAAATAAGCTGCCAACAGATGACTTGCTATTTCTTGTCCATCAACATTTCTAAGATAAATTTGGGTAATGTGACCTTTGAATACCCAACAGGAGGGAGATAAACTCTTCCTTACGTAATGTGGTGGTGAAGCCAAGAGATCTGACCTTCAGCATAGTTCTCGTCTGATTTTACCAAAACCTTTGGGACAATGATTTTAATTGTAGCCTGGAGGAATGTGAAGAGAAGATAAGACAGAAAAGGTACAAACTCTCTTTTCTCAGAGAAAACCCACATTTGTTGAAATGTCATCTGTAGGCAGCTGGACTGGAATACATAGTGCAGATGGCACCTCCATGGCACAAGTGGAGTACAGCTGTTCTATCTTGGCACGTAGCCACAGAGTAAACACTGTCCATTTCCTCTGGCACATGTCATGCATTTCCCCATGACAGCAGATGATTCTCTCTGTCAGTCACTTCAAAGCTTGGCCAAGGCTTTGCTCCCCCGCCTAGTGCTGGAGCAGTCCTTGGGTTGACCCATTTTTGTTCCTGGAACCTGAGGGACACGCTGCTGGCACAAAAAGAAACCAATTTTGAATGCCATCCACAAAAAGGTCTTGCAGAAAAGTAGCATATCAGGTGGGGTGAGGGCTACATTAGGCAGATATTTGTGGTAGTTGACCGCATGCATTGATTTTTGTCCATTCTTCCCAGTTGGGTAGGAGCATGAATAATAGCATTCCTTCTCCTGCAGTCTGAATTTATTACATTTCTTTATTACATGATATGAGGATTTAAAGATCGAACTGCAAAGACTCTGGCACAAACCAGCAAAGGTGGTCCCAGTGGTGATTGGCACACTGGGTGCAGTGCCTAAAGACCTTGGCCTGCACTTAAAAACAAGTGGCACTGACAAAATTACCATCTGCCAGCTGCAGAAGGCCACCTTACTGGGATCTGCACACATTATTCGCTGATACATCACACAGTCCTAGAAACTTGGGAAGTGTAGGACGTGTGATCCCATTCAACAGCCAGCAGAGTGTCTGCTGTGGACTCATCTTGTTGTGTTTTTTAATTGGTAAATATCTTAAAAGACATTAAACAAAGAAAACATTGGACACACAAGTAATTAAATTACCGTATACATTCCTATAGCACTGTCCCGTCCCCCCCAATACAGAGAAAGTGGGAGAACATCAAAAGGAGAGAGTATAAAGACTAGAAAGAAATAGAAGGGGAAAAGATCGCTTCTCGTGGCATTAATTCACTCTTTTCCCCACAAATTCCTAATGAAAGTTGTGTTTCAAATAATAACTTTATTTTTATACCCTGCCTTCCTGACTTGGGCTGGCTTACAAAGGGACAAGCTCAAAGAGTATGGAGTTAAAACATAATGCAATAAAATAAAAACAAAACAAAACCAAATAGAAACATATCATAATAAAACATAACATCATGAAAACAGTACCATGGGAGCAATAAAAGTGCTGCATTCAGAGGGCTCTGAGTTTGTGCAAAATTCCTAGATAGAGGTAAGGGAAAGTGCAAAATTCAAAATTATTATTCTCCTGCAGTCCAGAATCTCTTCTCTGCTTATGATGTTCAGGCAATAAGAGCCATTGCTTAGCTGCCACTCTGCTTGTGAATCTTTGATCATAGATTTCTAGCAAAACCCAAAGCATCCTTAAAGGGGCCCCCAGTATGGCATACTTGTTTGAGAGTTGGATTAGTATTTCAGTGAGATTCAAATCTCCCCTGGATTGTACCGCTGGATGAACTTCAGCAACTTTCACCTTCTCAGCCTAAGAAGGTAATGGGAAACCTGCTGTGAATAAATCTGAATTTTCCACTGCAAAGCAGGGTCACTTGATGTTAGAGTTGACTTCATGGCACATACTAAACCTCATTAAAGAAATGTGACAGAAATTCCTTTTATTATATAGAAATTGGCTAATAATAAAAATTGTCTCAGCTATTCACCAGCAACTAATAAAAAGAAGAGAGTGAACTATAAAAATACAATATTAAAGCATAATATTCCTCTACCCTCTCCATCCTTTTCAATGTGAGGGTCATGTGTATTAAGACTGGGTAGGAATGGTGGTATCATTTTTCTTATAAGCAGCTCTGGAAGCCTCCTTGGCCTAAGGGCAGGATATAAATGAAGAAACAAGCAAAGAAGAAACAGAGTAAAAACAAGCATCAGTACAACAGACCTGAAAAGCACTACATGGTATTTAAGATTTTTTAAAAGCCAGGGAAAATAAGAGCTATAGAGTGAAGACAGAGCTTCTTAAACCTTTTCTACTCAAAACCCCTTTCCACCCAAGAAATATTTACATGGCCCCAGGTACATAGATAGATAAAATATGCACAACAATTAAACATTTACTAATAATAATTCAGCATTTGGAAGCCTTTTTAAGTGGGCTGATTTTCTTTTTTGTGAAGTACAGATTATTTTTGTTGTGCCAGGAGTGACTTGAGAAACTGCAAGTCGCTTCTGGTGTGAGAGAATTGGCTGTCTGCAAGGACATTGCCCAAGGGATGCTTGGATGTTTTGATGTTTTATCATCCTTGAGGGAGGCTTCTCTCATGTCCTCGCATGAGGAGCTGGAACTGATAGAGGGAGCTCATCTGTGCTCTCCCCGGATTCGAAGTACAGATGAAGCATATTCCATGGAGCTCACTATAAGCACTGCTGAAAAATAGCAAAAGTCAGCTCACAAACAACAAAGATGTTGTTCCACTAGGTTTGGAGCACTACAATATTTCATGTCAGGTTATTTAACAATAATTAATGTTCCTTTGTTTCTTGCATATAGACTGGACTATGGTCACTCACTGTTTTCTTCATCAGTTTGATCACTGTGCTGAAATATATTTGATAGACCTTTGGCCACACTACCCAAAAACTCTCTCCTCTGTGACCACATATCTCTGTATCTGAAAAACTAAGAGGATGGGGACTGTCTCCATAAAGCACAGCAGACTGTATTCATCAAAACTACTTCTTGATACCTATTTCAAGCTCATCTTTAGAGACCCTTCCCCTGGTTATTCTATCTAATGTACTTTAATAGGTGGCTATCAGTTATAAAGGAGGCCTTCTCGGTGTTTGCATCTTGATTGTGGAATATCCTCCCTTACAGCACTACTTCTTAAACTGAATTCCAACACCACACGGGGCCCCTTTAGTTTAATGTTGGTGTAATTAAAATTGGACAATAAGAGGTTTCTGAATGCCACCCATTAGAAACATCTGGAGGCACTAACCCCCTCCCTCAGACCCCTTTGAAAAGTAAAATAAACTTACCCGGCCTCCATTACAGCCTTGGAGCAGCTCTCCCGGCGCGTATAAATAACGTGTCAGGATAGCGAGGTGGGAGGAGTGATTTTCCTCCTCCTCCCCGCTCTCCTGGAGCATCATCACTATGTGCCGGGAGAGCTGCTCCAAGACTGTAATGGAGGCCAGGTAAGTTTATTTTACTTTTCAAGGGGACTTGGGGGTTGTGGGGGAAGGGGGTGGATATTCCCACAGTTTCCCAGACTAATTTAGTACAGAAAAGTCCAGACACCAGAAGTATTGGATTTATCACATGCCTTCCAAGAAGGGGCAGAATAAATTCACTATCTAATTAATTTGCCACAAACCAGGGTTTTCTGGGTTTGCAGAGAATTAAGTCAGGAATGTCCAGAACATTGTCTGGACAGCCCCTTCTTTATTGCAGGAGTTACCACAATAAAGGTACTGTCTGGACGGGCCCTTAGATACCAAAGGCTTTAATAACCAGTCATAATTTGCGTGCCATCATTGGGAAGGCCTTCTGCCCAGATGCAAAGGAGCCCTTTCTCAGTAGACTTCAATCCATAGACAGCCATATATGACATTTTCCCATTCTAAGGGATCTAATACAACTGGTCATGTCAGCTTCTCAATTCACAGACTGAAATCAATACTGACATATTCCTGCACCCATGAAAATTGAACAAGGAAAATTTAGCATGGCAATATTGCTCAGTTTTAGAACTGAAAGGTTCTAGGGAAACTGTTGATGTATTTTCTATTGCCCAGAAAGACCAAAGCTAGAGGTAGCTGATAAAGGTGCTCCGATGAAGTTTCTGGGGCAGAATGGGCAACTCACTATTCAAGTACAGATTGAGCCATACTGAAATTGTCCATCCCAGGTTTTCTGCAGATCACTGACCATAACCGACTACCTATAAAGACATATCTGCTATCGAGATGTATCTGCTATAGAGATGTACCTGAAATAGTGACCTAAAGGGGTTTAAAGATTCACATTGCTAATAATACCTGCTCATTATATTCAGCAACATGGCATATATTCCACAAGATGAACATAGAAGAGGACAAGGCATTTTGTCAGGGTCACAGACTAACACTAATTGAATGTGATTATACATTCAGGCATTTGTGCCTAATTTAAGAAGTCAAAATGCCAGCTTCTAGTAGGTTGGCTCCCACTACCCTCATGTCTTTTAAAAATAAATAAAACAAATTCCATTCCCTCTCTATACTGAACATCTAATTGAAGTGAGGGTTATTCACTGCCTTAGAAATGAATAAGCCTTGTAGTCCTTGTCAGGCCTTTGAGAAACAAGGGGATTTGGAAGCTTTCTAGTCCAACAAGCTTTGGCATGACCAAGAGTGAGTAACTGAGCTTAGCCAGAGCGATGTGCCTCCCTCCCTCCCTCCCTCCCTCCCTCCTTCCTTCCTTCCTTCCTTCCTTCCTTCCTTCCTTCCTTCCTTCCTTCCTTCCTTCCTGGTCAGTTCCCTCTAGCATGTTCCGAACAGGATTGTCTTGTGGGTTCCAAATAGCACTTCATATACTGACTCCTGCTAAATACTTTAAATCTCAAAAACCTCTCTGAATATACCTGCTGGCAGAAAGAGAGCAGGGAAGGGGTTGATCAGACCTCACATGAAAGGGAGTTCCACAAATTGGGAGCTGCAATGGAGGAGGCTCTGCTCGATGTCCTCACCAAGCATACCTCTGATGGTGGTCTCTTCCCACAAGGATCTTAAAGCTTGAGCTGGCTTCTATAGGGGAGATATGCAAATGGAAATTCTCTCCTAAGCCAGAAATTGGGAATCCTCTAAATCAGGGATTCTCAACCTGTGGGTCCCCAGGTGTTTTGGCCTACAACTCCCAGAAATCCCAGCCAGTTTACCAGCTGTTACAATTTCTGGGAGTTGAAGGCCAAAACATCTGGGGACCCACAGGTTGAGAACCACTGCTCTAAATGCTGATAAATTGCTTGCCTCAGTCTCCTCATCGGCATGCAGTCCTGCCACAGGCTCTGGGATTTTAGAGCCAAAACCTGAGACCTATGGATGATCATTTCTGATAGTAGAACAGGTGAGTTCTGTTGATGTTAATACAGTGGAACATGTTTATAATCTTATAAAAAGTAAGCCATGTTCATGGCTTACAATAAGCTTGATACATACTTACACAGAATATGCTATTCAAATTAATAGCACCAAGGTTAGTACTTGGATAGGAGATTGCCAACAAATTCTAGGTGCTGTAGTTTATATTTCAGAGTAAGTAACTGATGAGACCACTACTGAGTGTATCTTTCCTTTTAAAACTATATGAAATTAATGAGTCTCCATCAATTGTCAGGTTTTTTTTGTGGTGTCAGGAGCGACTTGAGAAACTGCAATTGTCAGGTGACTAGAAGGCACAGAAAAGCACCACAATAATTGAGGAATGCTCATATTTTTCAAGGCAGTGCTCTTACTCTGAGATTCCTCTTCTGGGGACCAGAAGAAAGTAAGAGCCCTGAGATCTGAGAACTCTACTGTACCAACTAGTTATGGCTGATAGGAAATGGATTCCAACCATATCTGGAGGGTGATAGGTCCTCAGACCCTCTCCAAGCTAATGTCAGATGCACCACAGTGCATTTTTATACAACGTGCTCATCTGAAGCAATGGGGGAACGCCATTTGTTGTGGGATTTGATCTGAAGCCATGAAAGGAGAGTTTTTCATATATTTGTATTTGGCCTTTCTTTCCATGGGTTGTTTTAGCAAAAAAACATTAGCTGAGAGGGCTAGGTTCAAGGCTGTCCATGTACTCTGGGTTAACCTATATAGTTCCAACAGTTCAGTCACCAAAGCGGCAATGGGGAGTCTTTGTTTCTCTAGAACAGTGGTTCTCAGCCTGTGGGTCCCCAGATATTTTGGCCTTCGACTCCCAGAAATCCTAACAGCTGGTAAAATGGCTGGGTTTTCTGGAAGTTGTAAGCCAAAAGCATCTGGGGACCCCAGGTTGGGAACTATTGCTCTAGAAACAAATGAACCAATTGTTCCAGTATGCCTCCCAATTGGACAGGTTGATTAGAACCCATAGAAAGTAATGTTCAACAATATTTGGAGGGCTACAGATGTTCCTTAGCCCTGTTTCTTTGACAGAGAACAAGTACAGTCTAAAACACAAAGGCACTAAAATTTAGCTTGAAAAATAGAGCCAGGTAAATGAAAGCAATGAAGAGAAAGAAAGCAGGAGACAAGGTTCTGTTGGAAACTGGGCCCTCTGCCAAATAGCTGCTGCCTATCCATATGATGGCTAGATCTGGATTTGGGAAAGAGTTCTCTTTCATTTGAAGCAATATTGATATTTGCCACTTCAGAAGAGACAGCTGTCTTTGTTGCTATGCTCATCATCACTGATGTTGCTTTGTCGAATTCTATGCTCCATTCTACTCTTTGTTGGTTTGGAGGTGGTAATGGGTAATTTGTCAAAGGCAAGGAACCAAGCAGCTATAAATTTTATAAAAGTTGTTTTAGCAACTACAACTTCCAGAATCACCCAGTCAGGAAGATCAATGAGATCAATAGTCCCCAGAAGTAACTTTCAAGAGTCTGGCAGGTGACTGGCTCTCATTATGGTTACAGATTGGAGAAAAAAAGTATCTATTTATTTATTTACCACACTTTTATCCTGTCCTTTTCAGCCCGAAGGTGATTCAGGGTGGCATATAGACTGGCAACGATTAGATGCTGAACAAACATTTAAATCACATAATAAAATTCATATAAAAATAATTTAAAACTATAAAAATCGATGACTTCTGGGTTTAAGTCTATGTCCATTTGCATTGTTAAGCTGTTCCATATTCGTTCACAATACTGAGTTTATCTGGTTACAATGTGGTTCCAAAAGCTTGCTTGAAGAGCCAGGTTTTTATCCTTTTCATAAAGGTCAGGAGGGAGGGAGGCCGATCTAATATCCCCAGGAAGGGAGTTCCACAGCCAAGGAGCCACCACTGAGAAGGCCCTGTTCCTCGTCCCCACCAAGCGCACCTGTGAGGCAGGTGAGATCAAGAACAGGGCCTCCCCAGATGATCTTAAATTCCTGGAAGATTTGTAAGGGGAGACACGTTTAGAAACAGTAGGTCTGGTTACCAAATGAAAAAATAATCTCACCTGGGTTTTCGGATGGGATGGTAGAGATGTTGAGACTGACCAAAGAAATACACAATTTGTCCCCGGTTCCATCTCATGCTTTTGATGCCCAGTTGGATATGTCATGGAGATGACACCCAGTTCTTAATGGGTTTATTGCAGTGTGTCATGGTGTATCCATCCATCCAAGGTGCAGTATTTTGTGTCCGCTCAGGCTGGCAGGAGTGCATTTTGAGAAAGCCACAGAGTTCCAAGAAGTCTAAATAATTTAAGTCTCCCCCTTGAAAAGTTTCAAGCCATGGAAACACTGAATTAGCCAAGGGAAAACATGTCTGGGGGAACCAGCAGTTTAACGATTGCTATAGCAACACAGTGATTTCTTGCCAAGGAGGAAGGATTGTAAACAGGAGCAGAAGTTGCCAAAAACTGTTTTCTTTTCCATTTTCATAGTTCTGAAATTCATATAGCTAGTTACTTATAATAGAGCTAAAAATAGACCGGACTGGGTTCTGATGCCAAGAGAGCAGCCTTTACCCTATGCTTTGCCGCTATAATTGCTCTCCAGTTAGGAAATCCAAGACAGACAGAGGAGTTAACAGAATTCTGTGCCTGTGTGCATTAGACCTCTTGTTATGACATTCCAGATTGGCAGATGGTAAAGTTCTGGATCTCCAGAGAACAGGAAGATTTTGCATTCATGGAGGTCCTGGGGACAAAACATGGTAGCAGCTCATGACAAACAATTATTGCACTTTCTGATATCAGAAAACTATCCCTCTCGGTTAAAAAAAAAAACAAATATATTTTGATCTGAGGATAACATACAAAGTTCAGCAAATTATGCAAAGCTGATCATTTCAAAGGGAATGAATTTGTCAGTAATAAACAAAATTCTGTAACAATTTCATTTGTAGCAGGCATGTTAAAGACATGGATGAATCATATTTGCCAATTAGACTTGCCTGACATTTTGGGGGAAAGCAGCAGTTCTAAAAAGAGAAGCTCTGAAGGAGGAGAGAAAAAGCATGCTTTGCGTTCAAAGTATCTAATAAGCGGTACAGCATGAGCATCCTTTATCTAGTATCCAAAATACTCCAAATTACAAAATTGTACTCATGGGTGTCCAAGATAGTGACTCCTTTGCTTTCCGGTGGTTCAAGGTACACAAACATCATTTTGTACACAAAATTATTACAAATATTATGTATAAAATTACCTTTAGGCTATATGCATAAGGAGTCTATGACATATAAATGAATTTTGTATTTAGACTTGGGTCCCAAGATATCTTATTATGTATGAATATGCAAATATAAATGGATATACTCCAAAATCTGGAAAAAAAGTTTCAAAATCCAAAACACTCCTGGTCCAAGTATTTTGGAAAAGGAATATTTAAACTACTTAAAAATAACAAGAACTTAAGGCTGCACTTCAAACAATGAGAGCACTCTTCCCCAATGCTTGCAGAGGACAACATTATTTCAATAGCTTCCAATCCCGTCACATTCCCTTCACCAACCTTGGTGCAATGGGTCTCTCCCACTTCTTTGCTACCGTAACGGCATTAACATGATGCCAGTGGTAGGAATCTCCTTCTCTCCTTCTCCTACTCACTATTTTACTATTATTTATATATCATCTATACCTGTATAAGGGGCCACAGTGGTGCAGTAGGTTAAACCACTGAGCTGCAGAACTTGCTGACCAAAAGGTCAACAGTTTGAATCTGTGGAGCAGAGTGAGCTCCTGCTGTTAGCCCCAGCTTCCATCAACCTAGCAGTTGGAAAACATGAAAATGTGAGTACATCAATAGGTACTGCTCCAGAGGGAAGGCAATGGTGCTTCATGCAGTCATGCTGGCCACATGACCTTGGAGGTGTCTACGGACAACGCCGGCTCTTCAGCTTAGAAATGGAGATGAGCAAGACCCCACAGAGCCAGACTCAACTAAACTCAGTGTCAAGGGGAAACCTTTACCTTTTTTACCTGTATATAATCTGGCCTCATGGTAGCATTAAGAGCAAGTTTTAGAGCCAAGATTATGGATTGTAATATGAGCTGTGGATAAAGCTCATTCCACAAAAAGGGGAATGCACCAGAACCACTTCAGTGGGTCAAGCACCTCTTAGTGATATCTCAAACTTTTTCCATTCCAGGCATTCAAAAAACCAGGAGCAGTGTCACAATGGAGAGTGCATAGTGGTCCTCTTTTAGGTTTTCCCAGGACAGACTTTTCCATTTACCACTCTGCTCAGAGGAGGGTGTGATTCCTTTTTTTTTTTTTAATAAGGTACAGTTCTTGCCCCCTCATGGTGCAGATGGTTAAACAGTTGAGCTGCTGAACTTGCTGACCAAAAAGTTGGTGGTTCAAATCCAGGGAGCAGAGTGAGCTCTTGCTGTTTGGCCCAGCTTCTGCCAACCTAGAAGTTTGAAAACATGCAAAGTGAGTAGATCAATAGGTGCCGCATCTGCAGGAAGGTAACGGCACTCCATGCACTCATGACGGCCACATGACCTTGGAGGTGTCTATGGACAATGATGGCTCTTCGGTTTAAAAATAGAGATGAGGACCAACCTCCAGAGTCAGACACAACTGGACTTAATGTCAGTGGAAACCTTTACCTTTACAGTACTTGCACAGACCCACAGACACATAGAATTGCACAAACTGGGCCAATTTTCTGAATGCAATTTCTAGACTTATACAAGAGCATATCCAGTATATCTTTATCTTTTTTTTAGTGTTAATGCTGAAATTGCACAGTTGCACTAAAAAGCAAGGGAATAAAAATTTAAAGAAACAAAGTAGTGCAAGGATTGCATGGCATGTGGAAGTATGATCAGAGGTCCGTGGAATGGCACACTAGAACAATTGTGTTATTGAAAAGAGGTGCCACATCAAAGATGTTGAACCTGGTATGCATCCCTATCCATCTTATGTAGTGATATAGCAGGTTGGTGTGAAAACTAATTATGAATATCAACCTTATTTGAGCATACCTTGCCAAATATATTTGGGCAAGTTTGGAGCTTTTGTTTCAAATCTTCAAAAAAGTATTTAGTCAGCTGAGCTAGGAGGAACTTAAATGTTCCCTCTTGCCCTTTCCCCCGCCTTTCTCTGCATTCACTCCAAGACTCCTCTGACCTCTTTTTTCCCCTCTAGAAGAGGAATTTCTCTTCTCTCCTATCATCCTTCTTTAATATCTGGCATGCTGCCTTTATCTCCCCCCATAAATAAATATGGCAAAAGCCAACAGAGCTATCTACACTGCAGACTTCAGTTGGTTTAATAGTCAGTCCCAGAGATGGTTCGTTCCATGATGGAGACCAGGCATCACTAATCAAATTCTCAGCATGCCCACAGAACTCCAATTTTGAACAATCTTTGGAGGGAGCCATGACATTTACACAGAGATTAAACTAATACTGCCTTGCAGAGTGATATGCTTGCAGAGTGGAATTCAAGGGACCTGGAAATATGTTTCTTTCCCACACCTTCCATGCCTGTACTCTCCCCCGCTTTATGGAATTATCCTTGTACTCTTTTTTTAGTGTCGCACCATTTCAAAGACCCAAGTTTATATTTTTGTAATTTTTCTCATAATTTTTAATATCAGAAGGAAGTGGCATGCTTTAGCTGTAACCTTCTAGGCTATGACTGCTCATCTTCCCATATTTAAACTTCAGAGGAACTTAATTGGGCATCATAAATTCCTTACAAGTGAAGAACATTGAAGATTGGTTACTTGAAGTCCTTGAATAAGCTTACACTTATTTTACAAAGGCATGTGGATACACCTGTGAAGGATCATGATGATAGTAATTGAGAAAGAAGTTGCCATTCACCAGTTTAAGTCACTGCGACATATAATGGGGAAAACATTGCAACAAAATGATAACCTAACATCAACTGGACATATACATGTACTCATGTATATGTCAACCTTATCATCATCATCATCATCATAGGTGATCACTTGTAAATTGTCTTCCAGAGGTAGACCCTTGGTAGTGGATCTGTAAATGACTTGAAGACCTATTCTGGATCCATATGGTTTTTCACATTGGGGACCCAGATTTCCTCATGGAAAGTGGTCATGACAAGAATTTATTTATTTATTTACGCAATATATTTACGCCCCGAAAGGGATGAGAATGTGTCTTCCTTTTGACATATGTCTCCCTTTTGCCCATCTATTCATGCTTCTTCAACTTCCATAGCACTGTATTGTTGAAGGCTTTCATAGATATATAAACCCTAGTTCCAACAGACCTCACAACCTCTGAGGATGCTTGCCATAGATGCTGGCGAAACGTCAGGAGACAATGCCTCTAGAACAGTGCTTCTCAACCTGTGGGTCCCCAGGCGTTCTGGCCTACAACTCTCAGAAATCCCAGCCAGTTTACCAGCTGTTAGGATTTCTGGGAGTTGAAGGCCAAAACATCTGGGGACCCACAGGTTGAGAACCACTGCTCTAGAACATGGCCATATAGCCCCCCCCCCCAAAAAAACCTACAACATTCCATACCACTGTTGGAAACAGCTGACCTCCAGTTACAACACTCGAGTGCCAGGTCTTCCCAGTTATTTGCTTCTTTCGGAATATTTGCCTAATATCTGTCTGCTTCAATCAAAGCATTTGTCAACTTCTATAGAGTTATGCTGGAGGAACTAGAGACTCATGATACGAGAGACTTATGATCTCTCATATAAGAGAAACTGTGGTAGAAAGTCTCAACCAGTTATTGGCAGATGTTGGCTACTTGGCAAATGTTAGCTATTTCTACCCCTGAATTTCCTGACTGTTTGAGTCACTGCCCTCCTTCCAGCTTTTTCCTCTTCCTCTCTTTCTGCTTTATTACTCTTTTTCCCAATGCCTCTTGTTTTCTTGGCTTGCAGTTTCCTCCTCCTTTCTGTTTTAGGCTCTTGGCTTCTTTAACTTTCCTCCTTGTTTTCCTTTACCTCTTGTACCAAAGCAGAACAGCGACTCTGGACAAAGACATTAGATTCCCCTGTGATATTAGAGCACTTCTGTCCAACATTGTCAGAGACACAAAGCCCCGCTATCACCATCTTAGATTCCTGGGGCTTGGAGTGTTACAAGACATAGGCTAACAGCAGGGCTGTTTTGAGCTCCTAATATCTCCGCTCTTTGGCTGTTCTCTATCAGAACATTTTTCTCTCCTGGCTAAAAATACAGCACAAAGCAGGCTGCCCATGGAGTTAACCTATTGCTGTTCTCCTCCACACCTTGTTTCTGAGAAACTAACAGAACCATAGCTGTTGGGCTCAACCAGCTTTCACAGAGTAACAAAGTTCCCATGTCAGTCAATCTGCTTAAAAGAGAACATGGGAGGGGGGTTACAATGCAGGTAATTATGGCAATTACAGAAAGTTCTGCAATTTCTATAATTACAGGTGGCACTTTTAGAGGGTTTATTACAGAATTGGATGGAAAGGATTGATTTACTTGCATAAAAGAGCAGTCGCACAAGAGAGTTGGAACCATCTGCCTATCTGTATAAAAAAACAATGGGAAGGGAAAATCAGGAGAGGATTAAAAAGCAGGTACAAAGCATGGAAGCAAGTGTTCCACCCTCAGAGATTAACAACGCCACAGATCAGGGTCATGCTGAACAGTGATGGCCATGTTTAGACTATTTGATTATTACCTAGTATTTCTTTTTTTACTATAATGCTTTTCCTCCACACTGAATATTTCACAAACTTTATGCAATATTTATTTATTTACTCATCATTTATTTATTTATTTATGACAAATTCTCTAGGGTGCTGTGGTGGTGTTGTGGGTTAAATCGCTGAGCTGCTGACCAGAAAGTTGGCGGTTCAAATCTGTGGGACGGGTGGGCTCCCGCTGTTAGCCCCAGCTTCTGCCAACCTAGAAGTTGAAAACATGCAGATGTGAGTAGATCAATAGGTACTGCCTCAGCAGGAAAGTAATGATGCTCCATGCAGTCATGCTGGCCACATGACCTAGGAGTTGTCTACAGACAACACAGGCTCTTTGGTTTAGAAATGCACATGAGCACCACCCCCCAGAGCCAGAAATCAGCATCACCCTTCAGAGCCAGAAGGGGAAGAAGCCTTTACCTTTTCCTTCTGTTATCTGTGTCATGCTGTGTCTAGGCAATGAATGTTTGCTTTTGTGTTTGTGCATTCTGGAATCGGTCCTGAGTCCTCTTGGGGAAATACAAAAAAAGTATTATTATTGGGTTTTTTTCCTGTCAGGAGTGACTTGAGAAACTGCAAGTCACTTCTGGTGCCCAGGGGATGCCCAGATTTTTTTTTATGTTTTACCATCCTTGTGGGAGGCTTCTCTCATGTCCCTGTATGGGGAGCTGGAGTTGACAGAGGGAGCTTAACCCAATCTCCTCAGAGAATACCTGTAATCCAGTGTCCATTTTTGGGCATTACAGTTTAGAAAAGATATTGACAAGCTGGAATGTGTTCAAAGCAAGGCAAACAAAATGGCTATAGGTCTGGAAGTCAAGCCCTCTAAGGAGAGGCTTGGGGAGCTGGATATATTTAGTTTGGAAAAGCAGAGATTGAGAGGTGACATGATATCCTGGATGGCCTTGCAATCTCTTCCAGTGATATGATTTTACAGTTCTGTGATTTATATCCATCCCAATTTTTCTATTGTTGCTCTTGTCCTTTTATAAAATGTCTACTTAAACGAGTAGTTCTCCACCTGCGGGTCCCCAGATGTTTTGGCCTTCAACTCCCAGAAATCCTAACAGCTGGTAAACTGGCTGGGATTTCTCAGAGTTGTAGGCCAAAACACCTGGGGACCCACAGGTTGAGAACCACTGACTGTCACAACTCTGGATAGATTCACCTTGCTCAGAACAACACCACACACCAAGGCTGTAGGTTTTGTAGTTTATTGCAGAAAAAGCAAAATCAAAAACATAGAAATAAGGTTGCCAAAGCTCAGTAGCTAAAACAAAGTCTTAAATGCAAAGGCAGAGTTTCCTAGGTCCAAAGGCAAATAACATGAAGTATCATCCACAAGCATTGGTCAAACAAGAATCCATGGCAGCATGACAAAGTCTCCAGAAACAAGGATCAAAACCAAAGTCCTAAAGAGCCAAAAGCTTTCTCCAAAAGCTGAGAAGTTAACAAGGTGTAAGCAAAGTTGCACTGACAAAGGATTGACTTCAATCAGATCGTTAAATATGTTTTCCTAGCATGAAAGCATTACGTTGACCTCGAACTTCCTGTTTGTTAGCAAGCCAAGTACTTTGGCATACCCTTAATTGCAAATGGTCCTCTCTAACCAAATCCCCATCACCTTCAAGGCCGAATAACTCATTATCTTGGGACTGGCCAGCCTGGGAATCGACAGGCACTGAGCTCACAGATGGAGCGGTTGACTCCTCCACCTGCAGCTGTGAAGTTTCACTCAAATCACGATCATCTTCTAAAACAACATTCCTTTCCCTGGGAAACTGAAACACCGTCTTGTCTTCAGTATCAACACTGCATCAACAACAGGGACATGTTCAGAAATCTGTAATCCATCATCCTTCTTGTCCAGAGGAAACTCAGGTTCAGAAAGCTTAGGTTCAGACTGAGCCACAACACTGACTTAAATAATGTGTTGCGTAGTCAAAGGCAGAATAGCTGCATTGTGTTCTTTGACTGATAATCTGGAAACATACTTATTGAGCATGCAAGCTGTGGCTGATGGGAGTTGCAGTCAAACACATATGGAGTAGAGCTTGGTAATGGTACTTTTGGTATCGCAGCTCCCATAATCTCCCATCTAGCATGGTCTCTGACCATTCTGGGACTTGACTCCAAAACAGTAACTTTCCCAAGCTGTGATCTGGAGTGCAACAGACAGAATAAGGTTGAATGAATCTGTGACATGACTCATGCTTAGTAATGTAGAAGGCAGTGAGAAAAGAAGAAGACTGTGCTGCAGATGGATAGCCTTAATCAAGGCAGCCATGATTCTGGTCTGTAGAAGCTGAGCAGGGGGGCTTGGAGGTCTCCCATTCATGGAGTTTCTACAAATCGAAGTCCATTTGACAAAATTTAACAAAGAGATGACATTGTCTGTTTCAAGGGTGGGGAATATGCCATCTTCTATTTTATTTATTTATTTATTTAAAACTTTTATATCCCAATCTTCTCACCTTCGTAGAGGGACTCAGACCAGCTTACTAATTCAATGCTACTAATACAAGTTAAAACATCATACAACAATACAAGATTAAAATACATATAGATAAAATACATATATACCAAATCACCAAGGTAAAATCATGTTCAACTCAGTCCGCATATGTGGTCAATCATTTTGGTCTGTAACCAGTCTCTGCCATTATTCTGGGAATGCTCCATTCCATAACCAGGATTTCACTAGCCTCCTGAAGGACAAGAGGGAGGGGGCAGATCTAACGCTGGGAATGCTTCATTCCATAACCAGGATTTCACTAGCCTCCTGAAGGACAAGAACGCTCGGGAGAGAGTTCCATAGCCGAGGGGCCACCACAGAGAAGGCCCTTCACGCTTACAAAGGTGCTGGGACAGAGAGCAGGGCCTCTCCGGAAGATCTGAACGTCCTTGATGGTTCATAGGGGAGAATATGTTCAGACAGGTAAACTGGGCCGGAACCGTAACCGGTTCTTGATAATGTAGGGTTGAAGCTTCCATCATCCCTCACAATTGTCATTGGAAAAGACATCCCAACAATATCTGGATGTTCCTCACCACAGCTCTACCCATACCCTTCCTTCATTAGCTGCCTGAAAAGCTCAGAAGTGAGAACTGTGGAATTGGATCACGTGACTTCACGTGAACATAATCTTTTTGTGATGAGCATGGAGGGATGGTACCAATGCAGAGGGATACTGTCACACAAATTTAGAGAGCCATTTAATACATTGAATAGCTGTTAAACCAAATTGTTCCCAGCTGCAACACTACCGGGCCTTGTTCTTCAGTATGTATATGCACAAGGAACACATTTATGCTTTTCATGAACATGTCAGTTTCATCTGTAGAAGGAGACACTAAAGTTGAATGGTCTATGCATTCCTATTTATACACAAATCAGTGGCCCTTATTTTCTTAAAGTTATGGAAATCTCTGTAGCTGAATTATGGGTAGACATCATTTCATTCATTATATGCCTACTGTTCCATAATCCACAATATGGTAAGCACTTTTAAGAAACTTAATCAAGGTAGGCTTAATACGCCCCTCAGAACATTTAATTAATGTCTTCAGCAGAAGCACAGCAATTTAGGAAATTAATGCAAGGTATTTAATTTTGATAACAGACTAGACTAGCAATGACATATAATAGTTGCTCAAGAGTTACAGTAGAATACATAAATAGTATGCGATCTTGAAGACATTGGGTTTGGTCCAGGCTCAGTCATAGGGGTCTAAGTCAGGAGTTCAAGCAAGACCAAAGGATCGTGGGTTTTGCTGGTTGTCGTGGGGCTTTCAGCTCATGTCCCACTGCTACTTAGTACCTATACCAAATGTGGGGGTGTCTACCCTTCATACCGCAACAGTACATAACAAGTGTGGGGCTTTCCATTCAGGCAATCACATCAATGTTCCCAACTGTGGGGTCCCTTTCAGGCAATCCAACCACTGTGGCCAATTATGGGGGTCTTTATACTATCCCATCAAATGGAGAAGACTTCATGATGTTCACTGCAAACACTCAGTCTGGCCTTTCTTGATCTCCACCTCTGTCACACATAAGAACTTCCTCCTGATTCCGTTGTATGACACCAACTATAGGGTCAGTCTAAATGCCCTTGAAGTTTCTATAAGGATTTATACTGCTGTAATCTCTAACAGGATGCCATCCTTCCTTTTTCAGATGTCTTGTCTGCAAGCCAGCTCTCAGAATGATAGTGGCCCTATTTACACTGACTATTTTAATGATTTCAAAGGTAGCCAGACAACACACTACCACAAAATTGTGTGGAAGAAAGCCTTTAATATGTATCAGTGCTCTGTGGTTTGTGCAATCACCATCAGGACCTCAAACCAATCCAGGATTTCCTATGTA
Organism: Anolis sagrei; assembly: GCF_037176765.1. NCBI lineage: Eukaryota > Metazoa > Chordata > Lepidosauria > Squamata > Anolidae > Anolis > Anolis sagrei. Next base: position 153,993,788 of record NC_090022.1, read on the forward strand.
ATCATTTTCATAGCGAAACTACTTTTCAATACCATTTTGAAACTGCATTAAACAGTCAGTGTAGATGACCTTGCGATCCCAAGAATCAAAGGAATATAAAAACGAAAACTTTATTTCTAGAGGTTATTTATAGAAGTTAAATGTAAAAGAGCATATTATTTTTGTATAATATTTATGTAATAGTATTGAAACACCATACTCTCTCCTCTCAAGCTAAATTTCTCAAGCTAGACTCTTATCAAATACTCAATGCAAATTCTTTTCTCTCACTTCAATCCTAGTCTATCTCAAAACTCTTCTACATTCCCCTCAAAACCCAAGCAAAACCTGATCCCACTCAGGCCCCTTCGACACAACTATATAATCCAGATGATGAAAGCAATCCACATTATCTGCTTTAAACTGGATTATAATAGTCTACAAAGCAGATAATCTGGATTTTATATCTCAGTGCAGAAGGGACCTCAGACTCTACTGTCATTTGTAAACCACTTTATGCAAATCCCCGCAAACATTCCACCAATCAGCATCGACTTCAATACTCCATTGTCTCCTCCCACCCGATAGCTGCTTACCCAATGTTCACACAATAAACATTTTTATATAGAAACCTAAAAAAATGTTCCCCTTGTATGCAGAACACATCATGCAACATGAATCCAAGGCTGGAGTGAAAATTACTGGATGAAACATTAACAACCTTAGATATGCAGATGATACCACTTTGATGGTTGAAAGCGAGGAGGAACTGAGGAGCCTTCTATCCAAGGTGAAAGAAGAAAGTGCAAAAGCTGGGTTGCAGTTAAACAAAAAAACCAAGATTATGGCAACAAAAATGATTGATAACTGGCAAATAGAGGGAGAAAGCATAGATGCTGTGACAGACTTTGTATTTTTAGGTGCAAAGATTACTGCAGACGCAGACTTCAGCCAGAAAATCAGAAGACGTTTACTTCTTGAGAGGAGAGCAATGACTAATCTTGATAAAAATAACACTGGCAACGACATCACACTGGAAATGAAGATCTGCATAGTTAAAGCAATGGTATTCCCCATAGTAACCTATGGATGTGAGAGCTGGACCATAAGGAAGGCTGAGCGAAGGAAGATAGACGTTTTTGAACTGTGGTGCTGGAGGAAAATTCGGGGAGTGCCTTGGACCACGAGAAGATCCAATTAGTCCATACTCCAGGAAAGAAAACCCAACTGCTCATTGGAGGGAAGGATATTAGAGACAAAGACAAAATACTTTGGCCACATAATGAGAAGATAGGAAAGCTTAGAGAAGTTAATGATGCTGGGGAAAATGGAAGGAAAAAGGAAGAGGGGCCGACCAAGAGCAAGATGGATGGATGGCATCCTTGAAGTGACTGGCTTGACCTTGAAGGAGCTGGGGATGGCGATGGCTGGCAGGGAGCTCTGACCTGGGCTGGTCCATGAGGTCACAAAGAGTCAGAATTGACCAAACAAATAAACAATAACATATAGAAAATATACGATGTCACAGTTGTTGCTTCCTATTCTGTTTTTATAAACCATGGTTGGCTGAGGCAGTGCAGTAGTTTCCAAATACAAATTTACTCCTGTTTGATTTTTATTCCCCCCACCCTCCAGAGTTATTACCATGCCAAAGAGCAATTTCACTGATGCCCTGTTATGTTTGTTGTTGTTCATTCGTTAAGTCGTCTCCGACTCTTCGTGACCTCATGGACCAGTCCACGCCAGAGCTCCCTGTCGGCTGTCACCACCCCCCTGTTATGTATAGCGCTATAAACTATACAATGAACAAATGAATGAAGAGAAGGATACCTGCCCCCCACCCAAGCCTCAGAATGAGTGGCATCATTGGGGGTTCAGGATATGCAAATTGCACCAGGTGGCACCAAAATTACTGTCTCTAAAAATATTGTACCATGTTTCAGCAGAAATTTATTTTTTTAATAAAAACTATCCCTGCAGTTAGATATAGCCACAAAAACATTTTTCATAAGCCCAGCTTGCATGTATAAATATGGCTACAAGGCTAAAACTCTATGCTAATTTGTCATTTGAATCTTCTAATGCATATGAGCTCCAGACACAGCTCTCATTATTATTACCCAATTACAATGATGCTTTTGAATTATACTGTTTCATCTGTATGCACTGCAAGCACGTATTGTTGTTTTTCTGGCTGCTGATTTCTATGGTCACTGATTTTGTTACATTTTCTGGTATTTTACCTACATTATTGTGTTCTGCTGTGGTATGGGAGCAGATCCATGTCTCCTTTAACACTGCCATACAATCTATATTAACAAAACAGATAATTCACATTATCATCTTTGAACTCGATTGTATGAGTCTACAATGCCATATAATCCCGTTCAAAGAAGATAATCTGGACTTTATATGCCAGTGTAGAAGGGACCCATGACTTACCACATTAATATTAGTGATGCCAGTCCTTAATTTTTTTTTACACAAAGCATGGGGAAGGGGATAAAATGTTGCTGTCGGTACTGGGAATTGTCAGAAAACAAAGAGAAGAAACATTACTTGGATTCTGGGAAGAGGCCGCTCGAGGGTGCTAGAGAGAGAGAAAATCTATTTTATGGGAGTGGAGGTGGGCTGAAGAAATAAAATAATTTCTCCCTGTTTTTCTGCTATTCCTCTCACTAATGTTGCTGTCGTGGAAGCAACCCTAGTTTATGATATGGAAAGGAGGAGGGGGGAATAACAAGAGAAAATGGAGGAAATGGTTTTCCTTCTTCAACTCCCCCAACCTGTAAAATGGACTACCCTTCTCTCTCTAGTGCCATCTAGTGCCCTCCACCAAGATAATGAAACAGTACCATGGGCAACGTCCTTGAAGACAGCCAATTCTCTCATACCAGAAGCGACTTGCAGTTTCTCAAGTCGCTCCTGACATGACCAAAACTAGATTCATTTTAAAAAATGCAAGAGGTACAGTAACAAATACAGCAAACTCCCAACACTTTTGCTCCATATGGAGAAGCACATACTGAAAGATGATCTTATCATGGCATCTTCCCTTTTATCTAGCCACGGGCAGGCAAAGGCTCTTGGTTCAGCAGATTATAGAAAACAGATTGCTCAAGAGAAAACGGTCCCACTTTATGGGCTGAATTTCCTATATGCACTTTTCTTTTCCCTAACCATTTAATCCCCCCCCCCCGCCCCCCACAATTGTCTTGCAGGTATTACATGTTTTGTTCATTGTAAAATGTTGTACGGTGGTATAATCGTGTCTCCCTCCCACTCATCTTCTCTGTTGGTGTCCTGTTTTCTGGATAGAAGATGTTACTACTTTAATGGTGCTTCCTTTTTTACTTGGGTGATGGTTGGAGTTTTTATGTAGATATCTATCTGTGTGTGTGGGTTTTCTGTAAACGGTGTGACCCAACTGTTGATCTGATTTATGGATGACTAGGACATCTAGAAAAGGCAGTCTTCCTTCATTTTCTTTTTCCATGGTGAACTGGATGTTTGGGTGGAAGCTGTTAAGATGGTCCAGGAACATGTTGAGTTCTTCTTCTCCATGGCTTCAAATGGTGAAAGTGTCATCCACATATCTGAACCACATAATGGGCTTTTTGTTGCTGTTTCCGGGGCTTGTTTTTCAAAGTGTTCCATGTAGAAATTAGCTATGACTGGGCTGAGAGGGCTCTCCATAGCTACTCCATCTTTCTGTTCATAGAATTCATTGTCCCGCTAAAAGTAGCTGGTGGTGAGGCAATGGTGAAACAAAGCTGTGATGTCTTCTGGGAACTTCTGGTTGATTAGTGCCATGGTGTCTGCTACCGGGACCATGGTAAATAGAGACATCAGATCGAAGCTGATCAGTTTGTCTTTGGTATTTAGCTTGAGATTGCTGATTGTTTTCTATGAAGTGGGCTGAGTCCTTGATGTAGTGTGTAGTGAGCCCAATATGGGTTTGTAACTGTGCAGCCAGAAATTTTGCTAAGTTGTACGTGGGGGATCCAATGGCACTCACAATGGGTCTGAGTGGGGTGGAGTCCTTATGGATTTTTGGGAGTCCATAAAGCCTAGGTGGAAGGGCTTCCTATTTGTGAACCCCACCTCCTCCAAGATGAACTGAACCACCTAAACTGGGCTTTACAGGCCAATGGATACTCCACCTCAGACATCAGAAGAGCTGCAAGACCGAGAACAAGCCACAAGAGTAACAACAAAGATCCACCGAGAGGAAAAGTGTTCTTGCCATACATCAAGGGAACCACTGACCGCATAGAGAAGCTGATGAGGAAACACAACATACAAACTATCTACAGACCCACCAAAAAAATCCAACAAATGCTACGTTCAGCAAAGGACAAGAGGGATCCTCTCACTTCTGTAGGAGTCTACCACATACCATGCAGCTGTGGGCAAGTCTACATAGGGAGCACCAAATACAGCTTTGCCCAAACATGAATGAAGGAACATGAAAGGCACTGCAAACTACTTCAACCAGAGAAGTCAGCCATAGTAGAGCACCTGATGAACCAACCTGGACACAGCATATTATTTGAGAACACAGAAATGCTGGACCACCATGTCAGACTACACAGAGAAGCCATTGAAATCCATAAGCATGTGGACAATTTCAACAGAAAGGAGGAAACCATGAAAATGAACAAAATCTGGCTACCAGTATTAAACCCTAAAATCACAACAGCAAAACAACAGAGAGGAAACAATCAGGGACAGCTAATCACCTCTCAACAAAATATTCCCCCAGGCACTAACAAGCCACGCCAAAAAACAAAACAAAAAAAAAACTGCCAGGCCAAACATTAACACATAGCTCCAGCAGACAAGAGTTCTTTGTCCCACACTGGGCATTCCACAGATACATAAACCCAATTTTCCTAGTTCCAACAGACCTCACTACCTCTGAGAATGCTTGCCATAAATGCAGGCAAAACGTCAGGAGAGAATGCCTCTAGAATATGGCCACATAGCCCAAAAAAACATACAACAACGCAGTGATCCCGGCCATGAAAGCCTTTGACAATACATAGATAATGTGGGATTTTATTCAGCTATCTGGAAGGGGCCCAAAATAATGGCCTTTTGGGCTTCCTCCACATGAGGGGGGGGGGAGGGCATCTGGATTTTAGAGATGTTTAGGTGGGACATGGCCAAAGTTGGGAGCCACTGGACTAGACTTATACATGCATACAAAAATAAGAAATATCCCTAGCTAGCACTCTGTGAAAAGAAAAGACTTCACCAAAGAAATATTCACGGTCAAAGCACAGTTCAAGCCAGCTTCAAATCTTCCACAAAGAGTTTGCCCTAAAGTGTAAAATCTTGGTAGATGCCTCCATCTATCTGAGAATGCAGAAAACTCATAGCAAAGTAAACAGCAGCTGGCATATAAACTTCTGCAATGAAGTCGTTACTGGTTCTACCATAAACAAACAAGATAAGTAATCCCATGTAGAGCTCCCGTGTGAGGTAATAATTAATCTAAATGTTTCCTGGTTAAATATGCATATGCAGCCCTTCAGAATAACTACCCCCTGCAAATCTGCAGTGAACTGTAGGAGCTGATATATGCCTGCAATATTGGGTATTTTAATATTTCATTTTCTATGTGATAAGCCACACATTTCTGCAGATTTTAAGCCCATGAAAAAACAACCAAGGGGACCTTAAAAGCAATATCAGAAAATGAGACAGTTTGAAAAACAAAGGCATAAAAACCATTTGGCCTGACTCATCCATCTTCTTAGGGAAGAGTCTTTAATTCCATGCAAATAGGTTTCATTGGAATTAATGTTGTTAGGGATATAAGAAGATAAAAAATATTTCTAACATGATTGAAGGCCAGTTTGTTTGCACTACTGTATATGTCATATCAATATTAGAGTCAATTAATCTATGGATGCATCTCCACTGTAGGATGCAGACTGACACCATTTATCTTCCATGGATAAATATTATAACCTCAGCTGTTTAACCTCAGCAGACTGAAAGCCAAAACCAAGGTTACAACAACATCTGTTATAGAACTCCAGTATGCTGATGACAACGTCGTTTGTGCTCATTCAGAAGAAGATGTACAAGCCACTCTAAACACCTTTGCAGAAGCATATGAGAAGCTCGGCCTGTCACTGAACATTGAGAAAGCCAAAGTGCTGTTCCAGCAGTCACTAGCCAACCCCTCTCCAATGCCAGCGATACAGCTTAATGGTGTAACATTAGAAAATGTTGATCATTTCCGCTACCTTGGCAGCTACCTCTCCTCCAAAGTCAACATTGACACCGAACTAGAACACCGCCTGAGCTCTGCGAGTGCAGCATTTTTCCGAATGAAGGAGAGAGTGTTTGAGGACCAGGACATCCGTAGGGATACCAAGTTGCTTGTCTATAAAGCTATTGTCCTCCCAACCCTGCTATATGCCTGCGAAACATGGACTGTCTACAGGCATCACATGCAACTCCTGGAACGATTCCATCAGCGCTGCCTCTGGAAAATCCTGCAAATCTCTTGGGAAGACAGGTGGACAAATGTCAGCATGCTAGAAGAAGCAAAGACTACCAGCATCGAAGCAATGGTCCTCCGCCATCAACTCCGCTGGGCCAGCCATGTTGTCCAAATGCCCGACCACGGTCTCCCAAAGCAGTTGATCTACTCCGAACTCAAGAACGGAAAATGGAACGTTGGTGGACAGGAAAAGAGATTTAAAGATGGGCTCAAAGCCAACCTTAAAAACTCTGGCATAGACACTGAGAACTGGGAAGCCCTGGCATTTGAGCGCTTCAGCTGGAGGTCAGCTGTGACCAGCAGTGTTGCAGAATTTGAAGAGGTACAAATGGAGGGTGAAAGAGAGAAACATGCCAAGAGGAAGACGTGTCAAGCCAACTTCGACTGAGACCGCCTCCCACCTGGAAACAAATGCCCTCACTGTGGGAGAAGATGCAGGTCAAGAATAATGCTCCACAGTCACCTACGAACCCACCCCCAGGACAACGAACTTGGAGGACCATCCTCGGACTATGAGGGATCGCCTAAGTAAGAAGTAAATAAGTAAAATAGTATAGACTTCAGTGAGTTGTAGTTTCACAAGGTCTATAGCCTCCTATGTCAAAGAGTGTGATGCCTCACCGAACTACAACTCCCAGGATTCCCTAGCATTGAGCCATGACAATTGAAGGGCTGTCAAACTGAATTAATTATACAGAGTAGATGCATGATTAAGGGCTGATGGCAAACTAACTCAGATGTAAATTTCATCAAAATAAACATTTCATTCAGATTGCAATGAGAGCTTGTACTTCCAAAGTCAAAATGAGGCAAAATATTCAGATCCTTAGACTGATCAAAATATTTTATTTGGCAAATACCCATTGAAGTGCATATATTTCCCCCAGTAAGCAGGCAGAGTAAGACACTTCCTCGTGCTCCATAAGTCTAAGTATTTCAAAAGGGAGCATGTAAGAACTGCTGACGGAGTAGCAGCATTCTGTTCCAAACCATTTAATCGAGGGAGATCAATACAGATTAAACCGGTGCTATTCTTGAACATTCAGGTCTGTGTGCCATGCTTTTCTTTTGCTTTGATCAGAGATCTCCCGAGGCTCTTCCTCAATGAAACACTAGAACAAGATTAACGTGAATCAGGAATGTTTGCACCATCCCTTGAAGCCACTTTATTAAGAGGAGCAGCAATTTCAATTTATTTCAATTAAGTCATCCGTTTCAGCATGCAAGGGATTTATTATTTTTCTCTTAGGACACAATTAGTGAACATTAGACAAAACAGGCATGATTTCGGAGTGTTGGGAAAATGGAATGAAACTCTGCCTCAACATTCAGGCATTCACTCTCCTTGCATTTGTCATGGCTGCTGCTAGTCTGCCCAAAAGGCAGTCATACACAAGATTTCTAGTCTACTTGGAGTTGGGGTCGTTCAGGTTCCTTGTGTTCCTTAGCACTTCTAGGAAGGGAAAGGGCTGGTATCACATCATACCCTCCAACATCTCACAGATGAAAATCAGGACTTATGAGGTCAAGCAACATTCAGCTACAGTCAAATTAATAATGAGGAAAAACACACAAGACAGGAGAAGATGCAGCAGTCTGCTTTTGCCTAAGGTCCCTTCTACACTGCCATCTATCCCAGGATCTGATCTCAGATTATCTGCTTTAAACTGTATTTATATGAGTCTTCACTGGGATAATCTGGGATAAGAAGAGCATCTGGGATCAGATCCTGGGATATAGGGGCAGTTTGGAAGGGGGCTGAGTCTGTAGGCAAAGGGCAAGACCCTGACTTCTTCTGTTCTCTCCTCCAATAGGTACTTTGAAATCACTTTGGGCCCGTCCAGACAATACCTTTATTTCAGTATCTACTGCAATAAAGGAGGGGCTGTCCAGACAATGTTCTGGACAGTCCCCAATTAATTCACCACAAACCAGGAAAACCCTGTTTTGTGGTGAATTAATTAGATAGTGGATTTATTCCGTGCCTTCTATACTTCTATAGTGGATTTATTCTGTGCCAGATACCGACTACTTCCGGTATCTGGACTACAGTTCAGACACCATTCCCATAGTTTACCAGGCTAAATAATAATAACTGTGGGAATACCCACCCCTCCCCCAAAATCCTCAAACCCCTTTGAAAAGTAAAAAAAAAAAAACATACCCTGCCTCTAGTATACTCTCGGAGCAGCTGTCCCAGCGTGTAGAAATGATGCACCAGGAGAGTGGAGGAGGGGGAAGGAGGAAAATCGCTCCACTTCCTGTTCTCCAGGCTCATCATTTGTATGCATCGGGAGAACTGCTCCAAGAGTATACTGGAGGCCGGGTAAGGTGTTTTTACTTTTCAAAAGGGTCTGGGGGCTTTGGGGGATGGGGTAGGACCTCCAGACGTTCTCCTGGGCTAGTCCCAGGATAGTTCCAGGAGAATGTCTGGACACCCACCCCCAAAAGCACACACTTTCTGGGCTGTTTGTGAACAGGCCCACAGGAAAATCCACATTTTTAAAATGTGGGATAGTGACCTGTCTGGATCCGCCCCTAGATGCAACTGATGTAAGCTGAGAATGAAGGCTGAATGTGGGAAGAGGAAAAACAGATTGGTTAAAAGCATCTGAAAATGGTATGAGAGAGAAATAATTGGCACTGTCCCTGTAACCATCTGGATGTTTGTGGGACAGCAAGTACCTTCACTTGTAAGTCAACATAGATAGGTGTGAAGCACAATGAGATTGTAGTCAAGCAACATCTCATTCTTGTTCTTTAAGAAAATTCAGTTTGCTTGATTCAACAGCAGTCACACTACAGTCCTTAGCTCTCCCATGTTAGGAGCTTTGCCTTTATAGCAACAACTTTCCTAAGAAAGCCTTCTTCCTTTAAGCCACCAAATCCATGGGGCTTCATAAGTGCTGGCCAGCAATTAGACATTGTCTTCACTTTTGGTTTTAAATGCATTCTGTTTCTCCATTTGTTTAATGGCCTGACTCAGCCACACTTTATTGTTGTTGTGTGCCTTCAAGTCATATTATAGGCTTTTCTTGACCAGAGTTGTTCAGATGGGATTCTCCCTCTGAGGCAGAACGAGAGTATAGCTTACCCAAGGTCATCTGGTGGGCTTCCATAGCTTAGTGGGGATTAGAACTTTGGTCCCTAGTCGTTGCCATTGTCTAGTGCTCAAACCACTACACCATATTGGCTCTCAGAACTAGCCCAATGTATGAGCAGAAGGAATAGAGGTGGCAGTTAGGTCATTTCTCCAGCTATGTGGAAGGATCCCCCATCCACCATTAAATGCCCAACCCTCAGTAATCACCACTGGCAGCCATTCCTTAAGGCTGGAAATGGATTGAGATGAGGCAAAAGCAACTCCCACCACTCCATCATTTGGTTTCCCTTTTAATATTATTTTTGTTTAGATTGTTAGGATGCAAGTAGAAACACTGTAAAAAATATAAACCCCAATTTTCTGAAAGCCACTTCAAGGACTGTTTTGCAGAAAGGAGGCAAACCAACATCGAGGCTGTGTGTACCCAGTTGCCTGTCAATTTTATCCCCATGATCAACCTTCCCCCCTTTTTCACTCTCCTCACCCCCCTCCCCTCACTATTCCAGACCCTTTAATATAGAGCCTTTGGTGGTGCAGCTGGTCAAATCACTGCACTGCTGAACTTGCTCACTGAAAGGTTGATGGTTCAAATCCAGGGAATGGGATGAGCTCTTGTTAGCTCCAGCTTCTACCATCCTAGCAGTTCAAAAACATGCAAATGTGAATAAATCAATAGGTACCACTCCCATGGGAAGGTAACGGTGCTCCATGCACATGACCTTGAAGGTGTCTATGGACAACGGCAGCTCTTTGGCTTAGAAATGGAGATGAGCACCACTCCCCATAATCGGACATGACTAGACATAATGTCAAGGGGAAACCTTACCTTTACTCTCTCTCTCCCTCTCTTTAGATAGATAGATAGACAGACAGACAGACAGACAGACAGACAGATAGATGGGGGGGGGGGGAGGGAGAGAGCCCAACTGCAAAATTGATTGAAATACAACAGGAATAACAACAACAATAATAACAATAATATGGTGCAGTGAAATTATTGGGTTATGAGGTATGCAGAAGTACAATCATAGGACTACAGATGGATAAAATGGTAATATTGTGTGAATGGAGAGAGGTGCGCTAATGATACATGTTGATATGTATCCATTATTGTTGCTTGTACAATTAACATGGAATAGCTGCTTTGTGCAATGAAGGCCAAGAATCTTTTTGACTGAAGAGGAGATTTCAAACACTATTAACAACCACATAATGTTTGTTTTTGTGATCAAAGCAACCAGCAACGCATAAAGGGCTGCTCTTAGAAAGCAAAACAAATATCAGTTAGCAGAAGACCGCAGCCATCTTGTTCCAACTATCCACTCTATGGATCTTTTAAATGGCAAATTGCCATCTTTTCTCTCCCTCCCATAGATGCCTGATATCCCATCTCTGCAGGTGAATTGTCCATTCAGGAAACATCCGCACAGTCATTAAAGGAACATTACAGATGCTTTTGTCAAAGCCCTGACTCCCCAATCAGGCAATGATTTATGCAAACCCCACGGTGATCAGACTCATTCAAAGTAATCAAACAGCCATACACTCAACAAATATTAAAGCAGAACAAGGGCATTTTTGTTAAGTCAGCTAGAACGAAAGCTCACTGGAAGGGAAAGCTAAAGAGTGTAATTTGGCTGACTCCAACAGATTATAAAATGCATTTTGTATGATATTTTGGAAAGACATTGAGTTCCTGGCACGAACGACAAAACCTCCCTGTTCGTCTGTTAATGCCATAGAAACAATTCCAAGGTATGACGGGATACCATTTACTTTTGATTGGTCAGCACAAATAATAAAATTGTGGCTGCAATCTTCTGGCAAATTGTGCCAGTGTAAACAGGGCTGAGGAGAGGGGTGGGAGCGGGAGGAGGAAGAATCTCAGACTCTTGGGTATTTTTATGTGCCCTTATAGGATTAGGAGAGGATAAAAAGAAATATTAGTGTGATTATGTGTCTTCAAGTTGCCTGTTGATTTTTGGAGACCCCTTGAATTTTATAGGGTTTTCTTAGAAAAGGTACGTTACAAGAGGAAGAAAGCTGGCATTTTACCAAATCAAAGAGAGGCTATAATGTGTGCATACTCTCCAACTGCCCAGATTTAGCAGAGACAGTTCTGATCACTCCTTCCTCGTCCCACTTTTTCAGGTTCTTTAAAAATGTATTTCTTATCAGATCGAGATTACTTGTGAGAAAATGCAAAAAACTCTTCATTTTTTGTGAAATCCATTTCTCCTTTCTCTCATATCTGAGATGCTTACTTGCAAAAGACAAAGCACAGTCAACATTGCTATATAATATAGATTGGGATTATATAGTCAGTATAGGCCTATATAATGCTGTTAACCTGCATTATATGGATCTATGCCAGTGGTTCCCAACCTTTTTTTGACCAGGGACCACTTTGACCAGGGACCACTCTCCAACATTAGTCCCAAAAGGGTTACAAGTCATGTTTTGGTCAGCTTTAGATTCAGTTTGGTTATTTGGGATTGCTTTGGATAGATTACATCGGCTCTAGTTTCTGATACAGAATGTATACCACCCAGTAGTCACTGCCTGCTCGTCCACAGAAAACCATATTTAATTATCTAGAGCTGATGTAATAGTAATCTTTCGTGGGTAGTCAGCCTCTCCCCTCCCGACATCCCAATTGCCTTGACATTATAAGAGGGTTTCGTGAAACCAGTCTCTCTTGTCATGTGATTTCGAGGCAATTGTGTAGTAATGGTGAGGCCGTGGACTATAGATGAGGCCACAGACCATATTTTCATTTTGGCGGATCACTGGTGGTCCATGGATCGCAGGTTGGGAACCACTGGTCTATGCTGACCATATAATGCAGTTCCAACCTGCATTATATGGCCGTGTCGATCCAGTCACAGTTTATGTAATGTCTTACATAGCAGTGTGTCCTACAGACAGATGAAAATGCACACTGTGCTTCACATTAAAGAGCTGAGGCCTTTCCCCATGCAGTAGGATGCAGTATTTCTGTGTAACATTTGTCCTGATGTTTTCTGATTTGCACTTTTGTTTCACTGTAGCACTCAAAGCAACAGTATTATCTTCAGGTGTGCTGCTTAATTAAAATTAAGGATACATAGTGTTAGATTGTAATTGGATTTTGCAATCATGTTCACAGCCATTTAAGAAAAACACCTTCTCTCTTCTAATTTGGTAGGGTTATTTGATGGGATTGCCCAAGACATTAGTTCACACAGGTCCAAATGTCCTAAAGGCACCAAATTGTTTTTGATCTTGGAAGATAAGCAGGGTCAACCCTGGTTAATACCAGGGTCAGCCCTGGTAGATTAGCAATGAATACTAGGCCTGGGTAACAACGGAAAAATTTGTTTCTAAAATTGATTCGTTTTTTGGGGGTTTTTGCGTTTCGTTATTTAAAATAATTACAAAATTTTCCTTTTAAAAAGTTCGATATTTACAAAATTTCGTAAATGTGAAAAAAATTACAAAACATTAACGAATCGATTTCTGGAACAATAACGAATCGATTCGTTAATGGCGGACGCGAAATACGCTAAAAAACCTCCAAAAACTTCTGAAGCTTCCCTCTCCCTCTGTTGTTGACTGTTGGTGTGATATTATAATTTTTTTTCACTAATTAAACAAAAAACTTGCCCCAGACATGCAGAAATAATAACGAAACAACCTCAGAACAATAATGAAACGAATACAATAACGAAATACGAAGCTTTTACAAAACGTGTTTAAAAATTCGTTTTTTTAAAAAATTGCTCCAGAATGGTTCGTTATCGTTTTGTAATTGAAAAAATTAACGAATTATTAACGAATTACGAATTAACAAAACGAAACCGCCCAGCCCTAATGAATATCAGTTGCTGTAGGGTAGAGGGAGGGTATCTGAGTATTTTTGCTAGAATGAATCACGAAGAAATCACTACTGGGTCACTATTAGTTGACATGCACGCACACACTACATGCTTCAATAGCATTGCATTGAATGTGTAATGCATTTCAGGATCATATGGGATAAATTGTTTTTGGAAAGTCAGAATCATATGAAAATCATAACCTTTTGTAAAAGTATGATCTTCCAGAGAAGAGCCAAAACCCATTTGAGTAAAAATCTTCTCTTCAGTGGTATATATCAACATGCAAGGTAATTTGGCTTCTAGTTGTAAGTCTGATAACCTAGTTGTCTCTGATCTGTTAGGAACAGAGATGTTGCCAATGCACGAAATATAGCAGTTCTTCAGAAGTGTTTCCTCAGTGTCCAAAAACATACTTACTCTCCCATGAAATATCTTTTTCTACATCATGCTCTCAAGAGACAAAAATCAGACTTCGTTAAAAGTAACATATCCTGTTTATTGACAACCTTCATGTATTCAGCATACAGGTACCTAACTTGTCAATCACGTTACAGTCAGGTTTGAAGTGGTTTTTCTGTGTAGATAACACTGGACATCTTTCTTACAATCAATAGCAACATCTTTACATTCTGAGAGTCTAATGGAGTCTGTACAGTCTGAGAGCCTAATGGTGTCTCAGGTCTGAGCAGTCTCAGATCTGGTCATGTGGTCTGCAGCCCCTCCCACAACTTCTCAGGAAACATAGAGCAAAGGGAAAGCTACATACCAAAACAAACATACATATATAATGCAGTAAGAAAACAGAATCATAGGCAAATTACTAGTGGAGGGTGGAAGAAGGTTGCAATTTCCAACAGTTGTGTTCAAGAAACATGGCTTTCATACAGAGAAGGGTGGATCATTTTGTTTGAAAATGAACTTTGCATATGACTGTAGGCCATCAAATATGGAGTCAGCACCCGATACACAGATATGAGTAAATATCTCTGAATGTAATGCTTTATACAGCTTAAATGGTCTTCCATTCCAAATAAGAGGCAATTGTCCAGCTAAATGCAACCACTTTTCAGGTGGTGACAGAAAGAACAGTACATTATATAATTTCCTGGTATCATTTTGAGGAGGGAAATGGAAGAATTTGAGGAAAGTGTGGGTTCTGATGTGCTTGAGGGATATTTTAATGTTTGTATGAAGGGATGGCTTCTACATGGTTTTAGAAGAAATAATATCCTCAAGTCATGCTTTAAAAATATTACCTCTGGCTTGGGAGTTTAGGAGAATGATGGAGGACTGGAGGCAGAAAAATAAAATCGAAGGGCTTCATGAGGTCTGCCATTTATACGGCTCCGGTCCAACGTACCTGTCTGAATGTATCTCCTTCTACGTCCCACCTCGGAGCTTAAGATCTTCTGGGAACGCCCTGCTCTTGGCCTCACATTCGTCTCAAACACACTTGGCAGGGACGAGAGACAGTGCCTTCTCGGTGGCGGCCCCCCGCCTGTGGAATTTACTGCCCGGGGAAATTAGGTCATTGTCATCCCTTCTCACCTTTAGAAAAAATGTTAAAATGTGGCTGTGGGACCAGGTCTTCGGGCAATCAGGTTAAAGCACAATTGATAATGTTTGACTATGGCATGGAAGAGGATTTGGATAAGTTAAGCGGAGTAATCATTAGTAGATGGCTAGCTGAACAGCCACCAGACTGGCAATAGCTGATCAGAGTGTAATTATACTGTTTAAATCTTTATTTATTAATGTTTATGTTTAATTGTTATATTTGTTATTCTGTATTTTATGATGCAGCATTGAATTATTGCCAATTGGAAGCTGCCCTGAGTCCCCCAAGGGGTTGAGAAGGGCAGGGTAAAAATGTTCTAAATAAATAAATAAATAAATAAATAAATAAATAAATAAAATGTTAGATAATCTCTGTTAGGTTTAAGACTGTAGGAAGGAGTGTCTGAAATGGATTTATACTCCTGGATGTCTTATATATTGAGAGATGGCCAAGACTGTACAATATTAAACATGGAATCCTCCCTACGGAGAACTGTACCCGGCATTCTAATATTTGAACAAACCTGGAGGCTATTAAGGGCACAAATATTTACTGGTGTGCTTTGCAGATGAATATGCCCTTGAATTGTCAGTCCCTTGATGCTTCTCTGGCAGTTTTTGATCTTGCTCAAAAGTCCTTTTTCAGAAATGATTTCTGCTTTGGAGGTCAGATGAGTCTCGTTTACCAAGTGGCTGTTCCTAATGCGTACGTGGCTGTGCATGCAGGAAATGTGCAGTATTAGAAAAGAAAGGGAAGGAGGGGCAGTAGAAATGGCCTTGTAAGATGCATAAAAAGTAGAGTTTTTTTCTGAAGGACTTTGTGGAATGGGATTTGAAGTGACTGAGGAGCAGAAGTGGATATATTTCTTGTTCTGGTTTTATGTTTAAACTGATTTCGATTTTCAGATTGCTTCATTATGACAATAAGCTGAAATATGTTTTACTGAATTGTGGTCTGGTTATGCTTCTTTTTATTTGACAAAATACATTTGGCACTTTGCAGTATGCCCCCAGACATCGCATGAATACAGGGAAACTACAAGTAGTAGTAAACTCTATTGAAATGAAGGATTTCCAGTGAATGAATGTCACAGAGTTTCTCTGAAGGACCTAGAAATGCACAGGGATTGCTAAAGAATCAGGATGTAATATAATATAAACAATAATCTAGAACTGTTGGAGGTACAAATGACCAAGTTCCAGTATTTTTCTGTTTTGACAATATACAGCAATCTTCAGAATTTATTATCAGCACAATTCTGATACATGGATGAAACAAAATTACTAGTGAGCTTTTTTATTTATTTGTGTCAAAAGCATTGCATAGAATGTTGTAAAGCAATGCTTTTGGGTTGGAAAGATTAGCCGTTTACAAGAAACGTTGTGCAAGGGACGCCCAACTGTATTTACTCCATCTTCGAGGAGGCTCTTTCCATTTCCCCTACTAGTGAGCTTGCATTCCAAGTAATGGAAAACTCAAGATTAGAATCTATGAAACATGAGATAGGGCAACAAAAGATACACAATCAATGTACATTCAGCTGATTATATCCAATTTTACCGGCTTCCGCTTTCTCAAACTCAAGAGCCAATTTGATAGCCATTTTGAAAGGGATCCATGGAAACCATCTTTGGTAATTTTATTATTTTGCACCACAGGCAGTCCCCGAGTTACAAACATCCAACTTACAAATGACTCATAGTTGAGAACAGGGGTGAGACAAATATTTTACAGGTCCTACTTTCTCAAACTCAAGAGCTATCTTTGGTAACTTTATTATTTTGCCCCACAGGCAGTCCTCGAGTTATGAACATCTGACTTACAAATGACTCATTTAAGAACAGGGGTGAGACAACGGGAAGTGTGAGAAATCTATCCCTTGGAAGGAAAATTGACTCCTGAAAGAGTTGTCATGGGAAAAAGGTGTCTCCACCTAAGCTTTCTTGGCAATCCTTGTTTCCATAAGCTTAATTTTTCAAAATCCAATTATCACAGGACAGAAAGTGAAGTTAAATCTTCTGATCAGGGGCACAGACAGCAAAACAAACACCACAGGAGTGTTAACCCTTGCCAAAGCTAAACTTTTGTTTGGCTGGATTTTCATTTTTTAAATGTCCCTGTTCTGAGTTACAAACAAATTCATCTTGATCATAACTTGGGACTGCATGTATAGTGTTTGGTGTGTTTGTATTGCCACTTTTTGTTTTGCACTTGTTTTCTTATATCATATTTTAACCCTTGGGAAATAGGTAGGGAAAATACACTACTTTTCTGATTAGGAATCTGTGCAAATTGCATGAAGTTACAACACATTTAAAATTTACACAAATACATAGATCATGCCACAGAAAAACACATTTCCCTTCACATATTTCACACACAAAACCCATTCATTTTGCACAAAATATGTTTTCTCCACCCTAATTTTCTGTGCTCAAAAATTGTGTGTCTGTTTAGAGAAATGAATTTTCTACGAAGAGACACACAGTTTTCCAGCACAGAAAATTAGAATCTCGTTGCTTGTCTGCTTTTTCTTGGTAGGGTAGCTGGAGAGCCTGTTTTTCCATCACGAATGCAAATGTCAATGCAATTAAGGATATTTTCATCGTTAATCAAGGATGAAAAAATAACAAGAGCTTTTCACATCCCTATTGGACATAGAGGGAGGACAAGATGTTTGCCTGCCTCCACGTCCTGTTCACTCTCTATAATGAGTAGGCAAGTGCTGAAATACAAGCCAGAAAAAGCAGAAGGAGACAGGATCTTACATTGTGGCTGAATACTATGAATCTCCAGGTTTGGACATATGCATCAATTGTACTATTCAGTGGTGGTTGGTGGCTTCCATGTTAGCAGGATTGCAAAGCCATACCTGTTTTGGACTAACTTTGAAGGAACTATAGATAATGCAGGGACTATTGAGGAATAAGATCAGCACCTTGGAGAGCAACTTTAAAGGCTATATTAAAATATGACTCCATATTTGATATGGGAAGCTACCTGCTAATACTAGTATTCTGTCCGATGGCAAGGCACCAAATGAATCCTTAATATGTATGTTCAAAATAGGCACAATGCAGAATGCGTCTCCATGCATATCTGCACTTTATGCTTTATGGCCTATATACAAACCTTTTCTCTGCAACTGGAATGAGGCTATTTCCCATTGGACAAAAATATTCAAATGTATTTATGGAGATCCGATGCACGCATAAGGCATGAAATGGATTCTGTCATGAAGTTTTAGTAATACATTTTTGCATTAAGAATGTAATAACAGAATTACAATTTTAGCTAATGGCAAAACACAAGTATTAACATAGTAATTGATTAGAAATAGGGTTGATGTGTCTAAAATGAAGAAATAATATTCATTTTTAAAAAAACTGTAATAGTGATGATGGTTATACACTACCTTCCCCTCAAGATACATGATTGTTACCAATGTTGGTGTTATTCTCCTGCCAAGCTGCAATGTGGTTTTTTTAATGCAAGTTCCAAACTTTTTGTATCCAACTCACACATGTGCAATATACAGCATTATTCTATATTGTTACAACCAGTGGTAAATTGTCTGGTTTGAAATGATCACAGATTCAATACATTTTAATAGTTTAGAAGGAGCCCCCGGTGGCGCAGTGGGTTAAACCTCTGTGCCGGCAGGATTGAAGACCGACAGGTCGCAGGTTCGAATCCAGGGAGAGGTGGATGAGCTCCCTTTATCAGCTCCAGCTCCTCATGCGGGGACATGAGAGAAGCCTTCCACAAGGATGATAAAAACATCAATTCATCCGGGCGTCCCCTGGGCAACGTCCTTGCAGACAGCCAATTCTCTCACACCAGAAGCGACTTGCAGTTTCTCAAGTCGCTCCTGACATGACAAAAAAAAGTTTAGAATTCTTTTTGTTGTTATTTATTGTCTGAAACTGATTTTGCTGTGTACGACCTTGAGATTTTTGAAGAGATTGTGGCAGCTAAATATTCTTAAAAAACGAGCAGCAGTATAATTGGAAAAGCTGTATTTTTTAAAAAAAGGATAAAATGAATCAGGATAAGACTCAAGATTGCATAGCACACAGCTCTACCAAGCTATTTCTCTTTTGTCCAGAGAATATTAGTTTGTTATTGTACTGGAAGATGATCTGGATGTTCTGTAGTAGGCCAGGCTTTTTTTGTATTGAACTGCATGACTCCATCTGTGTCTTTCCTTTCCAGCACCAGCTATTTGATGCAAGTGGTCTGGAAAATTGTTTTCCTGTTTGTATCGTTTTAGATTTCAGGTAGTGCCACTAGCAGTAAGAACACAGTGTTCATTGTAGTGGTTCAATAGCACCTCTCCTCCTTTTTATAATACCCAAATATGGGGGAAAGTCTGTGTTCATTTCTGTTCTTGCAGCATTTCTTTCAGTCTGATGGCAAATACATTTCCTTTCTGTTCTATCAACAAATAAATTGCACTCTGAGGAAATGATTCTTTACAAATGTACCAATTCCTCTGCTCAACATGGGTGACAAAATTGCAGAGGGGGACATTTCACTTTTTGCTCGTGGGAATTGCAGTCTTCCATGTTAGTGAATCTTGTTGGCATGTACCTTTGTTTTGTCTGGATTCAGTTTCTATTTGTTTTTCCTCATCCAGCCCATTACCTCCTCCAGGATTACATTCAGAGGACATACTCTATCCTTATTTGAGGCTGTTTTTGAAGACATGGAGAAATATATTTGGGTCCCATCAACATACTGATAACACCCCACCTCATACGTATGGATGATATCTCCCAGCGGTTTCATGTAAATACTAAAACACTCCAGAGATAGAATGGCACCTTATGGGATCCCACATAACAGCTCCTTTTTTATTGAGCAGCTATTACCAAATAGCAGCACCCGGAACCTTCCTTAAAGATATATCTGGAACCACTGCAACACAGTGCCTCCAATTCCCAACCCCTCCCCCCCATTCCAGAAGGATACCATGGTTGATGCTATCAAGAGCCACTAAGAGCTCTAAAAGCACCAACAGAGACATATGACACTTGTCAGTGTTAAGATGGAGATCATCCACCAAGGCGACCATAGCAGTCTCAGCTCTGTATCCTGCTCTGAAACTGGTTTGAAATGGTGTCAAGGAAGTGTGTGTCATCCAAGACGCCCTGAAGTTGGAGGGCAACTGCTTTCTCAATCACTTTGCCCAAAAAAGAAGGTTAGAGGCTGGATAGGTAGCAGCATGTTGTTGACTAGGAGTAGAATATTATGTACAGATCAAAACTATCAAAATAGATCAAATCACTTTGTTACAGAGTTTGGAAAATTGAATTTTATAGTAAAGGAATGCTGCCTCAGAGAGTAGTAGAGTCTTCTTCTCAGAAGGTTTTTAAGTAGAAGCTGGATAGCCATCTATCGGGGGTTCTTTGATTATAAGTTCCTGCATGGTTGGACTGGGTGGCCCTTGTGTTCTCTTTTCATTCTATATTTCTATGATTTTACGAATGCACATCTTTAACATGTTTTTTATTCCTCTAAAATTTGTACAGATAGATTTGGTACCTTTTGGAAACAAATTCCACAATTGGAAATATATATTTTTTCTCATGTCAGTAGTGACTTGAGAAACCGCAAGTTGCTTCTGGTGTGAAAGAATTGGCTGTCTGCAAGGACATTGCCCATTGTTTTGATGTTTTACCATCCTTGTGGGAGGCTTCTCTCATGTCCCTGCATGGGGAAGTTGGTGCTGACAGAGGGAGCTCAACCCGCTCCTGCCAGATTTGAACAGCTGACCTGTCGGTCAGCAAACCTGCTGGCACATCAGTGTAACCTATTGTGCCACAGGGGGCTCCAATTGGAAATATAATAGAATATTAAAGGAATGAGTGAGCCAGCTCCCAGTTTTCAAGGACTGGAGGTAGAAAGCATTCCAAACCAAACTGGTATTGCCAAAAGCTATGGGCGTATCATGGGAGGAAAAGGACTGATGTAACATAGGGCTAAAATCAATGTTTTCACAGATAACCAAGGCAGTTGCAGCCACAGGGGAGACTTTTAATCAGCCAGACAGAAAGTAACTGAGGGGAAAAAAGGGAAAAAAGAAAAGTGGTTGTGAAGAGCAATCAGACAACATGATATGTGTCTGGGCACATAGCTGCTCCAGACAAGCCTTGCTTTGAATAATCCCATTAAGAGACTGCCATGGAAGGAAGATTTGCGGTTAGGGAAGCACATTTCCAGACTTGCAGTTTTTAAAAAAGTAAGTACCGTTAGAAAATGTTATGTACCAAAGGGTGTTTTAGCCTGTGAAGAAATTAAAACCCAAAGCTGGGTCTGATATTTTTTGCAGAAGAGCATGTACACCGAAATAATGAAAATACCAGGGAAGTTTGTCAACATAATTCCAAGTAGTTGGAGTTATAGGCAGCATTTAAACAAACAAATAAAAAAAACAAAAAACCCCACAGTACCATTTAAATGAGTTATTTCAGATGACCGCTGGTGTTTCCGCTAGTCTTTCTGGAAGGAATAGAAGATAACATATGAATTTCTGTAAATAAGTGGGCACTGGGAACAAAATTTCACCTTCAAAACCTGCAACAAGTCAACAAATTCGGAGAAAAAAATAGAGGCAACCCCAGTTTCGCTTTAGGAAGATGATAACCTCCAGAATGGTTGGCAGTGCTTATTTGGCATTGGAGGGAGTGGCCACAGCAAACCCCAAATTGTCACTTGGAGGTTTCTACAAATGGGAAAGCACAGTTTTCATGAAATACAATTCTATGTAGTGGAAGCTGGTCCTCAAAAAGCCCTGAGTTGTGGCTAGCCCATGGGCTACCATTTGAGCATATTTTGTATAACACAAACAGGATAAGATATGTCTAGGTTATAGCTCTGTTTTAGGGATGTGGTAGAAATCTGCCTTTTGAGTTTTCTTCACAGGTTCATTCCATTCTGTGTTCCCAGACTGTAATTTCCAGCTCAAAACCATAGATTTCTGTCTTTGTGATATATTCTATGAAAGAAATAGAACAGATGCCACAAGAGGTGCCCAACTGAAAAATGCACAGAGCCCACTGCAAATTTCCTAAATGCACAGATGGATGCTATTGTACTTGGGAACATGCATTTAAGAGGTAAAAACATATCTATATATTTCTCAAAAGAAGAATATGCTGTGCTGGAGATAATCTGATATGGGAAGGTTTGCTATAGATACATACAAAAAAGATTCAGAAAGTCTCCTGGATTGTGTCCAGAAATGTCCATCCAAGTGTCATTTGAAACTCATGACAATCTTTCCTTATTGTTTAATTGTCTGGAAAGGAATAGTGGTCTTCTGGATTTCTTTTTTTTCTGAAAATGAAGAACATGTTATGTTATATTTCACAAATATAATAGAAACAGATAATTCATGATGGCCGGGGGAGATATAGACAACCAGGTACATAATAATAATAATAATAATAATAATAATAATAATAATAATAATAATGATAATAATAATAATAATAATAATATAGCAGCATCAATAGTAATGATTTTTGTTCACCTCTCCCTGCAGCTCAAGGGATAAATGCAGATTAAAATTCACAACTTAAAACGAACTGGTTAGGCCTGCAAGAAGACATGGGTCTTCAGTTTACCGAAAGGTCACAGGTTCGAATCCGGGGAGCGGGGTGAGCTTCCGCTGTTAGCACCAGCTTCTGCCAATCTAGCAGTTCGAAAACATGCAAATGTGAGTAGATCAATAGGTACCTATTGTTTTTATTAGGAGATGCAAATGATGTATGCGTTTAATATTCTTGTTATGGTTTTATATTATGTGTTAATGTTTTAAAATGTTTTATGGTGTTTGGGGGCATCGAATCGTAGCCATTGTAAACCGCCCTGAGTTGCTTAAAGGCTGAGAAGAGTAGTATACAAATATAGTAAATAAATAAATAAATAAATAAATAAAATGCTGAATGTCAAGATGGATCTCACAGTGATGAGGGCGGGGGGCATTGCTGGGAGTTGGTAACATGGTTTAAATACTTAGTACACCCCAAAACTTTAACATGTAAAAATTCCTCGGTTGATTATACTCTGTAAGCCTGTTTTGTGGTGGTAGTGGGCTTTGATTGGCTGCTGATTGGCTGCTGTCTCTGGCTTGCTGATGAGACAAATGGTTTCAACTGCCACTTTCATTTTGGACAGTGAAGAGAGTTCTGACTGGAAACAGCCAGGAAGGAAATGGCTGCCAACTCTCTGAAGCCTGATAATTTCTAAGGCATAAACCTTATGTTTGATGGATGCCTTAATCTTTGTGGAGGAAAGACAATATTTGAAAGGAGCAAATAAAATAAAACCCGCTGCAAGGTTCTGGCAGATAACACTGTCAAAATTAGCAGGAGTTAGAGGCTTTTGGAATCAAAAAGGTCATTTAAGTCTTCAGTATTGATAAGTTTTCTGGGTTGATGATAGATTAGCTGGGATGAGCCTGAATCAAAAACCCAAGCATTTCCTTGCCCCAATAGTCTGAGAAATTGGATGAGGGAAGCACAGGCTGATTGCTGTTATACATGAACAGTGTTAGTGACATTTGGGGGGAAAGAAACTAATTTTCTTTGATTTTTCATAGTCCCCTTTGTGGAAATATTTTTTAAAATTGCTTTTACTCTCAGGTGCCTTCATGTAACCCTAGTGACCTCTATGTAGCAAACTTTCTGGCAAAGTATAATCACGTAATCAGAGATGTAAAGAGTATCCTATGTGAGTAAGGATGTCTTGCTACTTCAAATATCCCTCTGAGAAAATGGTCAATCCCCACAATATTTTTTCACACTTTTAATATATTTTTACAATGGCAAAAAATTAGTGGGTTTTTTGGCATAATAATCGAAAAAACTACTTTTTCTACACTGAAGAGAACTCTGTTGATTAGTTTCAACTAGGACAGATCCATTGACAGAATTGTTGAATTGTGAATTCACATTTGTGGGGCTTGTTAAATGTAAATAAACAGAAACATTATCACAGTTTCCGAACCAAAATATACCCTGCAGCATAATAAAGTGTCACTCGGGCTTATATAACAAGGAGGGTTGAAGGATTGCCCTATCTTTTAAAGAGGAAGACTCAAAATAAACCTTGAGGTGTCTGCCAAATGGCAAACATCAAAGACTTTACTTCAGTTCAAAAGGTCAAACAGGGCAACAATATATACAGCAGTCTCTCTGAATTCACACAGAGAACAGAGGGATTAAAGAGTCCTTTTAAACAGTCTTTAAAATAAGCTTCATGCCTTAGAAATGATCAGGCTTCGGAGATTTGGCAGCCATTTCCTTCCTGGCTGTTTCCAGTCAGCAGTCTCTTCACTGTCCAAAATGAAAGTGGCAGCTGAAACCATTTGTCTCATCAACAAGCCAGAGACAGCAGCCAATCAGGACTCTGGCTCATGACTGGCTCAGCTAATCAGCTGCTGAGACATGTCTTTCCAGTCAACCCATAACATCATGGTGTCTTTTTTTTTTTACTAATCCTCACAATATTTATATGAATTCAACTGATTTCATGGCTTCTCTTTCATTAGGCTTACTAGTTGGGTGTCAGCCACTGTTATCTGAGCTGAAACATTTTTTACACACAAAATCACCATGTTTTATGCACAAAGCCCAATGGTTTTTTATGATTCTTCTAAAAGTCATGCTTTATTCAAAAATATCCATTCTGTTTCAAGGGCTGCCCTATCTTTTTAAGAGAAAGACTCAAAATAGACCTTGAAGTTGCCCGCCAAACGGCAAACATCAAAAGGCAGGTCATAATTTTCCCTATGATAGTGTGGAAAATTGATGTGTCAATCATAGCAGTTATTTGCATCACAATATATACTAATATATGCAAATTTAATGCAGATCCATGTGCTTTCCCCTTTTGTATTGTCTACATTTTCTCTTTTGCAATATGCTAACAGCCACCCTGCTATGTAAACAGATTCACTATATAATTTGGAAAGGCAGCTTCACACGCATGAGACATCAAAGGATAAGGAACTATTAAGCAAAGCAGTAATTCCTAAAATATTTTTAATGAACATTGTCAGAGCATTTCTAAGGGGAAAATTTCTAAGACTGAGCAAGCCCATTTATTTGACTAGTTCCTTATTTGGTAGCTTGCATTGGTCTCTGAGTGTTTTGGAGAGACATTTTCTACTGTAATGATTATTTTTTGTTTAGTACCTTATCTGGAACTTTGCATTGGCCCCTTACTTGATTCAGACCAATTTATACCCTTTTCAACCCAAACTGGATCAATATGCAGATTGAAAATTTTCATGTTCCATTGACTTGCGTAAGAATCGTAAAATGGCCGTAATGAATGAGAGAGGGCATAACTGACTTTGATTTCTACACATATGCATGTACGTGTGTGCACATTTTACAGCCATTTTACGATTCTTATGGAACATGAACATTTACAATCTGCATATTGATCCAGTTTGGGTTGGAAAGGGTATAAATTGGTCTGAATCAAGTAAGGGGGGCAATGCAAAGTTCCAGATAAGGATAAAAAAAGAAACAAGGAAGATACAAGCCTACCACCAAACTCCAACAAAACTCTTTGAAAGATGTTCCTGCAGAAGATAAGCAAAAGAAACTGTCTATGGGCAGTTACTGGTACATAACCTAGACTTACACGCTACTTTAGAAGCTACATAGAAAGTCCCCTTACTCAGTAGCAGCCATTATTATTACTCAATTGGGAAACATCTGAATAATAATAATAATAATAATAATAATAATAATAATAATAATAATTTTATTTATATACCTCTCTACTTCCCCGGGGGAAATCAGGGTGATTTCAAAGCAACAGCATCAAAACATACAGAGTCACAACATGAACAAAAAATAACAGTAACAGAAACATAATCATGGAATTACCCAACAACACATAAATATTAAAAAATCCTACCTGCTCTTCATGTCTATTTGTCAGGGCATGGAAAAAGGAATGGGTCAAGACAGTTGAAAAGGCTGGGTCAAGACTGATACAAATTGAAATAAGATGGGACCGGCATTTGGGTACAGTGCTGTAATAAGTAAACGACAAAAGCAGGGACTGGCTATTTCCAGAGGCCTGTTAGGAGAATGACCAGGGTAATATATAATGGGCTAGGTTGTGTCTGGACAGTGTCTGGGCTGAGCTAGCACTGGTTACTCTCAAAGATTTGTTGAATCCAACAAGTCTTCAAACTCTTACGAAAAGAGGGGAGGGATGGCCCTGTCTTATTTCCCTTGGAAGGGCGTTCCAGAGGTGGGGGGCCCTCTCTCTCATCCCCACCAACCGTGCTTGTGACGGAGGTGGGAGTGAGAGGAAGACCTCCCCAGAGGATCTTAGAGTTTGTGCTGGTTCATAGATGGAGATGCAATCGCGAAGATAGGCGGGGCCTGAACTGTTTAGGGCTTTATAGGTCATTACCTGCACCTTGAATTTTGGCTCAGCAACTAATGAACAGAGAAGCAGGTTCCCCACTTATCATGGTGACTGTTTGCCAGTAAGTGGGGGCTGGGATGGGGTTGTGAGAGAATGTGAACCTTATCACATTAAGAAATACTCCATTTCTGAGACTGTTTGAGAATGATTTTGAACGGGTCCCATCACATGACATTTGCTCCATCCCATCAGTATTCTATCAGAATCTGTCTGCAAAGCATCATAAAAACTATTTTCAGACATATGTGTTTTGAAATACTACGGATACTTCCATTGCTGAAGCACAGTTTTTGTGTGTGATAGGAAAACCTATATGCATCCCATCAGCAATGATACTTTTTAAAAGATCATAGAGGGATATAGGGGGTGTTTTGAATGGATTGAAAGGAACTAGCCTTCCGTTAGGTGATGAGTCAAAACGTAGTATTTTCAAATCTTAAGAATCGTAATAATTACGGTTTTTTTTGTCGTGTCAGGAGCAACCTGAGAAAGTGCAAGTTCCTTCTGGTGTGAGAGAATTGGCCGTCTGCAAGGACATTGCCCAGGGTACCCCCGGATGATTTGATGTTTTTATCATCCTTGTGGGAGGCTTCTCTCATGTCCCCGTATGAGGAGCTGGAGCTGATAGAGGGAGCTCATCCGCCTCTCCCCGGATTCGAACCTGCGACCTGTCGGTCTTCAGTCCTGCCAGCACAGGGGTTAAACCCACTGCGCCACCGGGGGCTCCATAATAGGTGTGATTAGGAGAGTATGAATCCCATCTCAATACAGCATATGTCCAGTCCTAAAAAATATGGGATGCATACTGTTATAAATGGATTATATCCCAATCTGAAAAGGTCCTGGAACCATCCTGTTCTGCTGCCTTTCTTCTGGATCGGGACACAAAGAAACTCACAAAATAAATCAGTCAAAACCAGTCTATAAATTTCAAAAACAATCTGAACTCACTTTGCAGTAACTGAAGTAAATTGAGAACAGGAGTTGGGGAATTGGAAAGAGGAATGAAAAAATGAGTCGATGGAGGAATTAATAAGACTGACCTGGCATATTGGGACAGATGAAGGGTATGGACCTGACTCCAATAATCTTCCCAAATACTACAGTAGTTTTTTGTTTCAACTTTGTCAAGACTTGAAAATTGTCTTATATTCCCATAGGCATTTAGCATGTGCTTTGGAAGAGCATGCTCTGTTGCTATCCTGTTAACTCCACTTCCTTTCGCAAGGGGAACCAAAACTCTACATGTTGCCGCATGTTGCTAACTCCTCTGCATCCCTGCAAAGTCAATTGTGATGTCAGAATTTCTTCTTTCTGCCACTTAACAGAACCTTTCTTTGCATTTAATTTCCCATTAAGAGGTGGTTCTTGAGACTGGAGTGCTGTGCCATTTCTTCTGATAATGGTCCACTAAGCATTGAATTATGTTTTCCTTTTTTTAAAAAAAAAAAAAAAATCTGTCCCCAGCTCTCTGTTCAATGAAATTCACTTTTTCTAATTATCCCTCTTCGAAAGGATAGCAGAAAGAATGGTTTCTTTTTATCTCTCTCCATCTTGTACCATTACTTCCTTTGTTCACAAGAGTCATTGTGGCTTTGAAAACACTCTTAGCTGCAATGAAAAAAGCACCTTGGGTAGAAGTTGCCAGACACTATAATTCAACAAAGGCATTGAAAGAGATTCACAACAGAAACCAGAAGAAATATAGGATCTTTAATTGGATTTCTTTTCCCACCCCCGTGTTCTATTAATTCCATTTGAGCCTGAACAAATGTCCTTTTGCATCATATATTTTCATCATGATCCTATTCTATTCATGAGCACTTGAAAGGAAGTCCTGCTGGGTTCAGGGAGGTCTACTTTCAGGTAAGTGAAAGGTAACTCTTGCTTATTGAACATGATCAGCAATAATCTACAGGAAGACTTGTTTGATAAAGTTTCTTGTTTGCAAAGTAGTTTTGTAAGAATTATATAAAAAACCCTACTTGTATTCACGCTTATGCGTTGATCATTTGTATAATAGGACCCCCCAGTGGTACAATGGGCTAAACCAGTGGTTCTCAACCTGAGGTCCCCAGTGTTTTGGCCTTCAACTCCCAGAAATCCTAACAGCTGGTAAACTGGCTGGGATTTCTGGGAGTTGTAGGCCAAAAACATCTGGGGACACCAGGTTGAGAACCACTGGGCTAAACCATTGTCCTGGCAGGACTGAAGAGTTGCAGGTTCGAATCTGGGGAGGGCGTGGATGAGCTCCCTCTGTCAGCCTCCCACAAAAATGGTAAAACATCAAAACGTCTGGGCAGCCCCTGGGCAACGTCCTTGCAGATGGCCAATTCTCTCGCACCAGAAGCGACTTGCAATTTCTCAAGTTGCTCCTGACGTGAAAAAAATATATAATAAAATAATTATACTATGTAACACAATTTTTGTTTATAAATGTCATTTCTTAATTTGTTCTATCATAAAAACATGGACAACATTTATTAAACTGAAAAAAACTTTGTTTTTGTAGGACATTCTGCAGCACATTTTGCTATAGTTTTTCAATGAATATCCTATCAAGTCTCAACCAATTCAACATGGTTTGTGATAACCACTAGGGCTGGGCAACCACGGAAAAATTTGTTTCTAAACTCGATTCGTTTTTAGGGGATTTTTGCGTTTCGTTTTTTAAAAGAATTCCGAAATTTTTGTTTAAAAAAGTTCGATGTTTACGAAATTTCGGAAATTACGAAACAATTTCAAAACAATAACGAATCGATTCGTTAATGGCGGACGCGATTGCACAATACGCTAAAAAAACCTCCAAATGGGACAGGGGGAACTTCTGAAGCTTCCCACTCCTTCTGTTGTTGACTGTTGGTGTGATAATTTATTTATTTTATCACTGATAATACAAACAACGACTATAAAACTTGCACCAGACATATGGAAATAATAACGAAATAATAATGAAACAATTTCAAAACAATTTCGAAACAATTACGAAACAATTACGAAATAAATTTCAAAAATTCGTTTCGATTTTTAGTTGCTCCTGAATGGTTCAATATCGCTTCGTTATAAAAAAAAATAACGAATTAATAACAAATTACGAAATTAACGAACGAAACCGCCCAGCCCTAATAACCACAAAAATGGACTTTCTGGAGCATAACAACTACTTTCAAAATAAGTACTGCACAATGAAACAGGTATAACACTATTGAACCAGGGACATTTTTTTTTCAAATTTTGTTGCATAGTGTTATCAATCTGTACTGGAGTCCAGTGGTGCCTTTCAGTGGTGTCTGAGGAGATAAGATGTGGACTGCCAGTAAAGCTGGGTGTATTATTCCTAGTTGTTGGTTACACAGGTGCCCCATCCCCATGTCACCAGATATCACTGATATATATTTTCTGTTCGTTGTGGGAGTTCTGTGTGCCATATTTGGTTCAATTCCATCACTGGTGGAGTTCAGAATGCTCTTTGATTGTAGGTGAACTATACATCCCAGTAACTACAAGTCGCATATGTCAAGGTCTATTTTCCCCCAAGAGTGCCCCAAGAGCTCCTCTGGGCAAAATCAACTATACTGCAAATGCTTACTTTGCGTAATGGGTTGAGCCGCCCCTGCACACAGCAGGACTGTGATCACGCATGATCTAGCGCTGGGTCTAGCACCTACTGTAATGTCAAAGTATTGATGATTTGTTTGAGATATGCAACAACTATAATGTGATATGAAATGAATAATACTGTAATTTATTGCAGACATTCATAAATGAAGGACATGCTAGATTTTAGTTACCAGGTCACAGAAAATAGAGATAAAACGTTGATTTTTTTTTCAATTCAAGTTCATGGGCTCCTTGAAATCTTTCCATGTACTTCCAAGCAGGGGACCGCTGGTTAAGAACCTCTGATCTAGAGGCTCACAGTTCCCTATTTATGGCCTAGCTTTAATAAATTTAACTAAAATTAATAATACTCGGTCTTAAAAATGCTACCATATTTATTTTCCTCTCCTTGCCCCCTTTAATTGGTCTCAAGTGATTTAGATGCCTGAAGTAGCACATATGTATGCCAGTCAAATCCTGTTGCTATAGATATGCTGATTAGTTTATGCTACCTTATTAAAATATGTAAATACCTCCCATAGTGTGATAATACAATTTAAGAACAAAGACTAATGCATCAGGGAACAAGATTTTAGGGCCTGGGGCTAAATTTCAGGCTATTTGTCAAGCAATCCTCGGGCCTATAGGATTTGACTGCCGCTGTGATTACGCGCTCCCTTTTCAGTGGCTGTTAAAATAATAGGATCCCAGAGTTCGGGGATCCTAGAGTTGGGCTGTGGTGGCACAGCAGGTTAAACCGCTGAGCTGCTGAACTTGCTGACTGAAAGGTCAGTGGTTCAAATTCGCAGGATGGGATGAGCTCCCATTGATAGCACCAGCTTCTGACAACCCAGCAGCTCAAAAACATGGAAATGTGAGTAGATAAATAGGTGCCGCTCTGGTGGGAAGATAACAGCACTCCATGCTGTCATGCCATCCACATGGACAATGTTGGCTCTTCAGCTTAAAAATGAAGATGAGCACCATCCCTCAGAGTCAGACTCGAGTAGACTTAGGGCCCTTCCACACAGCCCTATATCCCAGAATATCAAGGCAGGAAATCCCACATTATCTGATGATGGACTCAGATAATCCAGTTCAAACCAGATATTGTGGGATTTTCTGCCTTGATATTTTGGGGTATAAGGCTGTGTGGAAAGGCCCTTAATGTCAAGGGGAAAACTTTATCTTTACTAGAGCTGGAGGAGAGCCAGAAGCGGCCCTAGGTAATTTTCAACGGTAAGCAAACAGTATTTTGGCACCCCCTCAACCAATCATTGATATATATTTTCTGTTTGTCGTGGGAGTTCTGTGTGCCATATTTGGTTCATTTCCATCATTGGTGGAGTTCAGAATGCTCTTTGATTGTAGGCGAACTATACATCCCAGTAATAGTTCACCTTGCCGCATTTGCTCCCTTGCCTGGCCCGCTTTGGGTCCGGAGGCTTGCCTGAAGACCCCTACGTGTGCACCAAAAGTCACCTCTTCTCCTGACTTTCTCCTCAGCCATTGGGACCGAGAGAGAGAGAGAGAGGTGGAGATGCCCACCTTTCCTGAAGTTAGGCGCAAAAACAAAGGAGGGAGTGGAGGTGGGAGATACCTCCAGCCGGAGGGGCTCTCTCTCTCTCCCTCGCTTGGTTCTAATGGTTGAAGAGAAAGTCAGGAGAAGAGGCGACTATTAGTGTGCACGCTGGGGTCTTCAGACACGCCTCTGGACCCGAAGCGGACCAGGCGCGACGGCTCCGCCCCTTGGCCCACCCGCAGATTGGGGAGAGGAGAGGAGGCGGGTGGAGCGCCGGGGGATCGGGAAAGGGAGCTGGTCATGGGGAAGGGATCGAACACGGAGAACGATTGAGCACCAGCTCTGCTCGCGCACCCGGTGGCCGGGTGGAGCAGGAACGAGAGGGGCTAGGCGAGGCTCAAGGGCCCGGCCCCTTTGGGAAGAGGATCGCCTGGCAGCGAGGCAAGAAAGCCGAGGCTCCCCCCAGACTGCTAGGGCTGTTGTGAGCTGAGGGGGCGCTCCTCAAGTGGCGGTCGAGGGGCATTTACAGAGGCGCCTCTGCGCCCCTTGCAAAAAAAGGTGTCCTGCGACCGCTTACTTCGCGTAATGGACAAGCCGCCCCTGAGGAGAGCCAAAGCCATCCAGTCTTCTTAAGCGATGCAGAACTACACAACTAAATTACTCCCAAAAGATGGCCATCCAGCCTCCGTTTAAAAGACTTCCAGAGACGTAGACTCCATCACACTCTAGGCAGCATTTTCCATTGTCAAACAGCTCTTACAGTTCTTCCTAATGTTTAGGTGGACTCTCTTTTCCTATAGTTTGAATCAATTGCTCTATTTCTTAGGCCCCTTCCACACTGCCCTATATCCTAGGATCTGATCTCAGATTATCTGCTTTAAACTGGATTATATGAATCTCCATTGCCAGATAATCTGGAATAAGCAGAAAATCTGAGGCCAGATCCTGGGATATAGGGGCAGTATGGAAGAGGCCTTAGTTTCTGGAACAGCAGAGAATCATTTCTCCCCCTCTGCAATGTGAAATCTTTTCAAATATTTCAACCTGACTATCATTTCCAGCTTTCTTTTCTACAAGCGAAACATACCCAGCCCCATAAGCCATTCCCCACAGGGCTTGGCTTCTAGACTTTTTAAGTGTTTGGCTTTCCCTTTCAAATACTATCTGCTCTTTTATGGTGCTTTCTTTTAAATACTTTGTTATACACACTACCCCCTATTTTAAATTAAAAATGCTACCTCTGTTATGAGCTGGATTGTTAAATTGACCGTCTCAAATTGAAACGCTGTTACTGTGTCAATGAAATGACTGTATTTTATGCAGTCTCTTTGGGGACATTGGTAAAACAAAAATAAGCAGGACTTCCATGGAAAGAAAAATGAACAAATCTTTGAAATGAGTCTGGAATTCAGGACTCACAACTCCAAATACAGCTGTGACCCCAAAGCAATAATCTGAATCTGAGATATTTTGAAGACAGATGCAGTTTTCGTCTCATGTAATACCAAATTTTATCCTGCAGCACTGAAAACATTTGACCCATTGGAGCTTTCCGGAGAATCATCCAGAGTATTACATTCTCAACGAACAGATGAAAATAGTGTGTATCTGTCTGCAGTAGATGCTGATGAATGTAACCAAGCTTGCAACTTCAGGGAGACCGAGGAAGACCAAACTATTTTTCTTTCTTTCTGTCACAGGAATGCTTTTCAGGTACAATATACACACAGGTCCTAATTAAATTCAGTGGAAGAAAAGCCAAGCAAGGAATTCACCCTGACTCTGTCAACAGTAAATAGTTGAAAGCTCCATTAGCTCTTTGGCATGACAGAGGTTCTATAAGGAGAAAGATAGGTGCAACCAAACTGCTATACAAGTCGGAATAGTAGAAATCTATAATGTCCAGGAAAAAAGTAAGATTGGCAGGTTATATTTATAGGGGGCTGGTAAATCATTTCACTGTTGCAATCTTTCGAAAATATTTCAGATTGGGAAAAAAATCTGCAAAAATAATATGAACCAGTAGTCATGAAGTGGGGCATCAGGTGTGCTTAAAAATACAGGATGCTTATTCAACAGCATAAATACAGGGAAAGGTGGATTAAGAAGGCCAGGAAACAAAAAATGATGGAGTAGGAATAAAAATATATAAATGCAGGAAGTACAAGGTTAGAAGCAAATACAGTGTATGGTGAGTAAAGGTGGATTAGGAAAGGTACTTTTTGAATTACAACCTCTTGAATTGGCCACTGGCCATTCCTAACAAGGATATTCTAAGGGCGTGAAGGGTTTAACAAACATGTCTCCAAGCTCTGAGAATGGGATAATATTGATGACTTGTAAGATATGTAATAACTATTTGGCCTTTCCGCCTTGAGTCACCGAAAGGCTGAGAAAGGCGGTATACAAATACAGTAAATAAATAATAAATTCTTGAAGGTGTCCATATTCAGATTTTTCTCTCCACCTATCTATTTATGGGACCTCATTGCTGCATTTGTATTTTCTCTGTTTGTTTGCTTTGTTCTGTTAGAAATGTAATATAATTGACTGGCTGCCCTGACACGAGAAATAAATAAATTGCTGCATTATCTTACCTTTCACTTGAATTATTATGAGTTATGTTTGATAAATATGGATTGTAAGCATACATCGATATGTTCAGCAAAGAGCTGAACTTATAATAAGAGGCAGGGTGCAATCGAGCATGACCCCCCAATAAAAGATAGTTTCTAATTAGGGGATTATAGTTTTTGCCAAGGACACCAGGCTGGAATGGTATAAAAGGGGGTTAACTCTTGGCTGACTTGCAAAAGGACTAACAACAAGACCCCTTCCCATGTTAGAGCTGTGTTTTATATTTTCATGGTTTTATATTTTATGTATTAATAGCAGAAATGGATAGGTAACAAATATACTGGAATCCGTGTTACAAAAGGCATTTGACCATTGCTCGGCCTAAGCCAAGAGTGAAACCATTTGGCATTTACTTCTCAAATCTAAAATGTATGGTTTCTGCCTATGCTTGCCTCCCTATATCATCTTTGACTTACTTTTGCTGTTTCCTTGCTGCCACTGCTGGATTCTACTAAAACATATGTTACTATGTATATAAATCACCATCTCTGGCTGTTTCCTTCCTCCCCCCTTCCTCTCACCACCAAAATGTGTCCTCCTTTCTTCCAAACTAACCCCGAGTCAACTTTTTCCATGGATACCAATCTAAACTACCCATGCACTGGATTCCCTCAGTATCGACAAACATGTGTGTGTGTGTGTGTGTTTAACCTTTTGTGTGTTTTATTTATATTTCTACACTTTATATCTTACATTTGGAGAAGCTTTGCCACTGACAAAATCATGTAACCTTTTCACCTAAACATTTCCTAACCTGACCTGGGAAGGCCCGCCAGATGTCTTCCTGGGCTTCATCTACATGAAACTGGAATCAATCACCCATCACCTCTTGGCTAGTCCATCTCTACTAACCCCATAACTGTGTTCCAACTGTGCAGAGGACAACAGGTTCCATCAATTGGGCTGCTTGTCCTTTGTTCCAGATACCTGTACATAATGACCCAACCATCATTTGGCATGACCAGGCAGTACACCACAAGGACATGTCCTCTTCAGGCCCGTAGCCAGGATTTCGTTTCGGGGGGGGGGGGGGGGGGCTAAAAAATTTTCAGGGGGGGTTTCGGGGGGGGGGCTGAGTTTCGGGGGGGGGGCTGAGTCTGAGTGAAAGAGGGTCTAGCCTAGCAAACCTTTTGTATCATTACCCCAATACCCCCATACATATGGGATATATTGAGTATGGTGATCAAATCATGATATTAATAAACATAACAGTTTAAATAATGCACCAGTAAGGCCTTTTCGCGAACCACCATGAGAATTTCGGGGGGGGGGGGGCTGAAGCCCCCCGAGCCCCCCCCCCCCCCCGGCTACATGCCTGGTCCTCTTGTCACACAATAACATTTCCCCTTTCCTAGGAACTTGCCACTTAATGGACAATATTTCTGCCTTGGACTCTACACATTCAATGCCAGAGGCATTGCACCCATGGACTGGGGACTCAGATAGCAATCATGTCAACAATATGACTCTAGGAACCTGATATCCCTTATTGTTTGTTCGTTTCTGGGAACACATAATCCTTTCATAACTCATTTCAGCACCTTTGTCTCCTGGGCTGCCTGGTTCCTCTTCAGCCATTGGACAGAGGGAAATCTACATTGGAGGCGAGGGATGCTTTCTCATTGGCCAGTGAGTGCTGCACTCTCTCTTCTGTAGGGTGACCTCTTTGATGTCATCAGGGCTCAGCCAAGCATGGATCCCCCGGTGGCACAGTGGGTTAAACCCTTGTGCCGGCAGGACTGAAGACAGGCAGGTCGCAGGTTCGAATCCGGGGAGAGGTGGATGAGCTCCCTCTATCAGCTCCACCTCATGTGGGGACATGAGAGAAGCCTCCCACAAGGATGATAAAAAATCAATTCATCCAGGCGTCCTCTGGGCAACGTCCTTGCAGACGGCCAATTCTCTCACACCAGAAGCGACTTGCAGTTTCTCAAGTCACTCCTGACACGACAAGACAAAAAAAAAAAGCCAATCATGACGAAGTTGGCTCAGTTCGGATGGGAGCAGGAATTTCAAAGTGTACTGTATAAAAATGTCTGTTTTTTTTTACTGCAATGGATCTCAGCTTACTTGGGCGTATTACCATGGGCTGGCATCACTTCATCTGACTTAATAAACACCTCAGTGGTTTCTTCAACTTGGTGAGATTTCTTCATTTGAAACATTGGATTATAGCTTCTTCGTCTCTCCAGACATGGCCCAAAGCTGTCTAGCAGTCTGGATCTCATTATCCATGACTACTTTGAATTGCTCTATTCATGAGACCCTGAATCTATGGTCATATTCTAAGTACAAACTGGAATTTCATTTCAAAACTTCCTTCTGTTGACAAGCAAATGGTCTCTTTATTGCATTCAGCAACAATTAGTGCTCAACTGTCTTGTTTACTTCTACTAAATGGAGACCCTGCCAAACGGGCTCAGACTAGTATACTCTCTAATCTCAGGCATTGTGCAGTTCCCAGAGGTTTGGCAATCCTGCTTGTATTTGAAAGATACTAGCAAATGTCTATGCTTGATTGCCTTTCTCCCATGTATGTAACTGCATTGTTTTCTTCTCCCCAAAACATCTGAGAGCCTTTTCCAGTGTCAGATAGTATCAGGTGGAAGTGACATTCATCTCTGTGATTTTGAACACAGACTCTTTTGCATACAAGGCATAAGCTTTGCACTCAACACTTTAAACACACAGGGGCTTTTTGTAAAGAAAAACATAAAGGTCATGTTTTGTTACACTCAGAAAGTGTTTCCTTCCCTTCAAGTGATAGCATCTGACCCTGTAATATGAGGGTGAGCTTAGAAACATTATTTCGGTGGAACATGGTTATTTCAGTTGGAGATGGGACAGTTTTTATTCTGAGCATCTTGGGTTCCTATAAAGCAGTGGTTTTCCAAATGTGGGTCCCCAGATGTTTTGGCCTTCAACTCTCAGACATCCTAACAGCTGGTAAACTGGCTGGGATTTCTGGGAGTTGTAGGCCAAAACACCTGGGGACCCACAGGTTGAGAACCACTGCTATAAAGGTAGCTAACAGCACTGTTTTCAGGTAGAACATGGACCTCACAAGGATAATATAAAATTGAAATAGATTTAATAGAATTCTCAGAACTCTTGCCAAATAGTTGTTTTCAAAATTGGATAGATATCAAGCTCTTTCTATGTTTATGAAGTGTAGAAAGAACCAAATAGGTTTCAGAAAACTGCACCATCCAGAGATGTATGTTAATGGTGTCACTCTGTCCCTATTTCTCCACATGGTGATTGTGATGCAACCTGAGATGTTTCTACTATGATGTGCTCAAAGTAGTCTCAGTGTTGGTGAAGTAGAGGAGGAAGGAGTATTTTATGTAAGCAACTAGGTACATCACAGAAAGAGAAAGATTTGATGGATAAATGAGGAAATAAGAAAAGAGAAAATTGTGTTCCAGGTGAGCTCTCCATTATTTATTTGTTTATTGGACTAAGCTATATGAAGGATATATAAATAATCATACACAGGACCTTTGGAAAGGCTGGCTGTTGTGAGGTCAGAAACATCCTTGGGTTCTAGAGCAGAGCTGTACATTCTGAAGGTGACTAGAATGCAGAAATCCAACAGAAGAGGTGCATATTCAGTGTTTCCAGTTGGCAAAATCTATCTGTAACTTTATCCAACACTTTAGTTGAAAATAGGATGAGGTTTCAGGGTTCTGAAAAGCTTCAAGAGGCAAGAAACATGTACCAAAATCTGATATAAGTTGAAGAACAAGACTTTGAGAACTGAAAAATGTAAAGTCTCCCCGGTGAAAACGCAAAACCCTTCAATTGAATTTCACCAGCTAATTGGTAAGTCTCCAAGAGGTAAATCTCATAATGGGAATTGTTTTCACCTTCTTGGTTATTTTTTAAAAAATAATTGTTCAGTTAACTGATTTTTCAAACTATTGGGAAATGATTAAGAGGATTACAGGTTTATTTCAACATTTTGCAAAAGATACCTTTGAAGATTTGAAAGGGAATTTACAGATTCAAAAGGGACTTGGAAATAGATCCATTTCATAAAGTAAAGAAAAAATATGGTACATTTTAATATTTTGGAGTTGAATTGCATATTTCATTATTTACAGTGTCCATATGTAACCCTTAACTTCACCCAGTTATCCAAATGCCCGACCACCGTCTCCCAAAGCAGGTGTTCTACTCCGAACTCAAGAATGGAAAACAGAACATTGGTGGGCAGGAAGAGAGATTTAAAGATGGGCTCAAAGTCAATCTTATAAACTACAGCATAGACAGCAAGAAATGGGAAGCCCTGGCCCTTTAGCGCTCTAGCTGGAGGTCAGCAGTGACCAGCAGTGCTGTAGAATTTATAGAGGCATGAATGGAGGGCGAAAGAGAGAAACATGCCAAAAGGGAGGTGCATGAAGCCAACCCTGACCAGGACTGCGTTCCACCTGGAAATGCCCTCACTATGGGAGAAGATGCAGGTCAAGAATAGGGCTCCACAGTCACCTATGTACCTACCACCAGGACACCGAACTTGGAGGACAATCTTACTTGAACAACAAGGGATTGCCTAACAACAACAATCTGAATATAACAGTTGTGTTTTCTGAAGGAGATAGGAACTGAGGGATCCTGGAGTTGAGGTGAGTATATCTGCTATTATCAACTGCAAATGTTTATTTATCCCACTACTTCTCTGAATAATACCTTGCTTGGACAGAGCACATCACGAAAATGTTATTTACTCCTCTATATAGGATAATATATTTGGCCTGCAACAGAGAGAATAAAAGAAGCAAACTACAACAAAAAGACTGACTAGAAAAATATAGCTATTTTAGTTTCTATTAAGATTAAGAAAGAATTATTGGAAGGATTAAAAGAGAACACAAGGTAACACTTTTACTGAGAAGCAAACAAATAAGTGGCCATTATTCTTTTTCTGCTGACTGACCTTTTAACATCAAAGAGTTATGATGGTTAAATATTTGTTGGGTATATAGGTATATAAAATAGGTATACATATCAAAAATTTACAGATAATAAATAACAAAAATGTATTTTGAAACACTTTTTGTAATACACATATAATTTTGCCATTTATTAAAGATGAAAGCAAATTTGCATACTAATGAGATTGATGAGCTTGTTTATGTTTACATAAAGAATTAAATCCTAGCAGAATATTTCATATTGCAGGGTGTAGAGTCATCAACATTTTTTCATGCCATGCTGGCACATTTGTTTTGCAGCCTCAAGTCACTCTCCTTTTTTTCTCCTGAACTTACAGACCACAATTAGATATTTTCAGAGCTCCGTACCTCCAATTTAAAAGTTCTCAGGCTGCAGAGTGGACCATACGTCTGAAGTGAACCCATATCCACCTCCCCCTTGTTCCCATTATGATCTTTTCACATATATGCATGAAATGCATATCCTTTCTTCCACCTAAAGCAAATAGGAAGTATTAACCCTTCCCTCCTTGCACAGGTTTCAGCCAATTCCTCTTGAACTTTTAATGGCAGATAATTTATGTTTTTTTTAAAATTTCAATTGAGTATAGTTTAGGAACCTAACTTAGTTTTTTTTTTAGAATCAAAATTCAAATGGAAGTTTTTCTTAAAATGAAAAGAAAACCATCAAGCATGATCAGCATTTGCAAGGCAGGCTGATTTACCCTTTTTATGAAGTATATCTGAAGCATTTGCTGCATGTTATTGCTAACAGATTAATGTAAATATCTAAAACAGCCACTAGGTGGCAAGCCACACAAACTTTTTCTGACTTTAGCATTGAGTTTCGGCACCATAAAATTGAGTCACAACCCACAGTTTAAGAAGCTGTCATCTAGAGGGGAAGGAAGGAGAGACAGAGGAGAGGAAGGGAATTATTTGCTCCAGTAAGTCAGCAAACTGTTCCTGCAATTACTCAGTTTGTGCTTTCTAACGCTTACTGCACAACGTGTGTGCAAACAAAGGAAGACTTCTGCTAGAAACATCTTGAACCCAAGGTGTTAAGAAAATACCTTATTTCAAAAGAAAGAAAGATGAATTAAATAACCTCCTATTTATTTGTAATTGGGGATATTGAAAGATAAGGGTGATCAAAACAGGTATATTGTTAGTGCTTATTTGTAAAAAAAATTAACTGAACAATACATTGAAACTATAAGATGTGTAGAACATACACAATCAAAAGTTGGAAGAATATACAGAAAGCAGCTTAGATCTCACCTCAGTAGGAGGAGATTTTCATTTTATTTTCCTTAAACCAAACTAAATTCCTCAAATTGGAATGAAACACCGAATGAATTTCTGTAGAATTTAATACTGGAGACTTTAAGGAAAAATGGGGTCATAGACACAAACAAATGTACATTAATTGTGCTGATGTAGCACTACATAGCGCTGGAGGAGAGACAGTGGAAAGTAGTCACTTGCTATCTCCCTCCTTGGCAAGCATAGCTTTTGCTGGAGAAAAAAAGCATAAGCAAAGCCTGCCAGAAATGGTCAGCTTGAAAGATTCTTCCTCTGATTCCCTCTCTCACTTTTTTAAGCAAACCCAACACAGCTAGGAAACAATGCAACAATTAAAGATCTTGGATTGTATAATTAGAAAATGATTTGTGTTATAGGCATTTTGTTACAACAGTTCATACACAGTGTGTGTGCCCTCAAGTTACCTTCCAAGTTATAGAGACTTATGCATGAATTTCACTGGGTTTTCTTAGACAAGGTATACTCTGAGGTGGTTTGGCCAGTTCCTTCCTCTGAAATAGATTCTCAAGCACCTGCCATTCTTTTGTTGTCTCCCATCTAGGTACTAACCAAAGATGACCATGTTTAGCTTCCAAGATCAGTCAGCACCTGGTGCTTATGAGGTATTTAGGCAACCCAATAGGAACCTTATTTCCCATACAGTAGAATTAATGCAGTTTGATATCACATTAATTGTCATGGTTCAATAGTATGGAATCGTGGGACATTTCGTTTTCACCGTCAAAATGTGCTTCATCAAAGTACAAATCCCAGAATCCCATAGCTTTGAGCCATTGTGTTTATAGTGGTGTCAAACTGCATTATTTCTACAGTGTAGTGATAGCCCCAGAAATGCATTTCAATTCACATCTCCTCCTCCTGCCAGAAGGAAAAGTATAGAAGTATAAAGAAAGGTGTGTGAGCAGTTTGTCTAATCAACTTTAATGTTTCATAATGCTATAGACCAGGGAATCTCAAAGGCTTTCAAGTGCAGAGCTCTTTTTGAAGCAAAAGTTTCTCAAGGAGCCCAAAATATATGTGTGTGTGTGGTGTGTGTAAGTGTGAATTAATTCACACAAACACTCTCCATCTATTTGCTACTAGCCCAGGCCATGGCGTGTATGTATGTGTGTGTGTGTGTGTGTGTGTGTATGTATGTATGTATGTATATGTGTGTGTGTGTGTGTGTGTGTATATATATATATATATATATTGGCCATGACCTGGGCTAGTGGCAAATAGATGGAGAGTGTTTGTGTGAATTAAAATGCCAAACAATGAAAGGGAAGGAAAGAAAAAAAATACAATATAATATTTAAAAAGAACAATTTTAATGAATTTCAACTGTATTTCAGTGGAAGACCCCAAGGGCCATCTAGTCAAATCCCCTTCAGCCATGCAGGAAAAAACATAACCAAAGCACTCCCTGTGCAGTGGAGGGCAATGGGGTTTTGGAAGCAAAGAAAGCAGGGGAGGGGAGGGTCCGAGCAGCGAGAAAAAGAGTCTGGGCACCGAGGGAGGTGGAGGGGAAGGGGCACGGGAGGACGCTGCTGTTGCTGCTTCTGCTGTTGTTTACTGCATATCAATACTCTAATTTTCCTGTATTTCTTGGAAGGAGCAAAAAGAAGGAGGTGGGAAGCAGCATGGCACTGTGGAGCCCCAAGGGCTTTGTGGAGCACAGTTAGAGAACCCATGCTATAGACAACTGGCTACTTGTAGATCTAGTCTGTATTTTTCTTTCTAGACAACCTGATGGGCATACCTTCTTTTTAAAAGGTGGTGTGCCCAAGTCATTACCACCTTTTGGTGATCCTAAAAACCTTTCATAGGGTTTTCTGAGGATAAAAGTATGTGATTTGACCACGGCTACTTAGTGTCTTTTCATAGCCGAAGAGAAAGTTTTAGTTTGGCCTGCAAACCATTATGCTGTGCTGGGATTAGGGCAAGGATAGGTACAGGATTTAAAAAACCCCAGCTGTTCTAGCATAAAGACTCTACATTTCTCTTCCCTTCTAGATGTGCTTTGATCAAAACAAGAGATCTATATGTCCTTTCAAAAGTGTGTATTTTGTTGCATTGTATTCAGGAATGAAAAGAACCAGCCTCTCGGTAGGAATAAAATATGTATATAATTTCTTCTGTCTTTTCTGTAAAACTGTCAGTGTGCTCAGGTTGT
The DNA here is from genome assembly GCF_037176765.1 of Anolis sagrei. NCBI lineage: Eukaryota > Metazoa > Chordata > Lepidosauria > Squamata > Anolidae > Anolis > Anolis sagrei. Next base: position 154,036,448 of record NC_090022.1, read on the forward strand.
TTATTCTTCTGCCCACCCCTGAATCCTTTGACAACTTCAACAGGAGAATTTCCTCAGTCTGTTTTCCCAGATGAAATATTTCTTCAGGAATGATATTTTGGGAACAGCTTGGTTTTTTAAACACTAAGGAGTGTTTTTTTGGGGGGGTGGGGGTGGGGGTGGGGGGTGGGGGTGGTGGTTTTCTTTGACTGAAATAACTGGCAAGTTCCTGATGAAGATGATGATGGTGATGCTTCCCTTTATTTTTTTTTATATAACACATTTAGAATCATAGAGTTGGAAGAGACCTCATGGGCCATTCAGTCCAACCCCCTGCCAAGAAGCAGGAAAATCACATTCAAAACACCTCCGACAGATGGCCATCCAGCCTCTGTTTAAAAGCCCCCAAATAAGGAGCCTCCATCACACTCCAGGGCAGAGAGTTCCACTATTGAACAGCTCTCACAGTCAGGAAGTTCTTCCTAATGTTGAGATGGAATCTCCTTTCTTGTAGTTGAATCTGAAAATATGAAATGCTCCAAAATCCAAAACATTTTGTCACCAGTCACCTACTTCCATTTTCAAGCCGACAGTGAACTCCTGCCTGTTCATTTACATGCAGAAGCAGATGTCTGGTGAGCTCCCTGGAGATTTACTGTACAATACATATTGTATTTTGTTCTGAACACAGATTAGGTCCCTTATACTCTCAGTACGTCAGATCTTCAGTCTCTCTCCAGCCTCATGGTTCATACACAACACAAGTATTGAATGAACAAGACAGTAGACTGGATGGAGACAGAAGGATCTGTGAAGTGGCAGGAGGTGTAGACTCAAACTGAGCACAACACTCGGATTCCAGCAATTTCACAGACATTCCAAAATTTGAAGAAAAAAAAACCCTGAAATGCAAAGCTCTTCTGGTCCCAAATACTGTTACTTCAGATAAGGGATATTCAACTTGTATAAAGGTAGAGTGTAGATAGAAGTTCAAGCTTAAAAACATGTCAAGAGACAGTGTCCCTGCAATCAGATTTGTAAAGCCTAGTTCTTTGAGAGCTTCTCCACCCATCTCCAAACCCAGACTTGGTTCTGGGCATTTCTTATACTGATTTCATGAGCTATCTAGCAAATAAGAAAAAGTGTTTCATCAAACTAGAAGCCACATCAGATGAAACCATGACAGATAAAGTGCTACAACTATGTACTATAGGGATGCTTCGTGTTTCCGCTTCAGTGAAAAGGCAAATTTGGTACTGAGGTCCACTCTCTGTCACTGACGTGGTCTAGCGGGAACTAAGCATATCATAAAACAAAGTGATGTATCCATATTGCTTAAATAGCATCTATTAGGACCTTGGTCCTTAATGTTGGCACTTTCTGGCATTTGGGATCCTGCATGAATATAGAAAACCCTTCACTCCAAATGATAAACCCTAAATGCAATATGTTTAAACAAAAAAAAATGTTGCTGTTAATGAACTCAGCAAACTTTCACCCATATAGTAAAACTGTGATTAGCTTGCCTTTTTAAAAATTACTAAGCGTACGAATGAAATAGGAGCTGGTATAGTGATTTGAATGTGGGCCTAGGAATCCTAGAGACCAAGGTTCAAATCCCCACTCAGTCATGGAAACCCACTGGGTGTCCTTAGACTAGTCACTCTCTCTCAGACTAAGGCAGCAATGACAGACCTCCTCTGAAATAATACTAATACTAATAATAATAATAAAATTTATTTATACCCCGCCACTATCACCCCGAAGGGACTTGGGGTGGCTTACATGAGGCCAAGCCCATCAAATACAAATACAACAGTACATCAACAAAACAAGCAAGCAAATAAAACAATATAAATATATAACTAAACATAAAACAATAACACACAAGATTTTTTAAAAAAAACTTGCAAAAAAATCTTGCCAAGAACACCCTGTAGTAGGGTCACCATGGATTAGAGTTGATTTGAAGGCACATAGAAGAAACAAGGGGTAAAATACACCTGGTTCTCCCCTGAGCTGTCCATGCTCCACTGCTGCAACCCTTGACTCCTTGACATCTGACCCTAGGGAGAGCTGGGGAAACTGGCTTAAATCGGTTGGACAGTTTTTACTCCGAGTCAAATGTGTTCATATATAATAAATTAACAGCACTGTTTTCAAGTAGAGTCTGGATCTCAAAAAAATAGTTTAAAATTCAAATTGCTTTAATGAAAAAATAATTCAATTTACTTAAATATTTTCAAATGATTGAAAACTGATTTTATGCAAGGCAATCAAACATTTCTGTTTCTGAATCTAGTGCTCAAAAGGGTAGTTTAAAATTCTAATTGCTTTAATGAAAATTTAATTTGATTTAGTTAAACATTTTCAAATTATTGCAAACTGGTTTTATGCAAAGCATCAAACATTTCTGTTTCTATGTATTGTCGAAGTCTTTCATGGCCGGAATCACTGGGTTGTTGTAGGTTTTTCCGGGCTATATGGCATGTTCTAGAGGCATTTTCTCCTGACGTTTCGCCTGCATCTATGGCAAGCATCCTCACTACCTCTGAGGATGCTTGCCATAAATGCAGGCGAAACATCAGGAGAAAATGCCTCTAGAACATGGCCATATAGTCCAGAAAAACCTACAACAACCCATTTCTGTTTCTGCCACCTTGGGTGGTGTTTATTGGAATATACAACATATACACTCATATATTGCACATTAAGGACCACACACACATTTAATTTGCCTGAGGATACCCAACTCAAAACTGTATTGATCTATTATCTATCTATCTAGATATCAAAAAAGACAACACTCAAAGATGTATGTTGATGGTGGCCCTTAGTTCCCCTGCTCCCTACATGGATGTTTTCATCATAATTACAACCTGTGATGTTTCTCCTATGATGCGCTCATGCTCAAGTTGCTTTAAGTGAATTATTTATTTCATTTTAGAGAATCTAAAAGATAAGACCAATTGAAGCTTGAGGTATGCCAGTGCTTACACTAGTCAAAGACCTGAGACTAAGTTTTGTGAAGGATTTATGGGAAAACAAAGAAGTTGTGCACAGGACCAGTGGTATGACTGGCAGTTGGAAGTTAAACAGCTCAAGAGTTGGACATTCTGAAGGAGACTGGAATGCAGGAATTCAGCAGTTGAGGTGAGTATTTCAGTATTTCCAGTTGTCAAAGGTGATCTCTTACTTTGCCTAGCTCTTTAGATTAAAAAGTGATGAGGTTTCAAGGTTCTGAAAAGCTTCAAGGGACAGGGAACGTGTGCCTAAAATCTGATGTAAGATAAAGAACAAGACTTGCTTTGAGAAGAGAAAAATGTAAAGCCTCCCTGGTGAACCTCATCAACACATTGGTAAGTCTCCAAGAAACAAGTTTCTTAATGGAAAACGTTCACATTCCTGGTTATATTTTTCTTGATTCACTGATGCTTCAAACTAATTACCAACAAATAAGAATGGCTCCAGATTTATTTCAATGCTTTATAAAAAATAACTTTAAAGATTGGAAAGAGAATTTTCAAATTCTTAAAGAGATGGAAACCTGTCTATTTTGCAAAGTGGAGAAAAGTTGCTCTTGAATATTCAACAATTGAATTGTGTATGTCATTATTTCTAGTGTCCAAAGCTTAACTCTTACTTTGCCAAGCTATCTAAGCATAAGTTGTACTTTCTAAAGGAGACTGGAACAAAGGAATCCAGGAGATGAGGTGAGTATTTCTACTATTTCAGTTGCTAAAATTTATCCCACCACTTCTCTGTCTGCCTTTCTGGGTAATGTGATGCTTGGACTAGTTACAGCATGAGCATGTTGTTTATTTCTCTATATAGAATAATATATTTTTCCTGCAGGAAAGGAATAAAAGAAGCAGACTATAACAAAAAGGTGACTCTAATTCAGAGGCTGAATAGAAAAATTATAAATGTTTTAGCTTCTGATGAGATAAAAAATAATTTAAAAAGGAGGGATCCAGGAGATGAGTGTATCAAGTATTACCCGTTGTTAATGTTTATTCCACTACTTCTCTTGATTGGACAGATCACATCAGGAAAGTGTTATTTACTCCTCTATATAGGACAATATATTTGGCCTGCAACAAAAGGAATAAAAGCGAACTATAACAAAAAGACTGACTAGAGAAATTATAGATATTTCAGTTTCTGTTAAGAAAGAATTAAAGGATTAGAAGAGAGTACAAGGTAAGACTTTTACTGAGAAGAAAACAGATAAGTGGCCATTATTCTTTTCCTTTAACAACCAAAGAGTTAGGATGGTTAAATGTTTGTTTAATCATATGCTGACTTGTTTTCAGCTTGGAAAGAGATTTTCTATCTTAAAAATAATTAATTTTGAACTGATCCATTCTTCAAGAAGAAATCTATGGATTTTAGTAGGATTAAAAATATAAACAAATGAGTAATACAAAGGCCTCAAGTGATATAAGGGATGGCATTGGCTGAGCTCCTTCAAGGAGAGGGAAGTGTGAAAATGTCACAGATAAACATCAGCAATGTGGAGGTAGGTCCTCAAATGATATCCTTTTATTGTTGAGAAAGATTGTTGATCATTTTTCATGACCCGTCCCTGAAGATGTGTTTTCGGTGGCTAAACATTTATTTGATCCTTGAGTCATTTCTTTGCACATTCGGAAGGGATTGTACAATGACCTATTTTTTAAAAGATAGAACTGGAAAAACATAATTACACGAGTAGTTTTCAACAGGATCAAGAAAGGAACAAAGACCCAAGAAATTTAATGTGAGGTAAGAAACATTACTTCTTCAATGGTTTGTCCTCTGAAAGGTGAATGCAAAACATCTCAAACTCATAGGCAGATGTGCTTATTGCCCAAAAGCAAAGACTTATCTCGTTTTCTGTCCTCTTCATCTATTCAGATATCTCTGAAAGCACAGTGACATTTTGACATTGATTTGTTCATTTTCTTTTCATCTTCCTTGAACTGAAAGGGAATTCTGAAATCTGAAAAGAGTTGTATATGACTTTTGCTTTTAGCACCTTCTTAACAGAAACCTTCAGTATTAACATCTTCAAGGCAAGGATGCTAACAACTCATATAAAGCCCCCACAAAACTGAATATAATGTAAGAAAACAGCATGCTTCTGGAGGGACATGCAAGAAAAATAATAAGTTGATGGTAAGTCCTTAAGGTGTTGGCTCTTTATAGATAAGAAAACAGGTTAGTACTTTCTTTCGCTTCCCATTGGCCTGTTTGAACCAATCAGTGAACAGTCATCTTTAAGTATTTCTACTTCCTTTGCAGATTTAAAGGGATTTTTGTAAATTGAAATGAGATGTAGTTCCTCCATTCTTCAGTCCAAAATACTGCAGTGTTACAAATGCCTGTGAATGACAATATTAAAAATCTTGAAAGCATCAAATACAACCTTTTCTAGATTTCTTTTGGAAGCCAACAGGGAGTTTCATCTACAGGAATATTAACAGCGTAGATGTCATGTAGAGGGGGAGGAATAGAAGGACAGTGGAAGGTAAGGAATTAATACTACCAGTAAGTCAGCAAACTATTCCTGCAGTTACTTAGTTTTTGCTTTCTGATGCTTACTGCGCAGTGTGTGTGATAACAAAGGAAGGAAGTCTTCTGCTAGAAAAACCCTGAACCCAAGGTGTAGAGAAGATGCCTTACTTCAAAAGAAAGGAAGATGACTCGAGTCAACTCTTCTTTTATTTACTTATCTGTAGTTGGGGATGCTGAAATATAACAACGATCAAAACTGGTATAGTGGTGGTGCTTACCTATAAAAAAAGATTTGAAGAACATACAGAGATTGTGTGACCTTTAGAAGACACAGAACAACTCTAAGATTCTAGATAAGGGGTAAGAAACAATTCTCATTTCTAGAACAAGAAATCGTACTGGAATGACTAAATCCAGGAAATGAGGTAGGTACTTCCTGATTTTCCAATGCTAGATTCTGTCTTTCCCTGACTTTCTAAATAACATTTGTAAAACTTGCATTTTAGGGGTAATGGTATTTCTCCAGTCAAGACAATGCATTTAACCTGGAGGAAAACAAATTAATGATCTTCATTTAATTGTTTCTCACAATTGATTGTTTCTCACAAGCTTAGCTCAGCAAGAAACCCAGAGTGAAAATACTGAAGTGGGATAGAACATGTTTCAAGAAGATAATGGTGAGTACTGCCAACATGGAGGTGAGTTCATAAGAGATAGGTAGGTCCTTTACTTTAAAAAGCAGATTGTTCACTCCTTTTTTCCCTGGTTGGTCTATTGAAGCCATGTTTACTTAAACATTTACTTGTCTGATGGTTTCTTTGCAGGTTTGAAACAGCTGTGCCAGTTAAAAACCAATAATAACCAATTAGTTCCTGAAAGCAAAAGTTAAGTTGAAATCTTGCGCTTTAAGAGGAGAGATGGGTGAAATATCATAGATAAATATCACCCCACATGGAGGTAGGGCCCAAAGAGGCATTCTTTGTCTTTGGAAGTCATGCATGTCCCTATGTTTCTTAATTTCTTAGTCATTATATGTAATTAGAGAGAGAAATTGATTGTTTGCATGTAGGTCTTTTTGATTGGTGTGTTTTTTCTGATTTTTTAGTTTATGTAGTTTACCTTATATGTAGTTTTCTGCTATCAAAATGGTCTTTTGTCTTTTCTGCTTTCTGACCAATTCAACCAAAATCATTACTATATGTCTGACTGATCATGTAGTGAGAGATTTCTTGGCAGGGAATACCCCAACTTTGAAATTGTAATCTTTTGCATCCTTAAAAAAAGTGTGTGTTGAAAAGGAGAAATACATTGTAATTAGTATCTACCGGACCATGCTCATAAAAAGATGTCTTGTGTGAAGTGAGAACTATGCATTTAAAGGATGCCCCTATTTGGGAAGAGCAACATGTGGAGGTATGTTCTCTAAATCCTTTTACTGCCAATTCCCTAGATATATATGTGACATATTCCTGTTTGCTTGATCTTTCCAAACCAATAATCGAAACAAGTTTAAAGAGCTTCCTTTTGTAGAGAAGAAGGTACTTCTTTCATTGGATATTTTGGATATGGGAACAGATTTAGGGTAAGTAAAGCCAAGTCATGCATCACTTCTAACTATTCTTGTTTTTGTAGTAACTAATCCTGGGTGTTCTTATAATTATAGCATGATGCATGTGGTATGGAAGAAATCAATGGTTCTGATAATGCTATTTGTTAGTGCTTTCACTTATATTCCTGCCTGACAGAAGAGGTTTGGACTAGATGGCCTTTTTGGTCTTTTTTTGGGAGTGCTGTAGGAACAAAGAAAGCATAAGCACACACACACAGAGAGGCATATTTCTGTGTCAATGTATTTTTCAAATAGCTGAGGTCAGAAACACAGAAGCTGGCATTCAGTTTAGAACATAGGACCACAGAGAGAAAATATTCACACATATGGGGCATTTCCTGCACCTGCACAGTCAGTTTGGAACACTCTAGAAACTCTTAGGATACATTTCGGAAGTAGCCCCCATCCACACTCCCCATAGAGGTATATAGCCAGTGGGAGGGTTTTCTTTTATCCACCACTTTTGCAGCAGCTAGCAACTTCTCTTTGTTCTTTTGACTAACTTTTCTAAATTGTTTTGACTTTTTGGTTTTTCTGACCTGGATTGTGCTGACCATTCTACTGGACTGATTACTAGTTTTGGCCTGGACTGCTTTTGACTCTGTGAGTCTTCTTACCCTTACTTGACTTGGACTGTGTCGCTGCACTTGGATCAGGCCAGTAATGTCTTCTACAACCTTCTTCAAAACATGCTTGAGGGGAAGTTGCCCGATACTGCTGGGCATGCTATGTGCCTCCTTTGCCTGGGGGAGGCCCACACAGACTCTCCCCCACCCCAGCTTGCAAGAACTGCGAGTCTAGACTTAAGGACCTCTTATATTAGCACACCCTCCTCTCTCATATCCAATCAAAGGAGTTACCAGCTTTGGAACTGCCTGCTTCTGTTGTGGACTGCTCTTCTGATTCTGAGTGAGAAGGAGAACAGGTGGTGGAAGAAACAGCACTTGGGGATTTGGGGTTGAGTGGTGAGGAGAAAGAAGGAGGAGGAGAGGCCGCAGGTATATCAGAAAACCCTACATTTCTCACTTCCAGAGTGGAGGAATGGCAGCTGGTCAGACACTCTGAGAGCTTCCAGAGAGCCAGCCCCAAAGTGACTGGGTAGAGCTTAAGGCTTGTTCCCCAGCTGTGTTCTGGGGCAGCAGAAAACAGCAAATCTCACAGGGCATCACCCGATGGCATAGTAGGGACTCACTCCTCAAGAGTGAGCCCCTCGGTTGCACGGACTGGGTGCCCACAGAGTACAGCAAGCTGAAAGAGGCAGTCTGAGCTCCCCGATGGGAGCGCAGCAATACAGCTGACCGCCTGCACCTTTAAAGCAAGAAAAAGTGACAGAGAACTCAACAAAGTGTGAGTATAAAGAAACAACCCTGAACCATGATGGCTAAAAATACTAATCAATAAGAAATAAGTTCAATGCAAATTCCAAGAGATAAGTAAGAAAGAAAGATCCATGCTCCAAAATTAATTCAAACTGGACCTGAAAGGACCAAAAAAGGATCCACAACAATGAATCTACTACAGTTAATAAGAAGTCATAACATTTATGCTATATATACAAGTGAGTAAATAGAGAGAAACAACAAACCTAAGGAGAAGCAAAGAAGGAGAAGAAGAGGGAAGAGAGAAGCCATTACAGAATGGACCAAAAAGAAAACAAAAGTCTGACCTTGAACATCAATTTGTTTTGTCTAAGAAGAGTCCTTTTTTAAACAAAGAAATGACACAGGAAGAGAAGCAGTAGACTCTCTTCTTTGTGGGTGGGCAGGAGAGGACCAAAGCAGAGAACCAGCCAACAGCACCACGCCAGTCCGCTCTACAAAGGGAACAGACACACAATCTCTCTTAAGAGAAAACAAGGCAAGAATTCCCTTAGAGGAACTGTCATGAGAAGTCAAAGGAGAAAATTAAACCACATGAGAACAAAAGAAACAATGTGAGAAAAGAGAAATGAAGATAGACTGACCTATAAACCTATGGAAAATCAAGAAACTCACAGACAATATGAAAGTGAAGAAAAATTGAAGGGAGAATTGGTGAAACAATAAGACTATAGCTCAATCCCCTTTAAAAAGGAATTAGGTCATTAGAGAGAAGAATCCCCCCCCCTCAAAAAAGAGAATTTAAAGTAAACTAAGATGACAATCTAAAGAGGAATGTAAGTTAAAGAAAGGGATACTATCCAGACTAAGAAAACAGCATACAGTATTTACAGAAGAAAAAATAGAAAAATAATAACATTTCAAAAGAAGAAGAAGAGATGGGGGAAAAAATAGGAGAGAAAGCAGAAAGAGAGGAAGACATGAATGAGAAAAAAATTGGGAGAGGAACAAAAAGAGAGGGAGCAGCAGCAGAAGAAAAAAAAGGAACAGGGACAACAGTCTAAAATTATAAAGACACAGACAAATAAAAGGGAGTGCAAGGAAGAATGACAAGTCCAAAAACAAATCCACCCCACAAATATATTCTCCAAAATATAAGAAAAAGAGAATGTACTCACCAGAAAAAATTGAAACATTTGATGCCAGAGTCACATTAATGATCCTGGGTGAGGTCGAGGAAGACATAGAAGAAAATGAAAATGGAAACCAATATGTAAATTAGGTGCTATTGAAATAATGCAAATGGCCTAAACTCATTAGCTAAAAGAAATAAGATATTTAAACAAATCCAAAAAAGGAAATTATCATATCACAGCATTACAAGAAACTCACATTGCTCAAAAAACATGTAACACACTTAACCCCCCAAAAAGTAGGAAAAGAATTTTACTCATCAGGTTCAGAAAAAAGAGAGGCATAGTTTTGTACATCACCAATAATCTACCCACTGCATTGGCCTTCAGAGGTGAAGAAAGGAGAATAGTAGGAGTAATAATAAAAAGAAAAAAATGGAAAACGCTAATGTACAATATATACACCCCCAATGGCCTAAAAACAAATGTTGTTAGAAAACTGAAAGAATTGATCCCGGGAGAGTAATTCGATGAATTGATAATTATGAGGGATTTCAATGGAGTCAAAGACAATTCATTAGACAAGGGTTGACAAAATAAAATAAAACATAGGGATAAACAAGGCCAACTACCAAAAAGTTTTAAGAATTTACTACAAGAATGCAACTTAAAAGATGCCTGGAGAATACACCGCCAAAGAGAAAAAGACTACACCTTCTTTTTTGATAGTTATAACAGTTGGTCCAGAATTGACATGATGCAGATGTCCAATACACAAAAGTGAAAATATTAAAATACTACCCCGCTGACACTCAGATCACTGCCCAATGAAAATTACAAATAAAATACGAAGATCTATAAACTGGAATTTAAACAATAACTTATTAAAATCAGAGAAAGATTTAAAAAATAAGGAAATACTCAAAAACTTCTTCATTCAGAATGACATCCCAGAAACATCAATAAGAAGCATGTGGGATGCCAGCAACGCAGTGACAAGGGGCCATCTAATATAACAAAAAGCCTACAAAAATAAATGTGCAAAGGAAGAAATTAATAAAATATAGAGAATATAGAAAGAAAGCTTTTAAATGATATAAAAGATATAAAAGCTCAAGAGGAATTAGACCTACTGAAGAAACAGAGACCTTCTAGAAACAGAACAATTAGCTAAACAATTGAAATATATAAAACAATATAATTTCCAAAATGCAAATAAACCCGGAAAAGAAAACTAAGGAGGAAAAGACCACAACAACATATAACAAAGACCTGCACCAAACAGAATATATACACCTCTGACAAAGACATCCTAGACCAATTTAACAAATATTATAAGAAATTATATACAAGAGAACAAATAAGGAAAGAAGACATCGTGGAATATTTAGGAAGGCATAAAATCCAAAAAAATCAGACCAACTAAGAGAAGCCCTTAATAAAGAAATTATCGAGGAAATTAACAAGGCAATTAAAAATGGATAACAGCAGAACTCCAGGCCCCAGATAGTTTTGCGGCACTATACTACAAAGTTATGGCGAAGGAATTAACTCCCTACCTTAAAAGAGTAATGAATGAGGCCTTAACTTGGAAAAAAAAAACCCACAGACTCCTGGAAGTCAGCTAATATTCATATGATATACAAAGAGAACTCAGATCCTTCTGATGTGAAAAATTACAAACCATTTTCCCTATTAAATATAGACTATAAACTCTTCATGAATATTTTAGTAGAATGTTTAAAAATATTCCTGAAAGACTGGATCCATGAGGACCAAATACGCTTCCTGCCCCAGCAGCACATAAAAGAAAATGTTAGAACAATAGTTAATCTAACTGAGTTCTGTGATAAAAAAAATAATAAAAAAGAAATTGCTCTGCTGGCACTAGATGCTGAGAAAGCATTTGACAGTCTAAACTGGAACCTTTTCACATTACTTGTAGAATTATACATGGGCATCAATTCACCAATGCCAGAAACAAGATACAAAAAGAACAATTAATGACTATTCTACCAAAAGTATAAAAGTAAATAGGGGAATAAGGGAAGGCTGCCCTCTGTCCCCTTTGTTATTTCTACTAGTTCTGGAAATTTTACTCAAAGACATTAGAGAAGATAAGAATTTGAAAAAGAACACTTCATCTGTGTAATTGAAAATTAAGGAATTCAGAAAAGTGTCAGGATTCAAAATGAATAAGAAAAAACCAATGATTTTGCAAAAAAAAAAAAAAAACCAACCAAAAAAAACCAAAAAAAAAAACACAAAAAAACAAGCCACAACAAGAATTATTAAAGGATCTCTCAGGAATACAAATTACTAATAAAATAAAATATCTAGGAATCAATCTAACAGCATCCAACTCGCAGTTGTTAAAAAATAATTACGAAATAAAGTGGAAAGAAATAAAGAAAGATCTAGAAAATTGGAAAAGTTTAGGATTATCACTATTAGGCAGTATGGTCTAGGAAGGAGGCTATGCATCACATCAATTTCCTCGAACTTCTCACAGTCAAAAAAGCCCTCTGGGCATTCAACCATCCTTATGAGGGCAAGTCATCCAAATTCTCATGGGCAACATGACACTGCAATTTTATCTCAAAAAGCAGGGGGAACTCATTCCTACTTACTTTTGGCACTCTCCTTCAGCATCTGGAATTGGTGCTTACCCAGGAGAGTCTAGCTCATGGCTCTTCACCTCCTGGGATTGGAGAATGTTCTAGCTGACCACCTGAGCAGGACTTGTCAGACTGATCAAGAGTGGCGTCTCCACCCTCACAAAGTTCTCTCCCTATTCCAGTGCTGGGAAGTGGACCTATTTGTCTCACTGGGCAATGCACACTGCCACAATTTTTGTGCAAGGTTACCTCGGGATCGAATATATAGCTGCCTAGGAGATGTGTTTCTTTTTACTTGGCACCCTCCCTTCTTTATTCGTTCCCTCTGGTTACTCTTCTATCATGAACCATGTCCAAACTCTGGGTAGACAATGCATATTGCATCCTGATTGCCTTTTGGTGGCCTTGGCAGGCTTGATAGGCTTGGTTTGCTCCCCTCCCCGAAACATCTCAGGGTGAGTTCATCCACCTTCACAACCAGTTGAACTTTATGACAAGGGAGTCAGATTCACCACTTGGATGTGCACTGCCTGCAGTTGACAGCTTGGCAGATACCTCTCCCAAGCCATGAAGACTATAATTGATGCAGCCCCAAAAGCATGCACCTAGAGCTCTTATGTCTATAAGTGGAATCATTTCACTGCTTTCCTTAAGGGGACAGGGACTGAGCTGGTCGCCACCACTAACCCAGTCATTCTAGATTTTTTGATCTCCCTTTTGGATGCTGATCTTTCTCTTCCCTGAAGTGTTACTTAGCAGCCATCTCTTGGTACAAGAGGAAAGCCAGCACCCTTCTTGTTTTTCTGATCCCTTGGTGCAACTCTTCCTCAAGGGGTATAAAAATACAAAATCTCCTTTGCATATCTGGGGCCATTCCACCAAGGCCATGGCAACTTCTTGCTATTAAGGAAGATAAGAGGATAAATCCAAGAGCTGAAAACAAGGAATGTGTGAAGTCTTGGCTCTGCCTTCTCCACTCCTCTGCATTAGTTCCCCCTGTTTATAGGCCTCCCCAATACTGTGGGGACCGTCCTTTGTATTTTTTTTTGAGTGTAGCTTAAAATCCCCCTACAGGACAGTCTTAGTTGGTCTATTTCATTTCCCTGTATAGAGTGCTCTTGCTGGACTGCTCCCTTTTCTACAGTCACTAGAGGCTTGGATATTGTCCAGAATCCTAGACCCAAGCAATCCAAACATTTAGCAGTATTTTATACCAACTGTCCAAAGGACAATGGAAGCTTTTGGCCAGCTTAAACTTCACAGGAGAGAAGATTAAGACAGTTTGTAAGCAACAATTTATAATCCATCGTTTTGCACCAGAGGCAAGAGAGACTTTCAAAGACCCCAGAAAGATGACTGCAACCAACAAGATCTACTTTTGTAATGTATTGTTTAAGTTACCTTATGATAGTCCTGGGTGGAGTTAACCCTTTATTCATCTTGTTTCAGTAAACTCATTTGGTTATCTTGCCTAAAGTGCCTCTGTCTGCTAAGGATCTTGATCTTAACAGAAGGTATACAGATAGCCCTCGAGTAAAGCTAAACAATATTGTTTTCCCAAAGGCTCAGGTGTGCCATCACAGAATGAAACATTCAAACTGAAAGCATTCAATTTTATGGTTATAAGAGAAGATCCGATAGAAAACATGGAATACTAACTACATGCATGAGAAATTTTGGAAAAATAGCAGGTGCAAATGTTCTTACAAAAAAAATCTATCAGAAAAAGAGAAATCTGAATTAAAAGAAATATCAGGTCTGCAAATCAGAAAAAAAAGAAAATACCCAGGAATAATGTTCTCAAATAAGAATGCAACATTATTTCAAGACTATGATGAAAAGTCATGAAAAGAAATAGAAAATAGATATATAAAGATGGAGTAAATTAACATCACTACTACTGGGAAAAATATCAGAAAATATTCTAAGAATTGTTTTAAAAATAAAATGCTATTTTCTTTAAAAAAAATATTCCAATTATAGTGACGTACCCTTTCAACAACAGGAAAAAGATTTGACTAAGTACATTTGGCAAAGATAAGAGGCCCAGAATTACAAGATGAAAAATAAAGTGGAAGATTGGTGTTACCAGACTTAAAATTGTACTTTGAAGCATGCACATTGGTTTGAATGAAAGATGGGCTAATCCTAGAAAATGAGAGATTGTTAAGATTAGTGGACATGCCTATATATAATACCAAAAAGGAAAAGTACTTGCAGACTTTATAAGATCGTAATAAGATCGTACTAAGATCAGTGAATTAGTACAAATATGTATTATGTCCAAAAACTCATTATCGATTTCACTGGAAGAAGCATTCTACAAATTAGATAAAAAGAAAGGAGAACAATGCATCACAAAAAGAGATTTAATAATATATGAAGATTATAAATACAGATATAAAACTCAAGATGAATTGATGGATGCGAGATTTCACCTACAGTGTTACAGATACAGGCAATTGAAAGAAAGATTTACATTAGTTGCAAAACTGCTGAATTTAAAAGCAAAAAAAATGGAATTTGCAAAAGAATTATGTATAAGTGAAGAACATCTTATTGGGAAGATATATTACTGAAGATGGAAATGGAATTAGAAAAAGAAATGTATGATTCAGTGGGCATAAAATGTCAAGACACAACATAGAATTAGATATATAGGAAAAATGTGGACTATTGGCTTAAAGAAATCTTGTATTATGACCTTTGAGATTTTTTTTACAAATTGATGAATAGGTGGTACCTATTCAATGTGAACATGAACTATTTCGATTGAGAATGTCAAGCAAACAAATAGCATCACTAAGCTACAATGTACAGCAGCTGGACACTGCCCATTCTTCCTTGGCCAATGGTTGTGTGGCATCGCTGCAGTGCTGGAAGCTGCTGTGGGAACTGGGTGGAACTGGATTTTAGGGGCTTTAATTTCCACCACTGCAAGGTAGGATTTTTGCCTGGAAGAGTAGTGAAGGGGAAAAAGCAGCATCAGTCATTGGAAAGGCCAACAACTAGGATGCCTATTGAGAGGGGATAGAATTCTAGAGCTGGAGGAGGCCATAAAAACCATTCAGTCCAATCCTGTTCTGTGACACAGGACACACAATAAAAGCACTCCTAACAGATGCCCTCTGTATAAAACACCCAGAGAAGGAGACTCCACTATAATCCCAGGCAACTGATTTCATTGTTGGATAGCTCTTACTGTAAGGATGTTTTTTCCTAATGTTTTTGTGGAATCTCTTTTGCTAGAGTTAGAATCTGCTGCTCCATGTTTTGGGTGCATCAACATTGTAGAATTAATCTAGTTTGACACCACTTAAACTGCCATAGCTCTATGCTCTGAAATCATGGGAGCTGTAGTTTAACAAGTTCTTTAGTCTTCTCTGCTAGGAAGTAATTCCATAATTCCATAGTGCAGTTAAAATTATACCAATTCTATAGTGTAGATACACTTTTAGTCTGTGGAGCAATAGAAAACAAGCTGGCTCCATCTTCAATATGTGAACATCTCAAATATTTAAACATAGCTAAAATGTCCCTTTCTCTTTTCCAGGTAAAAGATATTCAATCCCTAATCCACTCCTGGTAGGGCAGATCTCTCACCATTTTGGTTGTTCTCTTCTGGACACATTCATCTTGTGAACATCCTTCTTGAATTGTGATAGTGAAGGAGGGAAGAACAGCCCCTTTGGAGTCAATGTCCACATTTGATCATCGTAGCATCTCCAGTCAATGAAAAAGGAATCATATCACAATTTCCCTAATTTCGTTCAGGTTGTTTTTCCATGGAAGAGAGCAACAGCACCTTTGGACAATGGCATAGCAATGGGGAGGGGGAGTGGGTCACAATGTGTGTGTGTGAGCCCTTATGTATGGCTCTTGCTCATAGCATGCCCAGGGCTTGTAGTGCTGACCGCCACTTTTGGGGTCGGGAAGGAATTTTCCTCCAGGGCAGATTGGCCTGAGACCTTGGAGGTTTTTTGCCTTCCCCTTGGCATTGAGCAGGAGTCACCAGCCATGTCAGATGGCACATTGAGATCTGTAAATACTATCTGATGGGGAAAAAACCCTATAAAATAAAAGTAATGTATCAGTAAAAAAAGAAAAAAAGAAAAGAAAAATAAATCTGATTGAAAACTAACTTTTGCCTCTTTGTTCTTTTTTGCTTGGGTTCTGTGAACATTGCATGCTATGAATCAGGAAAGCTAGGTGGAGCTGTCGATTGATTGAGGAATATAAAGAAAAATATCTCTGGGTTGTTGTAAGTTTTTTGGGCTATATGGCCATGTTCTAGAAGCATTTTCTCCTGACATTTTGCCTGCATCTGTGGCAAGCATCCTCAGAGGTTGTAAGTGGGTCACAGTGTGTGTGTGTGTGTGTGCACTTATGCATGGCTCTTGCTCATGGCATGCCCAGGGCTAGTAGTGCTGACCGCCACTTTTGAACAAATCAGAAAAAAATCTCCCTCTTCCTGCATGGCAGAATGTAATGTTATGATCAGTTTGTGATTGCTGATGAAAAGAACCTCTTAGCCCTACTTGTGGAAGCTAGATGATTGGTGTTTAAAAAGGTAAAGGTAGTCCCCTGACATTAAGTCCAGTCATGTCTGACTCTGGGGTGTGGTGCTCATTTCCATTTCTAAGCCGAAGAGCCAGCATTGTCCATAGACACCTCCAAGGTCATGTGGCTGGCATGACTGCATGATTGGTGTTTATGAATCTGATTTTATGAAATCTTGCTTGGAAGCATCTATTATTTATTTATTTACAACATTTTTACCCCACCTTTCTTTAGCTCGGAGGTGACTCAAAGTGACTTTACAACCAGGCAGTCATTCAACGCAATCAACAATAAGCAACTAAAGCAGCATTTAAAATAGACTTATAATGCATGGCTCTTGCTCAACATCTTCACAAATAACTACCATTCAAATCCATGGCACTTGGCCTGCATCTATACCGTAGAACTACGGAATGCAGTTAAGACCCCAGTTTTACTGCCATGTCTTAATACTATTGAATCCTGATAGCTGTCATTCTACATGGTCTTTACCTTTCTTTGCTGGCACATCACCAGACTACAAAGTCTCAAGATGGACTGTGGCTCCAGCAACAGTTCTCTATCCTTTTCCATAAATAATATCATTTGAGGAGGAGGCGGCACTGGTAGTGGGGCATCCCCTGATCATCCAGGAGCTCCATCACTAGTGTGTCTGCTTTGCCCTTTCTGGCCAGTCATTCTAGTGGTCAAGCACAGAACCTGATCATGCTCTCACTGGCTTTGGTTCCCTTACCCAACCTGGGGAACCTGATCCATGAATCACTCCTCCAGTCAGGACTGAACTTTTCCAGTAAACTCATCTACCTCTTAAGAACACCTCTGGCCACAATCCTCCTGCTCCCTGATCTCCCAGCCAACTGCCCCTCATCTGCTTTTCTTCTTCCCTTTCTCTGCTTTCACAATTGCTTTCCCATTGTGTTTTTAAAGGTAGGAACTTGTCCTTAAAAACAAAGCAAAGCAAAGCTGTTTGGCGTCTGCCAGCAAGAGCACCACAGATGGAGTTTGGCTCAGAACACACTGAAATTGCTCAAAGATGGAATCTGAAGTTTGCACTGAGAGGAACATTTCTTTTCTAAAAATTAAAACTTCCATTAAAAAAAGGAGAGATTAAGAGGCAATGGTGCTTCCTTTCACTTTCTTGTCTTTGTTGACAAATTGCCCTTCTTGTATCTATCTCAGGAGGAACAGGGGAAGAACCAAGGGGAGACACATCTGCAATTACCACATTCCAATCAGAGAATGACCTTGGTTCTCTTGAGAAGCCTGGCTCAGGCCTAGAAACCTCTGACTGGCTCTAACTGCAAATTCATTGCTGACCTGTAATTCCCAGAGTCCTCAGCCACATCAGGTACAGAACCAAACTTCTGTGACACAGGCTCCTCTAGACCTCAGGTGCTGGCATGGTAACAGGCTGAACCACAACAGGGACCTCATCAGATGGATGGTGGAAAAGCAGGGGAAAGCGGAGTGGACAATCTTAACCCATTCCCTCCCATCTTTCCTCATCTTCTAGGATGGCCAGTCATCCCATGTGCTTATCATACCTTTCCATGTCTTTTCCCCACTTTATTCCACATTCTACTGCTTGGAGTTGGGTAACACTTGACTCCTGAAGATGATCCCTTGGCTCAGTTTCCCAGTGCTTCAGAAAACAAGTGCTATGGAGTCCCACCAGAAGTTCTCTTACATCATGTGATGGCCTCCATGGAATTCTTGTTGGGCTCTGTTCCCCAAGTGCATGGAAATTTAGCCCGAAGACCGTCTGATGAGGTCTTAACTGAGAAAATAGACACCAAGTATCAATTTACTGGCAAATGCCCTAGCAAATATATTGAGAATTTTGTCTCATAGAAGATCATAATGTTGGAGAAAATTCAGAAGCACCTTCAGGCTGGACTTAATCATTAAGATGTGAGGGCTGTAAAGGTGTACCAATTACTTGGTTCACTGCAGACATGAAATAGAGGAGCCCAAACTGTAATGTTGTCATGACAAACATGTTGACTTGGTCTCGGAGGCACCAGGGAAACTGCAAGTTTTGTTATTGGGGAAATTAAGACTGAAATGGACAAATAAACTACAGAATGGATCACACTGAACAATCATTTGCTAGAAGGTGTGAACTGAGAACAGCCAAGTCTTTCCTGCCTCTCTCATTCATGGTAAAACATCCAATTTCTGAGCATTTTTCATTTCTTACAAGTGGCTAAGAGTTGATAGCACTTTGGAGCTTCTGCCTTTGAGGCACAATGCTTCTTTCCCCTCTTTTCCCATGCAATTATGAACAGAGAATAATAACAGCCCATCAAGTGATAACACTATTTGTGAAATGTTTGGTTTCCAAATGGTATAGTAAATGAGCACAGTGTTCCCTCACTACTTCGTGGCTCGCTTTTAGAGGACTCGCTGTTTTGCGGGTTTTTGAAAATATTAATACATTATTAAATATTAAATATTTACGTCCAGTGAAGGCCAGGGCGGCAGGCAGGCGCCCTTGGGATGGGCCAGGAGGCTGGTAAGGAAGCATGGGTAAGAAAATAATATATAATTTATATAAAATAATGTATAAATATTAAAATTAATATGGCATCCCTACTTCTTGGATTTTCACTTATCGTGGGTGGTCCTGGAACGGAACCCCCGCAATAAGTGAGGGGACACTGTATAACTTTTCTCTTCAGCCAAACAGATCCCTTTGCTAGGCAGCTGTTATTAACCTCTTTTAATTAACTTTGTTTCAGAAGTTTATGTCTATCTCCTTTTGCCAACCAGGTGGAAAACACGGCTTTTCTCATGTGTGTTTAAAAAGGGGAGAAGTGGCTGTATAATCTATATAAATAAAAATGTAATGTTAGTTCGTGCTACCATCAGAACTCAAAAACCACAGTGGGAATTGACACCAAATTTGGACACAAGACACCTAACAGTCCAATTTATGTCCTCCACTCAAAAAAATTGATTTTTTCATTTGGGAATTGTTGTTGCTGGGATTTATAATTTACCTACAATCAAAGAGCATTCTGAACTCCACCAATGATGGAATTGGGCCAAACGTAGCACACAGGGCTCCCATGACCAACAGAAAAAACTGGAAAGGTTTGGTGGACATTGACCTTGAGTTTGGGAATTATAGTTCACCCACATCCAGAGAGCTCTGTGGACTCAAACAATGATGGATCTGGACCAAACTTGGCACGAATATTCCATATACCCAAATATGAACACAGATAGAGTTTAAGGGAAATAGACCTTGACATTTGGGAGTTGTAGTTGTTGGGATTTATAGTTCACCTACAATCAAAGAGCATTCTGAACTCCACCAATGATGGAATTGAACCAAACATGGCATACAGGAGTTCCATGACCAACAGAACACACTGGAAGGGTTTGGTGGGCATTGACCTTGAGTTTGGGAATTGCAGTTCACCTACATCCAGAGAGCACTGTGGACTCAAACAATGATGGATCTGGACCAAACTTGACACAAAAATTCCATATGCCTAAATATGAACACAGACGAGTTTGGAGGAAATACACCTTGACATTTGGGATTTGTAGTTACTGGGATTTATAGTTCACTACAATTAAAGAGCATTCTGAAACCCACAAACGACAGAAATGGGGCAAACTTCCCACACAGAACCCCCATGACCAACAGAAAATACTTAAGGCCATCCAGTCCAACTCTCTTCACCAGGGCAAGAAAATGCAATCAGAGCCCTCCTGACAAAGACTCATCTAGTCATAAATATAGATAGATAGATAGATAGGTAGATAGATATGATTCTCACACACACAGATATAGTATCATAGATTTGAAAGAGACCCTTAAAGGAAGACTATGATATGTTGCATATTCCAGAGTAGGCAAACCAGACACTCTCCACATCAACACTGACAAAGAAACAAGAAATACTGTTTACTCACAAGGATAAAGGAATTACATATATTAGAAACCAACACTTTCTCGTTACTTTATTTTCTACATCACCACACTGGGCCACAGCAACGCGTGGCAGGGGACAGCTAGTGTGTATATAATTTCTGGATGATTGAACTGATATGGGTCATGTAAAGCTAGTATAGATGGAAAGTTTCTCAGATTGTTTTACATATTAATAAGGTAAAACAACACAAAACTTATAGTCTGACAGCCAACAAATTGTAAAAAGCCAGAAAATAATACAGTACAGCTCCTGTATCCATGAAAGTGATATCAATTTATCAGCATCTGGAAAATATGTCATCTCTAGGCATTTCCCAGGTCCTCCAGTATGTCTATGGTATTCTTGGACAAGACACCCTTATTTCAATAGGGTTTGTTATTTTCCATGGTTTAGGTATCCATGTAAAAGCCGGAAATGTATCCCCCATGAATATGGAAGTCCTATTGTAAAGCTATAGATTTTGTTATAAACTGCATCTTCAGTCATAACTATGAAAATTGAGTTTTGTCATTGTATCTACTTCTGCCAATACCACCCTCCAAAACCTACCCCTTGAGCTAAGCTGTGCTTCAGTTGAAGGATTTCAAGGGTGCTGCAGATCAGGACTTAGAGAAATAATGACTGCAAAGCTTTGCACTTAATGAAACATGCTGATTTTGGAAGCTAAGTTTGTCTCTCAGTATCCCTTCAACTGGGAAAGCCCTGCAGTCACGATTTCTTGACACTCTGATCTTCAGTATCTCGCACATTCTTCAGCTGTGGCACTGCCTGCCCTAAGAGATGGGTTTGGAGAGTCACATTAGATCAGTAATGCTTGTAAACATGAATCAGCAAAGTTCCAAGATTATAAATTTATTTTCCAATCTTGAAAAGGATACCATTGTATATATCAATAACAAATAATTGGTGTTTGGGTTAGCTGAATTTATGCAGATTTGTTTCATGTTTATCATAAACACACATCTACCTAAATAGTCCCCCCCCCCCGCCCCAAATCAATGATTTGTTATAGCTACATAAGATGTAAGATTTGATATAGAAAATATACTATTCTGTACAGATGAAGGTCAACTAGACATAAATTTCAACTATACTTGAAAAGTGATAACAAATACAGTAGGAATGCCTTATTCATAGACCATATCTATAGTTTTACTTTATCACCTATAAAGCCCTACGTGGTTCGGGACCAGCTTATTTTCATGACCACATCATTCCCTATGAACCTACACAATCTCTAAGATCTTCTGGGGAGGCTTTTCTCTCACTCCCACCCCCATCCCAAACATGGTTGGTGGGGATGAGAGAGAGGGCCTTCTCGGTGGTGGCCCCCCAGCTCTGGAACTCTCTCCCCAGGGAGATTAGATTGGCACCCATCTTGTCCACTAAAGATGTGGATGTTCCATTGTGCCTTTTACTAGCTAGTCCCCCCAAATAGTTCTGCTTCTCAATTAGATCCTAATTAGATCTTGCAGATAACTATTACTCTGATTAGAGATAAAATTCTCCCTTTATATTACCCCTTAGGTTCTAATCCTGTTATGCCCTTTCATTTAGAACTTTATCCTTCAACCCTATTTTTTGTCAAATGATTTGCACCAGTTGTCTGCCCAAATTTAATACTGTGCACTATTCAGACCATTGAAGGTTGCCAGATATTCACTATATAATGCATTTTGTAGTGGTTTTATATTGTTTGAAATTTTTTTTTTTAATGAATTGTGTTGTTATTTTAACCATGTTGAATATCAGGCTTGTCCCCATGTAAGCTGCCCTTCAGGGAGATGGAGGCAGGGTACAAAAATAAAATTATTATTATTATTATTATTATTATTATTATTTCACTGTTTCAAGTGTTCATGGGGTGTGTGTTTTGGAAGATATCTCCCATAGATATAGGGTCATACTTTACTATAAATAAACAAAGACTTTTAAAAAGCCAGATTCATTTTGGATGTTATTCCACACTGCCCCCATTTCTAGACACTTTGAAAACAGAGAGAAAACAATGTATGACAGAGCCCTTCTCACGATGTATGGGAACTTTAGACACAGTTAGGAAAGTGTCTCAGAAGTCCTTGAAAACAGGGGCTGACAGAGAAAATCTTCAGAGCTCGGGAATTTGTATATAATTGGAGAAAACAGCAAAAAACACTTGGGATAGGAGCTGTCAAATTTTCTCATGTTGAATTGGTTCAGTGACATGAAGTAAGGGGCATTCCTGTGGGTGGTCCCTTCCCAGGCATTGACATTTCTCTCCCAAATCCTGCTTCATGAGCCTGGCATGGTAATTTTAAACATTAATTTAATCAGTCAAAATACCAGCATTTTAAAATATATTTTTTCCCTGTCTGAACTGCTAGTTTTTTAAGTTTCAGACTTCTGCAATGGAGAGTACTGAGATTGGGATGAAAACTCAGTGTCCCTAAAGTGGTGTTTAGTTAAAGTTAAGGTCAGTTCCAGAGCAGCAGGATTGGAGGGGAAATCCCAGGATCCCCAAAGTTTTGTTTCCAATGTTGTTTTTTTTAAAATGGAATGGGCAGGAGCTTTACTCACTAGTGTAATAAGATTGAAAATGGATAATGGTGGTGCGATGGGTTAAACCCTTGTGCTGCTGAACTGCTGACCTAAAGGTTTTTTGTACTGCTGACCTGAAGGTTGGCAGTTCAATCTGCAAGATGGCGTGAGTTTCCATCTGTTAGCTCCAGTTTAGCAGTTCGAACTCATCAAGTGCGTAGATAAATGGGTACCACTTTGGTGGGAAAAGGCAAAGAGATGCTCCATACAATCTTGCTAGCCCCACAACCAGGAGGTGACAATCAGGGGAGGCTCAACCCATTACGCAAAGTAAGCATTTGCAGTATAGTTGATTTTGCCCAGGAGTGCTCTTGAGGCGCTCTTGGGGGAAAATAGATCTTGACATATGCGAGTTGTAGTTACTGGGATGTATAGTTCACCTACAATCAAAGAGCATTCTGAACTCCACCAATGATGGAAATGAACCAAATATGGCACACACAACTCCCACGATGAACAGAAAATATATATCAATGATTGATTGGGGGGGGGCAAATACTGTTTGCTTACCATTGAAAATTACCAAGGGCCGCCTCTGGTGACAATGCAGGCTCCTTGGCTTGAAAATGGAGGAAAGCACCTCCCCAGAACCAAAGACGAGCAGCGCTTCCAGAAGCCAGGAAAGGAAGGAGAAGCCTCTGTCTTTGTTTGTGTTTGTGTATCTTGTTGTATATGATTTTAAAGGCACTGAAAATTTGCCTATGTATGTAAATGCTGTAATCACTCTGAGTCCCTAGGGAAGAAGGGAAGAATATAAATAAAGTGTAAAAAAAAACCTAGCATGTGAGATGAAATGATAGATGGAACAATGTCCTTTGTAATGCTACAGGACTAAATGCCAAAATAATATGGTGCCCCTCCCCTCCATGTGGGATAGCGTTACTTAATATATCCCATGATTTTCAGCAGCCAATAAAAGTATCACTTATTTCATGAAGTCTTTTCATTTTTAATACCCAGAATCAAACCATCCATTTGGGATTCCACATGGAATAACAAATACCTCTTCCCCTCACCAGTTGTTTGGGTCTGACTATGACATCCAGATCCAGTTGCTTGAGGCACCCATCTCCCTTTTGCTTACTCTTTAGATTAGCTGTACCAGGGAAACCTATTTGATCATGTGGCCCAGAAGTAAAAGATCTTCCTTGAGTTTACTATGTTTTTCGTAATTTGTGTAGATTTGTTTTTGCCTTCTCTTTATAACAGTAGGTATTCTTGCTGTTTATGTATGTGTTACATATTATGGTTTTTGTCACCTTGGAAATGTTTGGCATATGAAATACAACTGAAAAATTCACACACACACACACATTCAGCAAGTTGATGACTAGGGGATCTTTTTGTTTTTCTTCAGCTGTTACCAAAGGGCTGTGCAAATCTACAGAAATTGATCTACATATTTATATCTATGAGATCAAAACATTCAGTGACAATTCTGGGAAGGCTCCCTAAATAATTTTACATCAGTTCTTGCAGGTGGAACATTTCAAATCTGCTGTCTATTTAGAGGAGTGAAAGGGGGTAAGTGAAATTTTCCAAGGGTTAAAAATAACCACGGAAACACATGCAGGCATAATTTTCTAATTCTGTCAGAATAATGTAACAGCTGGTTGGGATGGACCAGAGCTGCCTGTTTTTATGGTTGCTGCTGAAGTTATGAGCAATCTTAACCACAGATTTCCTTGGCAGCTGCTTTGGGATTTTGAATCTAAAAAATATAAGATTTGAAAGCACAGAATGCCTGCTTCAGCACTGATTTTAGGAAAATATTTGCACAGAAACAAAAGGAGAATGACTCTCGACTTTTGCTCTCCTCCTCTGGATCATATTTGTTAAGAAACAATGGATTCAGTAAGAAAGAGTAAATATTAATATTTTTTGTCATGTCAGGTGTGACTTGAGAAACTGCAAGTCACTTTTGATGTGAGAGAATTGGCCATCTGTAAGGATGTTGCCTGGGGGATGCCCAGATGTTTTGATGTTTTATAATCATTGTGGGAGGCTTCTCTCATGTTCCCGCATGAGGAGCTGGAGCTGATAGAGGGAGCTCATCTGTGCTCTCCCCAGATTCGAACCTATGGGTCTTTAGTCCTACCAGCACAAGGGTTTAACCCACTGCGCCACCGGGGGCTCTGGTGAAAATTATATTAGCATTTGGCTGATATACTTTTCTAGAATTGAATCCAATTGTATTTTTACACTTATGTAACTCTGGTTGAGTAAGTGGTTGTGTTTTTGCAGAACATACACAATTCCGCTTCCACTCCCTTGAACTTAATGCAGACATTTCAGGCCAGACAAAAATCACTTTCCTAACTTACAAAGTGCTTTGGAAATTGTTGTGTTTAATTCTGTTTTAAGGTTTGCATATTTTAAATTGTGTGGTCTTACTTTTAATTGTAAGGCTCTTTGAGTTTCCTTCGGGAGGGATAAAGATAAAGAAAACTCCAGCTTTCTTGGCCAGACCTGAACCATGAGCTCTGAGGATGAAACTTACCATATATACTCGACTATAAGCTGAGTTTTCCAGCCTTTTTTTCAGGCTGAAAAACCTCCCTCGACTTACATTCAGGTCAGGGTTCTGGCGGGAGTGTGTGGGGCTGAAAGAAGAGCCCTTTCCCCGTGTCTTCCTACCAGGATCCTCACCTCTCCTCCTCCCTCGCTCCCTGTGCACCTTTCCCCCCTCTGAGCCTGCAGGAGAGCAAGGCTGTAGATAAGCCCCACAGCCACAGCTCTCTCCTCCACCGAGGAAACCTCGCACGGAACGAGGGAGGAGGAGGGAAAGGCAAGTCTTCCTCGGCAGCCTCGGCGACGGTAGAATAGGAAGCCCCTGCAGCACGCTTTTCCGCAGGCTTGCTCTCCTTCTTCCTTGTTCCATGCGCGGCCGCGGTGGCGGGGGCAGTGGTGGGAGGAAGCAGAAAAGCTGTGCATGGGGCAAGGGGGGAGGGGAAAGTGCACGCCACTCCCCTTCCTCTCTTGCCATGTGCACACATTCTTCGGTGGCGGAGGCAGGAAAGACGCGAGAGGGAGAAGGGAAAGGTGCATGCCTTTCTCTCCTCTCATGCTCCGTGTGCGCCTTCCTCGGCAGCGGCGGTAAAGCTGTGCACCTTTCCCTTCTCCCTTGTGTGCCCTCCTGCCTCTGCCGCTGAAGGAAGTGCATGCGTGGCAAGAGAGGAAGGGGAGTGGTGCGCACTTTCCCCTCCCCCCTCGTCCCATGCTTGGCTTTTCTGCTTCCTCCCGCCGCTTTCCCTGCCACCGCAGATGTGAATGGGACAAGGGAGAAGGAGAGCAAGCCTGTGGAAAAGCCTGCCGCAGGGGCTCCCCCCCTCCTCTGCCACCGCTGAGGAAAGCTCGTGCTTCGCGAGGGGGGGGAAGAGAATGACAGAAAGACTGGGTGGCCATCTGTCAAATTGACCAGTAGCAGCTGCATTTCTCACCCTTGGCTTATACTTTAGTCAATTAAATTTCCCAGTTTTTTGTGATAAAATTAGGTGCCTTTGCTTATATTCAGGTCGGCTTATACTCGAGTATACACGGTATCTGAGAAGAGAATTATCTTGGATAATCACACTGTGTTTTCAGCATGCACTTTTTTCTGAACTTCTGCTGTACATCTAAGTACTATAACCTCTGAGGCAATTGCTGTCTTATTTTTGGATACCTTTCCTAATAACCCTTAGTAGAGCATTCTGGTTTTTCATTACCGCTCCATCCATTGAAAATGTCAACCTAGTTAGTGGACAGCACTAATGGGAAAGTATGCATGAGGCTGTCTTTAAAAGCACCAAAAATAAACTTTCTGGTATTGTTTTGCTGTTACACAGTCTTTGCAGTGGTGACACTTGGAAACTGAGTGGCAGCTCTGGTTGCTAGATCTCCAAAATATTCTTGCAGAATTGGAAGCGCTGCAGAAAACGGCAAACAAAATGATCAAAGGCTCAGATGGGCTCCCTGGTGGAAAAAGGTCACAATGATTGCAGAGTTTTAGTTCTGAAAAAGGGCAAATAAATGAGGTATATATAATTATGCAACTAGATGGGGGAAACTATACAGAATACTGAGAAAAGTTTCTCTATTTCTCTTAATCCTGGAATTTAAGGTCACCCAGTAAAGCTGACTGGTAGGGGATTTGGACAGACAAAAGAAAACATTCGTTCACACAGTGCATAATTAAAACATGTCACGTGATCCTTCAAGATGTGATGGCCCCCGACTGAAGGCTGAAGTGTATGCTATGTTAAAAACACACATTTCAGGATCACTTTGCTGTTTTTACATTCAAATAAGCAGGTGTAGCAGGTCTGGAATAGGCCATGGCACAGGGATGAGTGGGCGAAAGCTGTGAGGTCCTAAAGAAAAGCACAGAGACTCCCAAGTGTGACAATAGAAGATCTTTCTGAATTTCTTTAGGTTAAAACACAGGTGGGAGGAATTTAAATAATTATGATGATGATGATGATGATGATAATTATTATTATTTTATTTCTTGGGTTGTTGTAGGTTTTTTTCGGGCTATATGGCCATAGTCTAGAGGCATTCTCTCCTGACGTTTCGCCTGCATCTATGGCAAGCATCCTCAGAGGTAGTGAAGTTTTATTTTATTTCTTACTTGCCTCTCCTTATGGCTCAAGGAAGGTCACAGCACAGTCAAAAACACACAAATACTATTAAAAAATTCTACAAATGCATATATTAAAATGCAGTTGAAACTTCTCTCATCTGTGCACAATGGGCTTGATTTGGATGCTCACCTGATTTTTTTTTGTTTAATGGAAGAGATTGGAAACACAATGTATAAAATATTGCAAAGGTAGCTGGTACCTTCCATATAATTAAGGCAATGAGTCAAAATTGAGTGTTATCCTGAATTTTAAGGAAGCTGCTCAAGGTGTTAAACTCTAGTTTAGTGGATTGGTCTAGAGCAGGGGTCCTCAAACTAAGGCTCAGGGTCAACTTATGTCTGAAACAATTTGAAAGCACACAACAACAACAATCCTATCTCATCAGCCAAAAGCAGGCCCACACTTCCCATTGAAATACTAATAAGTTTATATTTATTAAAATTGTTCATTTTGATTATTGAATTATTTTAAGTGTTTTCCCCCCACTACAAATGTGCAGTGTGCATAGGAATTCATTCATATATTTTTTCCAAATTATAATCCGGCCCTCCAACAGTTTGAGGGAGTCACCTGGCCCTCTGTTTAAAAAGTTTGAGGACCCCTGCTCTAGAGTGTCATTATTGCCCCATGGACGCAAATACCACCGGCCATTTCATTCTGAGCTACCTTCTGAGCTACCTTGGAGGGTGGAGGTGCCGGTCAAGTTAGTAAAGAATGTGAGGCTTTTTTTTTACTATTACTCATGATGCCAATATTTGCCACCAGGATTTGAGGCAGCAGCTCTCAAAAATCCCTGTTGCCTGGGAACAAGAACAGATATTGGAGAGATATTTTGCCTCTGACTAAGGAGATAGCATGCAGCCATCTGCAGATATTGGGGAAGAGCAGCAGGAGGAAAATATCAGTTTTGCAGGCTCCCACTAGCAACGTTTTGTCACTATGGGAAACAATACAGAAAAGTTCTTCTTATGTTTATTTGGGAAATACCATCCTGACTTTCATTTAACAAACCTGGTGAAGGCACTAAATTCTATGTGATCTCAAAACTAACCAACACCAGGCCTGGTTAATACTTGTAAGGGGTATCACAAAGGAATATAACATGTTGCGGGCTAAACAATAAGACCCTTGTATCTGCTGAGGTTATGTCCCCAGATTTCATTTGGATACAGAAAACCATGGATAGTTGTGAACCCTTTTGAAATGAAGGAACTGTGGTCCAAGAATACCATAGAGTCAAGCTGGAGGATCTAGGATAATGAAACAGCAGGTACCAGTCCAGTGGATTCTGGGTGCATACTGTATTCTAAGGAAAGCAATGATAAACCTAGTCAAAAGAAAGTCCTATGACATTATGTTGTGCCTTCAAGTGCCTTCAAGGAGGCATGAAGATTAACTTTGCCTGCCTCGGAGGCTGAGAGATTATGATTTGCCCCCAAATCACCTACTGGCTTTCCATGGCTGACTAGGAATTCAAACCACATTCTCTAGAGTTGTAATCCAATGCTCAAACCACTACAACACAGTGACTCTCTGGACATACCATTTGTAGGAGGCATGAAACCACAATAACAAACATTTGAATGGTGATCCATAGGTATTTTTTCAAGGTGGATGTGGATC
This sequence comes from Anolis sagrei, assembly GCF_037176765.1. NCBI lineage: Eukaryota > Metazoa > Chordata > Lepidosauria > Squamata > Anolidae > Anolis > Anolis sagrei. The sequence continues at coordinate 154,065,937 of NC_090022.1, forward strand.
TCTGAGTCAACATTTGGTGCTTGCAATACAAACACTGTCAAGTTTTAAGAATGTGAGGATGCGAAGTTGAAACATCCAAATGTTTCAACTGTGGGTTCCTCATTGCAAAAAAACCCCCACTACCATTTACAGGACCAGTCAGTTCCATTCCTTGGGCTGCTGTCTGGAGAATGGCACAGTCTCTAAGAATAAGGAATTGGCTGCTCTCGCTCTAGTTGGGAACCACAAAGCTAAACTCAGTGTCTCATTAAGTGCCATTTTACTCATTAGGTTGCTTATTTTTAATGGTATAATCCATTCACTTTTAGTTGCTTGGCTTCATTAGAGAAATAACAACCCTTTGACAGAAATGAAATCACTCCCTTGGGAGAAGAGAAGCCAATGGGTGGTAAAACTTCGCCACGGTAATGAGGTGATCACTTATACTGTCACAGGGAGCCTCTTGTGATTCCAGTGTATCAGTGAAGTAGGAGAGGAGAGGTGAAGTATGTGGTTTCATAGAACTTAGAGAATAAGTGTGGGTGACAAAGTGGAAATCAATAGCAGAACTAACAAAAAGAAAAATTTGATAGACAACTGCATAGAGTCTACCTTTCATCCCAAGTAAAGTAGACTCATTAATTCAATGTATGATGAGTTGTTTGTTGTTGGACAATTGATTTAGCAGGTCTGCTCTAAATGACATTATTCAATAGGATCCAGGCTTTTCCTACTTGGCAGGAGGTTGGATTGGATGGCCCATGTGGTATCTTCCAGGCTAGAAACTTTATTTGAAAAAAAAAATACAACTGGGTAATATTTTGGGTATGGCCAGTCACACTGTGGAATGAATGCTATTTGGCACCATGTTTACTACCATGGTTCAATGGTACAGGATCCCGAGAGTTGTATGTTAGTGAGGCACCAGCACTCTTTGGCAGAGAACCTTGCAAAATTACAACTTCTATGATCCTATAGAATTGAATCATGGCAGTTAAAATAGTGTCAGGCTGCATTCATTTCATAGTGTAGAGGTTCCCAATGGCACAGAAAAGAAAATATGTAAGAACTGGAGAAACCAATAAACCATTGTTTGAGGAAGCCATCCATTCTGACCTTGCAAATGAAAGCCTTCGACAATACACCTTCCCAGAGCCAGAGATGAGCACTGGCTTCAGAAGCTGTAAATGAAAGGAGAAGCTTTTGCCTTTGTTTGTGTTTATCTGTCTCTCCCAGGTGGTGCAGTAGGTTAAATCCCTGTGCCAGCAGGACTGAAGTCCGACAGGTCGCAGGTTCGAATCCAGGGAGACGCAGATGAGCTCCCTCTATCAGCTCCAGCTTTTCATGCGGGGACATGAGAGAAGCCTCCCACAAGGATGATAAAAACATCAAATCATCTGGGCGTCCCCTGGGCAACGTCCTTGCAGATGGCCAATTCTCTCACACCAGAAGTGACTTGCAGTTTCTCAACTCACTCCTGACACGACCAAAAAAAAAAAAATCTGTCTCATTGTATATGAATCTAAAGGCATTGAATGTTTGCTTATGTATGTAAATGCTGATTCTGCTCTGAGTTCTCTAGGGGAGAAGGGTGGAATATAAATAAAGTGTATTAATAATAATAATAATAATAATAATAATTTAAAATAAAAGATACTTAAGATATCTGGTATTGTTCCACACGTCTTGTCATTTTATAATTTAAAGATATGAAAAAGTATTCAATTCAAGCATGAGAAATGATAATGAGTTCAAAAAGCAAAGAGAAGTTTATAATTCAGGAAAGTAATATATTTCAGGAGGCTGTGCTTCCACATCCCCTTTCCTTATTAAATTGAAAAAGTTTAGTTTATTTGATTAATGTCATTGAATTATTTGGTTATTTGATTATTGTATAAGAAATAGTAGAAAATGTAATGATCATGCCAGAAAGGATTCAGCCCTCAAAAACGAACCATAATAAAATATAATAGAAATAAAATACACAGGAAAGATGATTTGGTTTTAGAAAGCCTGACTCTGAAATTTCTCCATGAGGTTTTGCCACATTTTAACTGAAAAACAGTAAGTAAGTTCAACATTTCATCCTACTCAGATTGTATTTTAGCCTTAGGCATTGTTTCTCCAACAGCACTTTAAGAGTTCTCCTTGACATTGAGGGAGAAGTTCTTGACACCTAAATGAAAGTGTGCCCCAAACCCACCTTTGACATTACTATCGGAATCCACTCTCATTTCTTGACATCTCTTTTGAAGTGCAAGGCAGAAAAATAAATACAGCACTCTGAAGGAGAAGCTGCCAGTTTATAACCTCCACATTTCAACAAATCAAACAGGGAGTATATTGAACAGTCAGCCCTCCACATTGGAGGGTTTTCGCTTTTGTTGATTTGATTATTTATGCATTTGATTAAAAGTTCTCTCTAGGTCCTCCAGTGCAACTCTAGGGTCAACTTCCAACACATCTAGAGATACTTAGAGAGAATACCTCTCTGGCTTCTTTAGGGCAATTGGGTCATAACCATCTGGCAGAAGTTGACCATAGAATCATGCTGGAGGACCTTGAGATTTCTAGGGAAGTATTTCTTAGGTTAAAAAAAATCTTTGAAGTTTTTCCACTTTTGCAGGGATCTTGCAACCTTAACCCCAGTGATTGTGAAGTACTGACTGTATTCCATAGATGTGTGAAACATTGCAGCAGTCATGGTGAAAGCACTATGCATATTGTCAGGGCTGGATTAACTATTAAGCAAAACAAGCATGTTCTGTCTTAGGACATCAAGAGAAGTGGGGCACCACAGAAATTATCCATTGCCAGATTTTCCATGAACCATATGGTGCAAAACTGCAAATAGTTCAGCAGCACCAGGTTTCACAAAGAGTAACCTACAAAATAAAATACTTGGCAATGACAAGAAGTAGGAGTAAATCTTTCAACTATGAAGTGGAAGTGTACAACATAAACAATATTTTCCAACTTACTGTAAGTTTTGTGTGATTTTGAAAAATAAAATTTTATTTCATGGTTTATAATGGTTTATGTTTTGAATTAGAGATATATATGGGGGCACATCATCTCTGAAGTGCTTAGGGCCTCTGAATCTGCACACTGTGAAGAGAAAGGATGTTCTGTAAAGCAACATGAAAGAGAACCCAGGTTGTGGATCACTTCCAAAAAGAAGGTCCACTTTGTGTTTGTGTGTGGACTCTTCCCCGGAGGACTTGTTTTTCATTATAGTACTAGGTTGGTGCTACTGGGGGAAGAAGACTCTTTCCTGGGCATGAGCCAGTCCCCTTCATACCCAAAAAGGTGTGTGTGTCTCATTTGGAAAGACCTGAGTCAGGAGTTTTAGGCTGGATCTACACTGCCATGTAATCCAGTTTCTGAATACAGATTATCTGATGTGAACTGGATTATATGAGTTTACACTGCCATATAATCCAGTTCAAAGTAGATTATTTATTTTATTTATTTATTTGCCATATTTATAACCTGTCTTTCTCTACCCCAGCAGGGGAACTCAAGACAGCTTACAATGGCACATACACAGTATCCAAAAAGAAAAAATTCACCTTAAAATAGTTCAAAATTACAACATATTTTAAATGATAAAAATACATTCAAAGTTAAAAACATGCTATCTAGAGTTCCAGGTCTAAGGCCATTCCAAGGTCAATTTGTACATAATTCTATATTCGGCATACTGCATTGCCCTAATTTTCAAAAGCCTGCTCCCAGAGCCAGGTTTTGACTCTCTTCCTGAAGGCTAGTAGGGAGGGAGCTGATCTGATGTTGCTAGAGAGGAAGTTCCACAACTGAGGGGCCACCACTGAGAAGGCCCTATCTCAGTACAGGTAGCCTGGGCCCAGGCCTGTAGTGAGGGGGTGGTTTTAGGGGTTCAACCCCCCCCCCGAAATGTTTCAGATTTTTTTTAAAAAAACCTGGTTTACTCATGAATTTTAACTGGTTAACCAAATCCCCATGCTAAGTCTATGAGATGCAAAAAATCAAGAGTCCCTTCAGAACTGCAAGCACTATCTCAAGCAAATATTAGCAATTTATTCACACTGTCATTACTTGCAGCAATAGCCGATGTAGTGAAGCAACCAAGTTGTGTGTGTGTGTGTGTTGAATGCTGTCATGAAGGAGGCCAGACTTGGTGGAGGTGGTTGACAGGGGTGGAGCTGCAGGCTATTGAAGGTTGCTCTGTCCCCTGCTGTGCTCTTTGCTTCAGTGTGAGCTAGGAGGCAGGTTTCAACCCCCCCCCCCCGAAATTTTCAACCCTCCCCGAAATTTTCAACCCCCTCCTGAAATTTTCAACCCCCCCCCCCCCCCCGCCGAAATTGTCAACCCTCTCCGAAATTTTTTTCTGGCTACGGCCCTGCCTGGGCCAGAACAGGTAGCCTGGGCCAGAACCGTTTAGGGCTTTATAGGCTAAGGCCAGCACTTCGGAAACTGGATTGTATGGCAGTGTAGATTGGGTCTTGGATACAGGAACCCCAACATGTCAGCTATACTTTTCTTGCTTTGTGACTGATAACCTAGGTTGATAGAGTAGCAACTTAGTGGTTGCTAGTCTTAGCAACCTTAGCACGCTTGTCTTCAGTAGTGCATTACCCTCCCAGCCCAGCCTTATTGAACTTTGCACTTTCCCTCGGCTCCCTCCCACTGCACTTACTCTGAGTCTCACAAACTCAGCATTTATTATTGTTCAACCATGATATTGTTTTTATGACTATTGCTTTGTGATTGTGATATGTTTTTACCTGATGTGTTGTTGTTGATTTTATTTTATTGTGCTTGTTTTAATCTGTATTTCTTGGGCTTGTCCCTTTGTAAGCTGCCCCGAGTCCCTTCAGGGAGATGGAGGCGGGGTATAAAAATTATTATTATATTATTATAGTTGCTAATCTACACATGTATTTCATAATTTAGACATAAAATGTATTCACAGCATTTCCTGTTTGTTCATCTTTGCCACATTTCTCTTCCAGCACAAATTAGTCTGCAGCAAACTTGTATTTATTTGACCTCCATTTATAGTCTGCGATTCTCTCTCTCTCTCTCCCCTTCATGTTTGATGAGCACATACACAACATCTCACCATGAGCATAGTAAAAATGTTAGTATTTTTAAATAAATATATGTATTGGATACACTGTATGTGATTTTGGGGAGTGGTTGTTGCTCACCTTCTGCTTATAATCTTGTGAGATTATAAGCAGAAGTCTTATGAGATATTCCATTCTTTGTCACATACCCCAACAAGAGTGGGTGGATCTACAAGAGTAGATAAGCCGAAGATCATTCTATAGAGATGTGAAAGGCACTCAAAAAGCACTATAGCGGATACAGTAGTAGAAGCAGTCACTGCTCATTTTAGGTTCTACCAGCACAGACTAAACTCCTGCCTTTTGCCACTCTACTTTCCTTTTTGGATATTCATGTATAAGTCCAAAAATTTTAGTCAAAATTTGTTATTTTTATATTCCTTTTTCCTGTAATGCGCAAGGTTGTATATTCTGGAATCTCCATATTAATCCAGATAGAGTGGGCTAGGCCAAAGCAAAATGGACATGGTTATACATACACTGTTCTTGCTTATTCTTTTCAATATATAACAAGACTTCGAAAGCGTAATTCTTTTGGACTGGCCATACCAACAAGGGGATTCTTGGAGATGGGACCTCCCCAAACCCCAGCCTTCAGCACCCTGCATAATTTTTCCAAGCTTATAACATATATTACAGTGTACTTTCTAAAATTTCCATCACTTGGAATCTGAAGACACATAAACACTGGAAGACATAAAAAGAAACAACTGAATATGAGTTTCTCAAGAGATCAGACACAATATCCTGTGGCTTAGATAGGGATGAAGGTCTTTATCTCACTGCTTGTTAATCTGTTCCTCTGCACTGACTGGCCTGTATTTTCACCAAACAGTAGCACAGAAAAACACCTGACTTAGAAAGCTAAATCTTTCCATCTCTATCAGTACAGATTTTGTTATTCTAATCATTTTTGTTTTGCTGCAGTTCCCTGAAGCAACGAAAAGCTTTCTCTGTCTTCAGCCCTTTCCAACCTGCTACTGTTTACTACAAGGTCACCTGAAGTGGTTTGAAAGCAATTTTACTTCTTTCAGCAAGGTCTTCCAAAGCTCCGCTATTATACCAACACTCTGGCAACAAAAGCATTTCAGATTAAAAAATACACCAAGAGGAACCAGTTGGATTAGTGGGCTACTTTAATTGAGCTACTCACTCGTTGCTGGCGAGTGCAAATGACTAAAACACACTGCAAAAAGCAAACCACAATTGGTGATCTAAATACTACATAAAGTCAGAAGTCATTATGCAATACTTGATTATCTGAATTAATTACTTGTTAAGTGACTGTGAAGAGTGTAGTTGGATCAATGCAATACCTTCTCTCTGCTGGAGGATTCTCTCTAGTACAATAGGTCTGTAATCTACTGCATTCTGTTGAAATTGTGAGTTGATTCACACATCCATGTACATTCCTTGATCTGTTGAGAAGTTCAAAATATGAATGGAAGTTGTTAGTGACTAGGCAGCAAAAAGTGATCTAAGTGTCTTAATAGTGCATAAGCTAAATAAAAGTCAATAGCAACTAAAATTCCAGTGCAATCTATGACCTCATCTGATACGATCTTCTCCTGCATCTTCTCTCCGTTTCTCTATGCTACTAAAATGGAGTCCCATGGAGTCCATCACATGATGCAGGGCAACTCCCATGGGGCTCAATTTTGGCAATGTAGAGGAATTCGAAAACATGCAAATATGAGTAGATCAATAGATACCGCTCTGGCAGGAAGGTAACAGTGCTCCATGCAGTCATGCCGGCCACATGACCTTGGTGGTGTCTACGGACAACCCTGGCTCTTCGGCCTAGAAATGGAAATGAGCATGAACACTCACAGTTGGACACAACTGGACTTAATGTCAGGGGAAAAACTTTACCTTTACTTAGAGAAATGGAGTCCAGAGTGCTTTTTGAGTATTCAGATGTTACCAGACTCCTAATGACACAAAGCAGGGGAAGCTGGGGAAAGAAGACCTTAAGGGAGAAAGGACATGGGATGATAGAAAACAGACTTCAATGAGAGGGAACAGAGTAAGATGGTTTCCTCCACTGTCCTATGCTTTGCCCTGCTTTCCCCCTGCCCATCTGATGAGGTCCTTAGTCTGTATCGAGTATAATTTATACATTGAGAGAAGTCATATATGATGCCATCTTAATTGTATTTTATATTGTTGGGGGCATTGAATTGTGCTGACAGTAAACGGCCTTGAGTCACCTTTGGGTTGAGAAAGGCGGTATATAAATATGGCAAATAAATAAATAAATAAATCTCATGGGGGGGGGGGGGTGGAGGGGTCATCTTCTTATCATTGCTCTTCATTTTAAAGATGGAGTCCCACAAAGCCCATCAAACTCCTGGTGGATTTTGTCTTTAAAGGGAAGAGAAATATAGCCTTGTGAGGCCAGGGAACAATCGATTTAACTGTTGTCACTGCAATTAGAAATTGTTGAAACTGGATATTTATGGTGCTATGGCAAGTGTATTTTAAGGTGGGATGTGAATTATGGTGAAATTCTCAGTTTCCTTTGGAAATGGAAAACCATTGAATACCACACTTATGACTTCATCAGACACTGGCTTCCCTCCATTTCTACATTCTTTAAAGACATTTAAAAGACTAAGTCCCACAGAGCCCACCAAATGATGCAAGAGTACTTCCTGTCATTCCACTGAGCTCAGTTTCTGAATTGTGTAGAAACTGAGGCTTTTGGAGTCTGGGAGCAATAAACCTCAAAGCTTCTATTCACATAGAAAAAGTGGGATGGAATTTTAAGTTGGGATGAAAACTGTCGGATTTCACTGTTTTAGAGGATTTTTGACATGGAAGTGTGGGCATTCTTATGGGTGGTCTGCTAATGCTTTTTCTGATGGCATGGGTCTCAATGAAAGAAGGCAAATGATCTCATGGAAAGTGGCACCTAAAGAAAGGTGCCTTAACTCTGCTTCAGTGGAAGGGTCTTGAAGGCAAATGACCCAGGGAAAATGGTGTCTCAAAAGTGTATCCTTGAAATAGGAGGAAACATCACCTGCCCATGTAGTGGGGATTCGTGGATGGTTGAGTTAGAAGCTAGAGGAGGTGATCTTGTGTGATGGGGTTGAGTAACTTCTTTAGAAATGGAAACTGATGAAATGCCATGAAACTTCACGTGAAGATGTTTTTTTCCCGCTTATCCCAGCTCCATCTGATGAAGTCCTTAAAAGACAATTCCCTGCTTTCTGCTCCCTCATCCCATGATCCCCACTCTATACTGCTTTGGTCAGATCTCACCTTATTGACAAGCTGGAACATACCCAGAAAAGGGTAAAATGTGAAGACAAGAATTATATAGGTTTACCTGGAATGTGGACACTAGGGTTGTGCACAGCTCCATTTTTCAAAACTGGATTTGGCTATTTTGGCTGTTTCAGCTCTTTTGGATAGCTGTAATGGCATGGGTTCCACAATCATTTCCCCCTGGCCGCAACAGACCACGTGGCTGCCAAAAACAGCTGTTTTTGGTTCCTTTTGCCTACAAATAGAGGCTGCCCCGCATGCACAGGTTTCCCTGTGAGGCTGGGAGCCCTGCTGCCTGCCTGAGCCAATCAGAAGAAGAAAGCCACTCACATGCTTGCTAGTCTATGTTCTATCTCAGTGCCATCACTGCTCTCAGAATCTTGCTTTTGGACTCAATTCCAAACTTTTCCTTTGGCAATTTCATTTATTGATTATGAAAAAGCATTTGGGGGGATGTTTGTTTAAATGTTGGGGTGTTTACTGATGGGAAGGGAGCCTGACTCCTTGGAGTCCTCATGGGGAGAATTAAATTATTCCCCATCTCTCACTGAAGGATATAAATGTTGTAACGCTTGGGAAGGAAAGCAGCCCATAGATGTTTTAAATGGGGCTTGGAAGGAAAGCAGCCCATAAAAGTGTTTCAGTACTGAGCTTAGTAAAGAAAGTAGCCTATAGAAGGTTCAGCATGGGGCTTGGAAGGAAAGCATGGGGCTTGGAAAGCATGATGGGAGCCGGCTGGCTCTGTGGGTGAAGGAAGGCGGAGGTGGCACATGCCTCTGAATTTAGCCCCGTGTGAAGAGGTAGGTCTTCTTGGAGGATATCAGGCAGGGGTCCTCAAACTAAGGCCCGGGGGCCGGATGCGGCCCTCCAAGGTCATTTACCCGGCCCTCGCTCTGGGTCAACCTAAGTATGAAACTACTTGAAAGCACACAATAACAACAACAATCCTATCTCATCAGCCAAAAGCAGGGCCACACTTTCCATTGAAATACTAATAAGTTTATATTTGTTAAAATTGTATTGTTTTAAAATGTTTTTTGCACTACAAATAAGATATTTGCAGTGTGCATGATTTTTTCGAATTATAATCCGGCCCGCCAACAGTCTGAGGGATTGTGACCTGGCCCTCTGTTTAAAAAGTTTGTGGACCCCTGATATAAGGGGTAAGGATCGCAGAAAGGATGTTTTCTTAAGCCTGTTGCCTTAAATCCAGGACTCTTTGAAGAATATAAGGGAAAGGATCCCAGAAAGGGTGTTTTCTTAAGTCCTAAATTTCCAGTTGCTGCCAGTGGGCCTTTCAAGTTGCTGAGCTGAAAATTGCTTTTTTCCCGTTCGCTGATTTTGGGAGGCCCTTGAAAATGGATCTGAGTGCCCAACAAAATTTGGATGCTGAAAATGGATTGTGGTCCAGTTGAATTGCACAACCCTTGTGGACACATTTGTTTCCATTATAGTTTTCCTTCATATAACATGGACTGACCTCACCTGATTTTTTTGGTTGTAAGTGTGATCATGTCAGCTCTAACTTATAGCAACTCTCTCCTGGGGTTTTCTTGGCAAAATTAGTTCTGAGAGCGTTTGCCATTGCCTTCATATGAGAGGAAGTGATTTGCCCAGTGTCACCTAATGGATTTTCATGTCTGAATGGGGACCGTGTACAACTACTGTTCTCATGATGCCATAGCATTGAGCTATAACAGTTAAAGTGGTATTAAACTGCAGCATTTCTACAGTGTAGACCAGGGGTCCTCAAACTTTTTGAACAGAGGGCCGGGTCACAGTCCTTCAAACTGTTGGAGGGCCAGATTATACTTTTAAAAACCCACCATGAATTAATTCCTATGCACACTGCACATATCTTACTGGTAGAGCAAAAAACACTTTAAAACAATACAATAAGTAAAATGAACAATTTTAACAAATATAAAGATTAATATTTCAGTGGGAAGTGTGAGCCTGCTTTTGGCTTATGAGATAGGATAGTTGTTGTTGTTGTTGTTGTTGTTGTGTGCTTTCAAGTTGTTTCAGAGTTAGGTTGACCCTGAGTGAGGGCCAGGTAAATGACCTTGGAGGGCCATATCTGGCCCCTGGGCCTTAGTTTGAGGACTCCTGGTGTAGACGAACCTCTAGAAAACAGGCATAAATTAATTAAGGAACAACAGTAGTACGGGAAGGCAGGGTTATGAAGGTATTATTGTAAATTATGTTTACAAGAACACAAATTTGCAGATTACTATTGTTGTATGATTGAAGAGAGGTGTGATATCAAAGGTGCTCAACCTGGCATGTATCAAGTGGAGTGGAAAGGCAGGTTCATGAGATAAAGTCCTAAAACAAAAATCTTCATCAGAGGTGCTGTTTTCAAATCAAGGTGAAATTAGGAGATTATTCCTTCTCAGATAAATTGGTGGAATAGGGAGACTTTAATCTAGGATCCTTGCTTCTAAGAAAAAAGTTGGATAAAGGAAAGATTGAAGTGAACTTGAGTGAGTCATATGTTTTCAGTCCCCAGAAAATCCTGTGTTAAGATCACCTTGGGATCACGATAAGTGCAAATGAAATAGAGGCACACACACACACTATCACCACCACCATCTACAACAGAAGGATTAGCAATGCCCCTAGCAGCTTATTTGTGTCCCAAAACTTTCCGATAAGATCTTTTATGCTATATGTAGTACATCATGTGGACTGTCTCTTCAATACAATTTGGTATTTTCCCTCAGAGCTTTTTGGGTCAAGAAGAATACAGCGCTTTTGTTGTTCCCTTTGAAATATGTGAAAGAAGAAAAAATTGCATCATTGGCATGCAACAAAAAGTGCACATCATGTGAGAACAGCCACAAATAATACAGTAGCCCTCACTACAGGAAGAAATGCAGAGGAAAAACCAGTTTATTGCTATTGCAAAAAGCAAAAACACATACACAAATCCTGATTAACAAAGTCATTAAAGGCACCAAGGACTTGGAGTCCCAGGAGATGCAAAATAAAGAAGGAAGGATGTGAAAATGAAAGGAAGTGACAGTGATGGCTGAAAAACAAAGCCCCTGGACAAGCAGGAGCCACTAGGGCCATAATGAATATATTTATACACATGGAATCTGGGTCAGTCTGAAGAGTGTTTATTCTTCTTGCCTTTAAAGAACAACACAGACTTCACCTGGGAGAAACCATTGCAATCAAAATAATGATTTGATTGTCCCCACAATTTTCATTGTATGGGAGGCACAGCTTGTAGATATCCCTCACCCAGTGGTGGTGTTGAAGGGGAGGATTGAAGCCTTGTCCGAAGCATGACTAGCTACCTCATCACACGGTTGTCAAAAGTGTCCCATGTCATTCTGCTTCTCAGCAGAGTGTGGAGAAGCTGCTACCCCAACCTCATCAGCAGCCAGGTTATTAACTGGAACGCTGTTCAGGGAGAGAACCACTCTCATGTTGTGGCAGCTCCACTGGCTGCCAGTTTGCTTCTGAGCTAAATACAAAGTGCTGGTTCTTGCCTTTAAAGCCCTAAACGGCTTAGGTCCAGACTATTAGACAAACCGCATCTCCCTCTATAGACCAACTCGGACACTGCGGTCATCAGAGGAGGTCCTCCTCTCACTTCCACCCCCTTACCAAGCATGGCTGGTGGGAATAAGAGAAAGGGTCTTCTCTGTGGCTGCCCCCACCTCTGGAACTCCCTTCCTAAGGAGTTAAAGATGGCCTCCTCCCTCCCTGATTTCAAGAAACAGCTAAAGACATATGTTTGCTCACTGGCTTACGAGGAGGAGGAATAGTAGTTGGTAATACTACCATTATACCTCTGATTAATAGTTGCCATCTATATCAGTTCCCTGCTCACCCCACCAGCTCAATAGATACCTTGAGCAATGATTAATCGATTTGCCCCAGAAAAATGGAAAATTATTGTTTCCATTCAATGTTTGATGTTTTGTCTTATGTCTGCTATATCAGGCTGTGTTTTTTTATTTAATTTTAGTTGTTAAGTTATAATTCGTGTTTATATGTTGGGTTGTTTAAATTTTGCTAGCATGGATGTATTTGGACATTGAAGGTTTACCTTTTATGTTTGGAATCCGCCCTGTGTCCCTTTGAGGTGATAGAGCGGAATATAAACAAGTTATTATTATTATTATTATTATTATTATTATTATTATTATTATTATGTCCTCCATTGCCAGGCTCCTCTGGGAGCTGATCCCAGGGGGGAAGCATGGTATGTGTGTGGTGCACTTGTGGACTGTGCAGCGTCCCCCTATTAAAGTCAATGGCAACACGGGAAGTGTTCCATGTTGCTGTGAAGCATGGGGCAGCATGCCTGTTCTGTCCTCCTTCACCCATGGAACCAGCACGATATCATCTGATGGGAGCTGTCTGGCTCCATGGTTGACTGGGACTAGATTGGTGTATGCTGCTTTTTTTAGCCCCATATGATGAGGTCATAAGGAACACACTAAAAACACATTCCTTTCTGATGATTTGTGTTTGCATAAAGGATGGCTGGCATTGTGGCTAGAATTTGTTTTACAAATTTTGCAGGGGAAAGTCACATGGTGACACTTCCCCCAATGGGATAGGGAAGCATCACTGTAGGTGAGGCAGAATGTGGGGTGCCAGGATTGCCCTGCCAATTCATCATGGAGGCTGGTGATTCAGACTGGGGGACCTCACCCATGTGAGGAGGTTTATAGTCATTGTAATATGTTACTTCCAATCTGGTCCAGATCTCCACCTCCAAGGTCTTCAAAAGCTACATTTCTGGATGGGAATGGAGGTGTGCCTTAGCTCCAGCACACAAACAAGAAAATTAAAAATTAGGCTTGCCTTCTTTGACTGACAACAGGAATCTCAGGGAGAGGTTTAGTTGTCTAGTTGGTTGTGAAGCCTAATCAAGAGGAGTTTGACCACCTGCCAATCACAAAGATGGACAATACATATGGATAGTCTCTTGCATCTCTGGAGAAGGAGGTGAGTCCTAAACAAACAGGGCTTCATATAACTTAATAAACCTCTAGTATAATAGAGGTTGCCAATAGTGAAAGGACCAAGGCAGAGACATCTCCAGCTCATCCCCTGTTTGGGTACCAGCCAGCACGTCAACGACTTAAATCAAGACATAGTTTTCTTAGATCTACAGAGACACTCGCTGGAACACCCCAGCAAGCGAGAGTCCAAAAGTGGCAGGCCCAAACCCAGCACCTCAATTCATGGGTGATACCAGATGAGAGACTCCCCCCTGGGCACTCAGAAGACTGGGCGACTTGGAAGGCGCTGAACAGACTGCGCTCTGGCACCACGAGATGCAGAGCCAATCTTAAGAAATGGGGCTACAGGGTGGAATCCTCAGCATGCGAGTGCGGAGAAGAACAAACCACTGACCACCTGCTGCAATGCACCCTGAGCCCTGCCACATGCACGATGGAGGACCTTCTTGCGGCAACCTCAGAGGCACTCCAAGTGGCCAGATACTGGTCAAAGGACATTTAACCAAATACCAAATTTACAAAATCTGTGTGTTTTTTTTCTTTCTTTCTTTTTCTTTTTTTTTAAATCTCTGTGTTTGTTTTGCTCTGTTAGAATTGTAATACAATGGTTGCTGATGACACGATAAATAAATAAAATAAATAAATAAACCTCTCAATGAATATGAGATTCCTGGATAGTTTAAGCTACAGGGCCCCTGATGACAGAGCTAAATAGAACTAAATGAGACAGTTTGTATCCTGGCCTTTCACCCTATTTATTTTTAGTTTAGAAGTGTGAATGGAGTGCAAGTTGAGTGTGAGAGGGAGAAAAACGGAGAGAAATGTTATTTTTAGATCCTTGGCACTAGTCGTTTCTGTGCTTTTCCTGGATATCAAGGGTACTTGAAATATCTGATCCAGAAGATCTTCAAGAAGTTATGGAACATATTTATTGATTTCTGAAACATTCTGGGGCTTCAGCCCCCCCCCCCCCCCCCCGAAATTCTCATGGTGGTCCGCGAAAAGGCCTTACTGGTACATTATTTAAACTGATATGTTTATTCATATCATGATCTGATCACCATGTTCAATATATCCCATATGCATGGGGGTATTGGGGTATCCTGGCTATGGGCCTGATATATGATATTATCGACCACCGATGATGCAACTGGACAATGATTTGTTATGGAGATTCTTTGATAATGTTTTTAATGCTTTGATTGGTTATTATATTTTTATATTGCTGTTAGTGTTTTAATAGTATTTATGATTGTTTTAATTGTTGTAACTGTTTTGGCATCTAATTGTTGCCTATTGTTAACTGCTCCAAGTCGCCCTCGGGCTGAGAGGGGTGGTATATAAGTGTAGTAAATAAAGAAATTAATAAATGGAAGAGGAGGCGTATACTGCCTCCTGATGTCACTTCAGTGCCACTGTGCTGGTACAGAAGTGGAATAGCTTCATCGCACCAGACAGGTGATGGGACCTTTCCACGATTGGCAGTTATTGATGGGGTTTGCTCATCAATAGCAGTGGATGGTTAATGCAGGGGGAAAGGGGTAGATCAGCAATGGGGTGCTCCTGGTTTCAATGCCAATTTTCCTCTGTCGTGCAGTAAAGTTTTGAAAGAATATGACTTGCCGAAGGTCATCCAGTAGCTTAGCGGGAATTCAAACTCTGATCTTCACAGTCCTAGCCCAACCACTATAACATTCCAGGTGTGACTCTCAGTCAAAACTTGTATATATATATATTTGTACAGCTCCCCATATGATCAAAGCAGCATTGACACTGATATTGCCATCCTGACAGCAGAAGTGAATTCCATTTTCCTTCCGTTCTCATACTCATACTGATTTATGTATGTATGCATTTCTCCCTAATCAGTCCCTCCAGTGTGGATTTCCTCATCCTGAATTCTGCAAAATACTAATAAATGCCCTGAATGACAGGGGACATGATCATAATGAGATAATTGTATCACAAAGCACACAGAAGGGGCAGCTAAAGCCCTTCCAATTTCCCAAAGGTTAGGGATGGCTCTTGATAATCAGATGCACTACCGGTAGATTAATTGGCTTTATTGAAACAGCATATTGCAAGACAAATTGTATTTTCAAGGGACTAAATGATTATGAAATTAGAAAAGCTTCAAAACCCAGTTTGGGATCATGCGTACCTCGTAACTCTCTTTTCCAAAATAGCTGTTGCCCGGTGGTCAGTATGGCCTTTATCTCACATGGTAGGATGAAACTACTTAATAAGTATGACACATAATCCTGTGCATAGCCATTTCAGAAATGGGAAATGACAGGCCTCGAAATGGTGAGGTTGCAGAGGCTGACAGACTGGAAAACCCTATTTCTCAGTGTAGGCAAGGTTGGTGTCCTTTGAGAGGACCAAGCAGGAGGTCTTTGACTGAGCCAAGACCTGGCATGCACTCATGTCCCATTATTTTCTAGTGGACACTGTAAGTTAGGGCAAAAGAATGGCTTGGATATGTAGAGAAGGTATATTTCTTGGAAAGAGTGAATGCTAATAGGGATTAGAAGTATAGGGGATACATTTTAAAGTACAAGCACTGATTTCCACAGTCCTTAAAGCCATTCCTCTACAATGACTTTAGAGGTGGAAGTTACATTTTCATCATATCCATGAATTAGATTGAAATTGAGCTGGCACTTTCCCCTTTCCAACCCATGACTTATCCACAGGTTGTGTGAAAATGTATACTTATGGTCCTGAAACCTGCCCTCGACTTATACATGAGGTCAATTTACACACAAGTATATATGGTACCTTATAAATATGAACTGGGATTGTGACGCAGCTGGCTGAGTGTCAGCTGCATTAAGATCACTCTGACCAAAAGGTCATGAGTTCGAAGCCAGCCCGGGTTGGAGTGTGCTTCCAACCAATTGTGTAGCCTGTTGTCGACCTTTGCAACCCGAAAGACAGTTGCATCTGTCAAGTAGGAAAATTAGGTACCATCTTGTGTGGGGAGGCTAAATTAACTAATTTATGAGGCCATAAAAAGACTCCAGCAAAGCACTCCAGCAAAGCATGCAGGGAATGCGGAAGTACTTCATCAGCGTCGCAGATGGACAATGAAAGCGACAGCTCCCCTGGCGGCCAGAAAAAGTTAAATAACTTCTGTGTATGTCTGTATACGTTGTATGTCAAATCGGCATTGAATGTTTGCCATATATGTGTACACTGTAATCTGCCCTGCGTCCCCTGTGGGGTGAGAAGGGCGGAATATAAAAGCTGTAAATAAATAAATAAATAAATAAACTTTTCTTTCCTTGACAGGATTACCAGGTCTTTCCCTGTTTTGTATCCCTTTCTTTCCCAGTAAATCTGTTCCTAGATACATTATTCATGTGTGCATTGTTTCAAGGGTTTTTTCTTTGCTGTGTACTGTTTTGATTTATGCACACACCCCGAGGCACCAGAAACAGGGTATAAATACTGTATATACTCAAGTATAAGCCGACCCGAATATAAGCCGAGGCACCTAATTTTGCCACAAAAACATGGGAAAACATATTGACTCCAGTATAATCTGAGGGTGGGAAATACAGGAAAATTCCAAAATAAAAATAGATACCAATAAAATTGCATTAATTGAGGCATTAGTAGGTTCAATGTTTTTGAATATTTACATAAAACTGTAATTTAAGATAAGACTGTCCAACTCTGATTAAACCATTATTCTAACCTTCTTCAGTGTCAATGTGATTATGTATCTTTCCAATAATAATAAAGAGAGTAAAATAATAAATGTAATAATAGTAATAATAGATTAAAATAATGGAAATGTAATAATAATAGTAATAATAATAAACTAATGGAAATGTAATAATAACAATAAATTGAGTAAAATAATAAATGTAATAAAATATCAATAATACAGTAAAATAATGTAAATGTGACAATAATAATAGTAATAACAGAGTAAAATAATAAATAATTTGTCTCGAGTATAAGCCAAGGGGGATTACAAAAGGGCTGAAAACTAGGCTTATATTTGAGTATATAGGGTATTTAAAATAAAACAAAACTTCTGCATGGTAAGATTCTGCTGTGTCACTAAATTATGGCTGGTGTGTGATTTACAGTGCAATTGTAAACACAAATTGCAGTATTACATATCAGACAGAAGCCAAATGGTTGCAAAATTATATACAGTATATAGATACTTCATTGGATATTCCAATTAGTTTAATGGGATTTTCTCCCACGGGAATAGGTTTAAAATTGCAACCTAAGAATATTTCTAATGGAAAGCTAGACCTTTTCCAGAGACTTAATGAGGACAGCGGGTCAAGCAAACTGGTCCTGTTGCAGCCTCATATTGCATATGCTACTAATGAATCAACTGTTGTTGCACTTTTCCAGTTGCTTTTAAAATGCTCCAGTTTCTCTCTGCTTCTCCTCCTCCTTCCCCTCTTTGGCTTCAGTTTACTTCAGTTACTGTGTAAACTGAACTCAAAGTGAAAAAGTACTTTGTATTCAAAGAACTCAGCAGGATAGAGAGGAGGGGAAGAATATTTCCCCTTTCCATTCCCAGTTGTCTCAGGCAAAAGCAAACTGCTGGAGCATCTCTTAGCTTTGTGTGCTTCTTCTCACTAATAACTTATTCCATCT
Organism: Anolis sagrei; assembly: GCF_037176765.1. Lineage (NCBI taxonomy): Eukaryota > Metazoa > Chordata > Lepidosauria > Squamata > Anolidae > Anolis > Anolis sagrei. The sequence goes on from NC_090022.1 coordinate 154,083,920, forward strand.
TGACTGCACTCCGATGTTATTTGGCCACATGTTCTGCGGCTAGCCAACACAGCACAATATACTCTAGACCAGCGCTTGTCAACCTGGGGGTCGGGACCCCTGGGGAGGTCGTGAGAAGGTGTCAGAGGGGTTGCCAAAGACCATCAGAAAACACATTATTTTTTTTGTTGGTCATGGGGGTTCTGTGTGGGAAGTTTGGCCCAATTCTATTATTGGTGGGGTTCAGAATGCTCTTTGATTGTAGGTGAACTATAAATCCCAGCAACTACAACTCCCAAATGTCAAGATCTATTTTCCACAAAACTCCACCAGTGTTCACATTTGGGCGCATTGAGTATTTGTGCCAAGTTTGGTCCAGATACATCATCGCGTGAGTCCACAGTGCTCTCTGGATGTAGGTGAACTAAATCTCCAAAATTCAAGGTCAATGCCCACCAAACTCTTCCACTATTTTCTGTTGGTCATGGAAGTTCTGTAATTGTAGGTTAATCCCAGCAACTACAACTCCCAAACGACAAAATCAATCCCACCCCCATCCCCACCAGTATTCAAATTTGAACGTATTGGGAATCTGTGCCCAATTTGGTGAAGTGAATGAAAATACAACCTGCATATCAGATATTTACATGACAATTCACAACAGTAGCAAAATTACAGTTGGGGGATACCACAACATGAGGAACTGTATTAAGGGGTTGTGGCATTAGGAAGGTTGAGAAACACCGCTCTAGATAGTAAAGGGTGCATCAACACTGTAGAATTAATGCAGTTTGATACCACTTTAACTGCCATGGCTCAATGTTATGGAATTATGGACATTGCAATTTGGTAAGGGTCCAGTGCCCTTTGGCAGAAAAGGTTAAAGACCTTGTAAAATTGAGCCATGGCAGTAAGTGGTGCTAAATTGCATTATATCCTGTAGTGTAGATACAGCCGAAATTGAAGGAAGGAAGACAGCCTAGTACGTTCTGCCACTAACTCCTTTGCAGTGATGTTTGTGCCAACAATGATAGTCTGAGCCTTGTGGAGGGATGCTAGGGTACAAATGTAACAAATGGAAAGCAGAAGACTGCAAAAAGCTTCCAAATTATCAGTGTTCTTAAACTGAACATTTCAGATGCTGGCTGTAAAATATCACACCCCCTTTTTTCCAATTATCTTTTTAATCCAGTTTCTGTGAAACTGACATATTTACAGAATGACAAATGCCAAGCAATTGCTTACTGAGTGGATACTTTTGCCAGTTTAGCAAAGATTATTGAACTGCAAAAATAACAATCAGCCTGGTTATGCTTCATGTGCCCCTTTTATGAGGATACAATGCAATTCGAGTTTGCTATTAGGTTTCATTCTCATTGTTATTTTGTGTGTCTTTAAATTTGTTTCTGCCCTTAGTAGGAATAGAAGAGCACATATTTGTATTTTTGCAGTTTGTTCTGGATTTTATGAGTGAAAGCAATTGGATTTTGAGCCAGCTGGAGAGACAAAGAAGCAAAAGTCTGAAAGTCTATTACATTCCCCATTCTATGAAGATCAGGGTATTACATAGCAGCAAAGACTAAGTATCAGCTTTAGAGTTTTTTACATGTGTTGTGAATGGCTCTAAGAAGCAACCAGAATTTTTCCAAGTCTGCCAATATGGAAACTATATCCTCAAGTTAGAATTTTTCTTTGTTCTTCCTTCTTTAAACAGGGCTGTAAAAAGATATAACATCAAATTCCATGGAAGACAGCTGATGGACCAGCCAGGTAAGAAAGGTGTTTAGGTGTTGGTGTAATTTTAGAGAATGCCCCAAAAATATTACCAAAAAAAGAAGGAAGGATGTCTCTAGAGAAAAGGTAAAAGGGGATATACCTTCACTCAAAACCTGCTGTTTCCTCAATGATATGTGTCTATAACTATACATATAGAATTACTTACCAGAAGTTGAAAAGGTAAAGGTTTCCCCTTGACATTAAGTCTAGTTATGTCTGACTCTGCGGGGTGGTGCTCATCTCCATTCCGGAATAGACTACTGCAACACACTCTACGTGGGGTTGCCCTTGAAGACGGTTCGGAAACTTCAACTGGTCCAGCGAGCGGCAGCCAGGCTGCTCACCGGGGTGACATACAGAGAGCACACCACCCCTCTGCTGTGTCAGCTCCACTGGCTGCCGGTTCAGTTCCGAGCCCAATTCAAGGTGCTGGTTTTGACCTACAAAACCCTGAACGGTTCCGGTCCAGCGTATCTGTCCGAACGTATCTCCCTCTACGCCCCACCATGGAATTTAAGATCATCTGAGGGGGCCCTGCTCTTGACCCCACCGCTTTCCCAAGCGAGGCTGGTGGGGACAAGGAGCAGGGCCTTCTCAGTGGTGGCCCTCACCTGTGGAACTCACTCCCAGTGGATATCAGGGCGTCGACATCACTCCTGTCTTTCAGGAAGAAGGTAAAGATGTGGTTGTGGGACTAGGCCTTCGGGCAATCTACTAACTAGGTAAGGACAACCAGACAAACAGGACTGGCAGGACTGATAAATATGGAAGGAAACTCTGAACTATGAGATAGTAAACATTGACCGGCAATAAGGAGTAATTGGTTTGTATCGGTTTGTATGAAATTTTTTATTGGTTTTATTGGTTTTAGCGGGTATAGATGTAATGCATTGCTGTTGATTGTTAAATGGTGCTATTTTGTTTTATTGCTGTTGTATGTTACGGGCATAAAAGTAAACCAAATAAATAAATAATAAATAAGCCAAAGAGCCGGTGTTGTCCATAGATGCCTCCAAGGTCATGTGGCCGGCATGACTGCTTGGAGTGCCGTTACCTTCCCACTGGAGTGGTACCTATTGATCTAATCACATTTGCATGTTTTCAAACTGCTATGTTGGCAGAAGCTGAAGCTAACAGCAGGAGCTCTCCCTGCTCCCCAGATTAGAACCGCTGACTGTTCGGTAAGCAAGTTCAGCAGCTCAGCGGTTTAACCTGCAGCACCACCAGGGGCTCCTGTTGAAAAGTTACTTTTTGGAAAATAACAGTGACCACACTTTCAGAGAAGCAAAATCATTGTTACAATTACAGTAAATCCTGGTTTGAGATACTTTGGCTGGATCTGCACTGTCATACAATGCAGTTTCAGAATGCAGATTAACTGGATTATATGAATCTGCACTGCCATATAATGCAGTTCAATGTAGTGAAACTGCATTCTGAAACTGCATTATATAGCAGTGTAGATCCAGCCTCAGATTCCCACCTAGAGTTTGGAAGGATTACTTCATTCTGTGATAGCTCTGATAATTCCCTGCTCAGCATGGCCAATTTTTTGAAAGTCATCCCCACGGAAAGATCTTCCCTTTCACTCTTCAGAAACAGAATGCTCTATTTTTAAACCCCTTTCCCACAGCTATTAATAGAAATATCCACCCGTGAAAATCATGGCTATTGATTGCATCCATTTTCAGAAACAGAATAGCGACCAAAGCTTTCTGAAGGGACATTTTTGTAAGTGGGTCCTCCACGATTCTGAAGTTCTACATTAAAATATGCAGCGATCAGAGATGTGTGGTGGATAACAATGTGCGCAGTCTGGCTGGCGGGGACAAGGACTGCATGTTATTGGTGGATTATTGAGAGCAGCTCAGTGGTGTCACTCGCGTCTGCTGAAATGAAGACGTGCCGTGTTTGAAGCAATGTCTCTACCCCTGTCACTATGCCCACAGTGATTAATAACATTTAGCACCTGACATGTAAGTGAATATCTAAGAGGCTGCCATTCGAGATGATTATCCCCTCAACTGTGGATGGAAGAAGGACAAAAGTGAAGGACTGGGGGAAGAGGGAGGTTTGCACGACAAAAAGTGTCAGAGCATTTTGAATTGCAATTCAGCTGATTGGTTTAAGGGACCGAAGTATACTCAGCGTTAATATGCTTTAAAGGGTTTACCCTTAATATAAGGTGGCTTTCCCCACAAAAGTAGTTTTAAAAGGATAAGAGAATGGGAGACTCCACCCAGTCCTTTAAAGTTTGGCATTGAGAGTTGCTCAATATTATTTTTTCTCTACTTCAGAGCTTTCCAAGCTGTGTGTTGGGACGCGCTAGTGTGATGCCTGTAGTTCATAGGTGTATCTCATGAAAATGTCCCTCCTTTCCCCCCACAAGCAAAGGCTTCTTGGCAGGAATACACAGTCAAAGATGGCCATCCAGCCTCAGTTCAAAAACTTCCAGGGTCCACTGGTTTCCCAGGCAGTCAGGCATGTAGCTGGGGGGGGGGGGGGGCTTCTTGCAGACCACCATGAAATTTTCATGGTGGTCTGCAAGAAGGCCTTACTGGTACATTATTTAAACTGTTATGTTTATTCATATCATGATCTGATCACCATGCTCAATATATCCCATATGCATGGGGGTATTGGGGTAACAATACAAGAGGTTTGCTAGGGTAGACCCTCTTTCACTTAGACTCAGCCCCCCCCAATCAAACTCAGCCCCCCTCCCCGAATCAAAATCCTGGCTATGGGCCTGCAGGCAGTCTAACATTTACTAGAGTTGGAAGGGATCCCCAAAGGTTATCAAGTCCAACCCCCACCATCCAGCCAGGAATACACAACAACAACAACAACAACAACAACAACAACAACACTTTATTTATATACCGCTCTATCTCCCCAAGGGGACTCAGAGCGGTTTCCAAGTAACATAATCAATACATACAAATAAAACAGCATAAACATAAAATTAACAAGACAATATAAGCATTAAAAACAACAATAGCACATATATTTAAAATAATCCTGCCTGTTCAAGGCAGTTTAAAAGGCCGGGGCAAGCCAGTGCGATTTTAGAGGGCCTGGGAAATTAGGTAGAATCTATGTCTGTACATTTCCAGGGCCTAATAGAAGAAAGTGACCTGGGCAATTGGTAGAAAAAGATATGGGCATATTCAACAGTATCTGGGGCAGAGCTAGAACTAGTCGTTCTCAAAGGTTTGTTTAAACCACCAGTCTTCAGACTCTTACGAAAGGAGGGGAGGGTTGGGGCCTGTCTTATTTCTCCAGGAAGGGTGTTCCAGAGGTGGGGGGCCGCCACCGAGAAGTCCCTCAGTCAAAATTCTCTCAACAGATGGCCATCCAGCCCCAGTTCAAAAACCTCCAAAGTCCATTCAAGTTTTAGAAGCATACGCTTCCTTCATCGGGGCTCACAAACAGAGGCTGTCATCTCTGAATTTCCTATATGTTGTTGGAGGGATTCCCCCTTCCAATTTAAATATCTTCTGTACACTGGTTGATAAGTACAGTTGCCCTTTTGGGAGGTTTCCTGGAATGTGATTCCTGTAGCAAACACGGCGTTTCTTCACTCTCCTACAGCCAGTTTGGACATAGTAAAGACCTGAGAGAAGGTAGACAAAATAATGTGTCTTATGGGGCACATGTGACTTCACCCTCCCCTCAACTGTTATCAAAACTTGACTTAAGCTTTGTTTCAATTGTTATTGATATTTTATTGATTTATAGTCTGTCTTTCTCTTTAAAATGGGGTTCAAGGCATTGGTGATGCATTTAAAAACAATGCAGAAGAAAAATTATAAACTTTGATAAAATTATAAGTTATTTTTTCAAATGGAGCAATTTATAAAATTAAAACATTAAAAAAACATTAATACAATATCACCTCCAAATGGGAGATATGTTACTATATTTATGCTAAAAATGGGAAACCAAGAACCATAGTGAACCCCATTGAAATGAATGATTTCTTCCAGATGTTACTATACAGACTCACTGTGGGACCTAGAAAATTCACAGAGATGCAACCTTTGTAAGAATTTGCTCAATCTTTCCACTAGACTGTATGGTAATGTTTGGCAGAAAGCTACCATAAAATTACCTAGAAAATCTAGAAAATTCCTAAACAGGTTATATTTTGTTGCATATGGGTAATTCTAATCAGTCTCATTGCTATAGGGGTTGTACAGTAAATAAAAAAAAGCATAAAACAGCACTGCAGATAATTAATATCCAATCTGATTCAGTTTCCAAAGGCCAGGTAGGACAATAATATTTTCAGTTGCTTATAGAAGATGAACGTGGAGGGAATCATTCGGACTGCCTAAAGAGGGAGTCCAAAAATTTGGGAAGCAGTTACTGAATTGTTCCCACCAAACAAGCTCTCCCTTGTTCCCACCAAATAAGCCCGAGAAGATAGAAAACAGTTTTTTTTCCTGAAGATCTTTGCACTCTAATGGGCTCATAAAGGGGTCATTGTTCTTGGGATCATCTGTGGTGAAACTGCCATCATTTTCTTCTCTTGAAGCTTAGCTTCACCTGTCACAATGAGAGATCTAGGAGAGGGTTTTGGTCTACGTGCAGGCAAGAGAACATTGATTTAAATAGTACAGGTTTTCCTTCTTTTTGAGGACACGACTCAATGAAACCCGAAAGGTTGTGTGCGTGCCTGATGATAAATCAAGCTTCTTTAAGGTCTCCCCTACCGTGGTATTTGTTCAAAGGGAAGACTTCAAAAGGACTATGAGTGTAAGGTGTTTTACATTGATCCGAGCAGAAACAAACAGCCTGCTGTGTCATGGAAAAACAACAACAAACTGTCACAGTGACAGTTTGGGCACAGATGCATCACAAAAGGACCACTGAAGCACCAAAAAGAATTTGCAAACTGAAAAGTAGCTGAATTACTGAATTCTGCTTTGCAGGGAGAACGCTGGGTATTTTATGAAGAGAGTTTGGAAAGAGTGCAGTAGCACTTGGTTCCATGTAACAATGTAATCAAATTCTTGGGACCTCAAAGAGCACCCCCAGACCCATGGCTATAGAGGCCTCAATATCCAAGTCTAAGGTGACTTTTCACCCAGAAACCTAATATCTGCAGATGACTTTTAGGCTGGACATACAAATGTCACAAGCACTCATTATACCCACCTAGGGAGAACATGGGTGAAATCCTATCATCCTTCAGGTTGCAAGCCTAACCTTGTAACAATACCCACACCTTCTTAACAATGGAGCCAAGCCAAATGTCATGGACCCGGCCAGATCCTCTTCCTGGAAACTCATTCAAATCATGCCAACACCCTTGCCAGCCATTGTTTAGCCAGCCAAGACTCTTTGTCTTACGCTAGACAAACAGAAATGGAGCTATAAGCACCTTATAAGCTCAAACCCTACCCACATTCTTTCCCTTCTCATACCTATGAGAAACGGAACAAGAAATAGCCACAATACTTCAATTTGAGCAATAACAACTTATTAAAATTTCTGCCAAACTTGGAAACCAATCAGTGACAGTGGCAAATGGCATATCCCAGTCTCACTCAATATCTCAGCCAACCAGCACACAGATCCTTGCTGGCCCCATCCTGGGCCAATCAGCACTCATTGAAGCAAAAGTTCTTTGTTTCAAACTGCTTTTGAAGTCCTATAAATATTTATGTATGTTTTCATTAAAATATGACAGTTTTTTTTACAGTGGAAACTCTTCAGGTATCCGCTTTGGCCAAGGTAAATAATGCGTTTGTTCCTTTGCCTTCAACCCACATATGTCTATTCAATTTTTGGAGCTTGGCACACAGGCCCCTGTACCTGTGGTTCTTGCAGTAGGTGAAATCACTCAATAACTATGTTATCAAACACATTGGTACTTGCTGTTTGCTGTTCATACAGTTTGCATATAATGGTAGCTAGTGATTTCCATGTCAGTTGGTATTTATTTATTTATTTACTACATTTATATGCCACCCTTCTCAGCCCGAAAGGGACTCAGAGTGGCTTACAAGATATATATTAGGGCTGGGCGGTTTCGTTTCGTTAATTTGTAATTCGTTAATAATTCGTTAATTTTTTTAATTACAAAACGATAACGAACCATTCTGGAGCAATTTTTTTAAAAAACGAATTTTTAAATAGTTTTGTAAATGCTTCGTATTTCGTTATTGTATTCGTTTTGTTATTGTTTTGAGGTCGTTTCGTTATTATTTCCGCATGTCTGGGGCAAGTTTTATGGTTGTTTTTTGTTTAATTAGTGAAAAAAAATTATAATATCACACCAACAGTCAACAACAGAGGGAGAGGGAAGCTTCAGAAGTTTTTGGAGGTTTTTTAGCGTATTTCGCGGTTGCGTCCGCCATTAACGAATTGATTCGTTATTGTTTCGGAAATCGATTCGTTAATGTTTTGTAATTTTTTTCACATTTACGAAATTTCGTAAATATCGAACTTTTTAAAAGGAAAATTTTGTAATTATTTTAAATAACGAAACGCAAAAACCCCCAAAAAACGAATCGATTTTAGAAACAAATTTTTCCGTTGTTACCCAGGCCTAATATATATATAGATACAATATATTATATTATTAATATAGTACAATATTAGTATTATATATTACTATATTGTACTATGCCATTATATTGTAATATTATTAGTAATATTACATGTAATATAAAATATTTAATTATAATATTGTATTATTATTATTAGTTAATCTCTTCTGGATTTGTGTCTGAACTTTACAGTAGCTATCCAAGTGCTGAACCCTGCCCCCACTCCAATTTCGCTTGTTGGCTGTTTATTTTAAGGTTGCAACCCAAATCAGGAGGAGTCCATTATATCATTGGGTTATCAGATGGCTTATGTTTTCTGGAACTGGAAATAATTTACTCTCAGAAATTCTCTGCAAATGTTGATCTTGAGTATTAATGTTGCATTTAAATGTTTATTGAGTATTTATGACCTTAAAAAGGAAAAGGAGGGGAGAATCTAGCAGTACATGTAAGACTTTGCTATTGTTGTAAACCTTTAAGTCCATTTTGGACTTATAGCAACTCTATCACTGGGTGTTTTGGTGATGAGACTTGCCCATGGTCACCTAATAGCTTTCCATGGTTTAGAAGCAACCAAACGCTGCTCTCCAGAACAGTAGTCCAACACTCAAGGCAGTACACCACTCTCTACCTGATTTACATCTTGACATAAACTTTGGGGATATCGGTTCACTCCTTTAGATGCAATGCAGGGTGATATTAAAGCTTCAGAGCGCTTATACAGTCTGGGAGTGAGATAAAATGAAAAAGGACCCAGACCTATGCAAATTGTGGTTGTCACTCATTTCAGGCAGCCTGTATGATGATGATGATGATGATGATGATGATGATGATGACGACGATGATCGTGATGTTTATTTACAGCTTGCTTTTCTCTCCACAAAGGAGACTCAAAGCAGCTTGACACTGAAATGTAAGCCACCTTTAAGTCCCCTTTATTTATATAGACTATAAATGAAATAAATAATTATAAATCAATAAAATATTTCCCCATAGTCATGATCTCACATGAGCTTGGTGAACCATACAGCTCTACAAGCATAATTCTGCCTTTTGCTGACCTGAGAGTTTCCAGAATGCTCTTGTTCCAGCCATTTGGTGGCTGGAGAGGGCAGCATACAGCAGTGTTCCTGTAGCTGAAAGTATAAAGAAGACATCAGTCTCTGGATCTCCAGGGAGAATTGTATTGTTTATGTCTCTGTGTGTGTTCTTGCTGCAAAAATGCAACTGAATGCTACTTGGAGTCACTTCCTCCGGCTACTCAGTGAAGATGGGGAGCATGTGCTGCCAGCAGATGGGTAAGCTGCACTCATGAAGGGGGTATTGCATAAAGGAAATGCTGGAATCAGCCTTCCCAGATGACGTACATAAGTATAATGGGAGTTTATGCCTACACATCTCTTTAGAAAGTGACTTTTGTGTGTAGTCGGGGATCGACTCTGTCTGCCTTTGGGGTATTTGATAGAGATTGGTTCTGACAGGATCTAACAATGATTATTATGAATCCGTCAAGCATCATACTGAGATGGGAATGTGTCCGAAGCCCAACATTTTCCAAACATGTTTGACATTCTGGTTTTTAATCAGATAGCTGCAAAATCAAGAGAAGTTAAATATTTATGAATTCGTTTTAGCTCTTTCTCTTTTTTTTTTTTTAGGTCTGCAACCTCATTCTTTTCTCCTCTCACACTCCAAATTCACGATGAAGCATGAGACAAAGCAGGTAGGACTTCTTTTCATGGTTTCCTTTCATCTACCTCCTTCTCACACCTGCTGTTCAGCACAGTCCTTCTTGCTGCAGCTGGTAGGTAGATGAAAAGACCATGGGCAGCAGCTGGAAGAGGCTGCTATGGCTTTGTCTCTTGTTTGTTTGGGAACAAAAGTAACACAAAGCCTTGAGATTCAGTCTGAAAATTTATGTTCCAAGCATGCAGCCAAGGCCAGCACTGGTTTAGGTAGATGTAATACATGGAAATCAGCTTTCTTCACCTTTCTCCCCACCTTTTCTGCCATCTGCACACAGATAGTTTCTTGGCAAGACTTATCCCATGTGAGTATTTATTTCCTCTTATACTTCAGCTGGACCTGTCCTGCCAAAAGAATGAAGAAGGCAACCATTTTAGGAAGCAGATTTGGGGTGTCATGAAATAGCATACTAATGGATCTCACAAGCAAAATAACAAAACTGGCAGGTGTTTAACAACAACTGGTCACAGGCCTTGGTTTTCTTTGTGAAACATAAAATGTTTTAATTACAACAGAAAAAGACAGTTACTATAGATTAGAGAATTGGGGAGGAGACCATGGGGTAACTTCCATGAGTTTCTGTACTGGATGGCACAAGCCATATTGATGCCATTGTGATAATGGCTGGCATTCCTAAATAGAGTTATATATTTATAATCTAGAATTATAGATTCTTAACTGGTCAGTATTTAGTAATATCACTTTGCTTTAGAGGGCCAGTGTGGTGTAGAGGACTGAGTGTTGTACTATGATTCTGGAGACCAGAACTCCCACAACAGTTTGACTATGGAAACCCACTGGGTAACTTTGGGTAAGTCACATTCTTTCAGCAAGGACAAGCCCTCTCTCAACAAATCTTGCCAAGAAAACCTTGTGATACGTTCACCTTAAGGAGACCATACTTTGGAAATGATTTGACGTGAGAAAGCAAGCACACTAGGAGTCTGCAAACATGCAATCTAGCCATTCTGTTGCTGTTATCAGTGTGCAATTCTTAATATTATTAAGGTAAAGGTAATGGTAAAAGCTATCCCCTGACATTAAGTCCAGTCATGTCTGACTCTGGGAGTTGGTGCTCATCTCAATTTCTCAGCCGAAGAGCTGCCATTGTCCGTAGACACCTCCAAGGTCATGTGGCTGGCATGACTGCATGGAGTGCTGTTAACTTCCTGACAGAGCGGTACCTATTAATCTATTCACATTTGCATGTTTCCAAACTGCTAGGTTGCAGAAGCTGGGGCTGACAGCAGAAGCTCAAACCACTCTTGAATTCGAACCTGCGACCGTTTAGTCAACAAGCTCAGCACCACCGAGTTAAAACTACCAGGGAAAGAGAGATGCCTGTTGGATTTTCTGCTTTAGGTGAAAGATTAACATGCCAGATTTTGTGTACACTGACTGAAGTTCTGGAGAACCATTTGTTTATCTACTTGTTGTTGTTCATTCATTCAGTTGTCTCCGACTCTTCGTGACCTCATGGACCAGCCCACGCCAGAGCTCCCTGTCGGCCATCACCACCCCCAGCTCCTTCAAGGTCAGTCCAGTCCCTTCAAGGATGCCATCGATCCATCTTGCCCTTGGTCGGCCCCTCTTCCTTTTACCTTCCACTTTCCCCATATCTGCTTATGGCTGGAAAATTTCTTGGTCCAGCTTTGTCTATGGATAATGTCGGCTCTTCAGTCTAGAAATGGAGATGAGCACAAACCCCCAGAGTTGGACACGACTGGACTTATTGTCAGGGGGAAACCTTTACCTACCTCTTACCTACAGAAATAATGGTAAGTAATTTTAGTGCAGGCAGAATCATCCTTATCCAAAATTATTAGGGTCAGAAGTTATTTAGTATTTGTTTTTTTTTAAATGAATACCTACATGTCCATGGACATAATAAATGAGGGGTAAAGGGGAAATGGGGCTAGTCACACATCAGCACCTGCTGAGATTTTCCTCAAAAAACCCTTGCTTTGATACCTTAATAAATTTGACTAGAGAAAGGGAAGAAGGGGAAGACAGTTTACACAAGCCCCCTGTAAAAAAAGATGTCCAGATGCCTCCCCAACTGTCAACAGACTTTCTGCCCCTTTCTCCAAAAGTAGCCAGAACAGGATGGGAAAATTGTCTGCCCCATGAGTGCAGATTCATCTGGGACATCTGCTTTTTGCAGGGGCAATGAGTTGTACAGCCCCCCTCTTCCTCTTCTCTTTCACCCTACACATTTCTGAAAGGGGTGGAGCAAGCATTCCTTGAGGGAAATCTCAGTGGATTCTTGATGTCTGACTAGCCCCCTTTTCCACAAAGGTGGAAGTAGGTGGCTGGTAACAAAAAGTTTCAGTTATTTTTTAGTATTTTGGATTTCAGATTTCTGGATAAGGGAGATTCAGCCTGTAAACTTTCTTGATGGTAATTTGCCTCAAATTGTTTCCTACCACCACAACTGATAAATTCATTATTATCTTTACATTCCTCCCTACGTTGTATGTCTCAGCTAGATTTTCCTGTAAGCTTTCTATTTTCTTTATTCCTATTGTTGATATGTATGTGGTTGAATGCCTGAAAATGACTTCATTATGTACTGTTAGGCCAGTGTGACATAGTGGTTTGAGAACTGGGCTATAGCTCCATAGACCAATTCCCTGCTTGGTCATGGAAACCCACTAGGTAATCTTGAGTGAGTCACACACTCTCAGTACCAGTGATTCTCCTTGTGGAGAGAAAAAGTGGGATATAACAACAACAACAACAACAACAACAACAACAACAACAACAACTTCATTATGGCTTCACTTCAGAGTCACCATAAGTTGTAAAAACTTGAAGGCACACAACTTTATGAAGAAAGCAATCACAGAATACAATTTTTATCATCCCTTCTTCAGGGCTTTGCATTTTGCAAAATATGCACAAAACACAGTGTTTAGCCTTTGACCATTGGTTTTCAATGGGCTATCGCGACCTTTGCCAGAGAGCTTCTCCTGATGGAGATATGAAGTGGTATTAGGCTTTGGTTGATCTGATTGAAAATGGCTGCATTTTAAATGGGCATGAGAGCTATCATGACATCTCCCTCCACTACTCCATATCAACTCTTCTGGGAATAAAGTTGCAGATATGCAAGCAATATCCGATACATGTTCCTAAGGTCCTTGAGTCTCTTCTACTTCTGCAGCCTCCATTGTTTCAGTTGGAGTCTGAAATTGCTTTTTCGCTCCTGTTGCACTCCTGATTGAATAAAGAACTCTTTGGTTTCTTCCCAGAAGCCTTTACATACAAGGTGTGTAGATCTATGATTCCACTTTCAAATGTCATCTTATGGAATCCCAAGATGTCACTTTATTGAGATTGTACTTAATATTTATGGATACAGGTAATGTATAAGACACTTCACAATTTCCTCTGGCCATTCACCATTTGGGGATTCCAGCCGTGAAATATTTTGTCAATTGACACAACTGGACAACATAGCCCTAAACAGTTTGGGACCATCCTACTTGCATGACCGCATCTCTGTTTATGAACCCACGCACTCACTTCATTCATCCGGAGAGGCCCTGCTTGTGATTCCGCCTGCGTCACAGATGCGTTTGGTGGGGACGTGAGACAGGGCCTTTTCTGTGATGACCCCCCGACTCTGGAACACCCTCCCCAAAGATCTTAGACAGGCCCCTACGTTGGCACTCTTTAGAAAGAATTTGAAGACCTGGCTGTTCCAATGTGCCTTTCCAGAATAGGAAAACTCCAATAACAAGTCCCAGAAGCACTTTATTAGAATTAAGATTGCTGCACACACTATAATCCTTACATATCACCTGTCACATCAGCACTTTTAATTCTGTACCCATTACTCTGGCCCGGCCCAGTTTTATTGTGTCTTGGTGTATTGTTTATTGCTTGTTGTTTAATATTGCTTTAACTGTTTTTAATTTGTTTTAGGTTGTGTATTGTTATGTTGTGTTTTGAGGCCTTGGCCTTTGTAAGCCGCTTTGAGTCCTTCAGGAGATGCTAGCGGGGTACAAATAAAGATAATAATAATAATAATAATAATAATAATAATAATAATAATAATAACAACAACAACAACATAGTAGAAATTACATCAAAATGATATATCTTCTTTCTGTTGCTTTGTTTTGGATTTTTAACTGCCTGTTGGTGTAAAAGCGAGAGTTTGTCAAGTTTCACCGTCATGTTAGCTTGTCACATCTGCAAATCTAGGCCCAAGTTGGAAAATGTTATGTTTGATTATGTTTGATAATTCAGAGCTGGGAAATTTACCTCATGGAGACTTCCATCCAATTATTATGAGAGTCAATGTGGTGTAAAGATTTGAGTGTTGGACAAAGACTCTGAGAGACCAAGGGAGAAATCCCAGCTTGGCCAGAGATGCCTTCTGAGTGACCTAGGGAAGTCACTCTCCCACTCAACCTTGGGGAATGCAATGCAACCCCACACCCCAGACAAAACTTGTCAAGAAAACCATATAATAGATTATTCTTAGAGCCAATGTAAGTCAAAAACAAAAACAACATGTAATTAGTCCCCAGTAGAGTAAACACCTTGAATCAGTGAAACTAAAAAGTTTTGGTTTACCAGTTTCCCATTGATTGAATGCATCTAAAAAATATTTTTCCAAGCTCTGTTAATCTAATCTAATCTTTCCCTAGTTCAGGAGATCCTCCTCAGTGTTTAATGTAATTGTTCAAGGCCACTAGAATATTTGTAATGAATCGTCTCCAAGAAAAAAAATGAATGAAATCTCTGTGTTGTCCATCTACAGGCTTGGCAGTGGAAACAGCTGTCACCGGGAATGGGCTGAGTCTCAAAAGCGGCTAATCAATTCTGACTGGCATGTTGACACTGCAGGACTCCTGGGAGAAGAGGAGCTTGCCAGGGACATCACAAGCAGAGGGACTCCAGCCAGACCTGGAACTCAGCTGGTCAATACATATTTATGAAAAGCAGAGGAGGAAAATTAAATTAGGGAAATAGCTGGCTGGGGAAGGAACGGTAGGTTTCCGTCAAGGTATGCTGCAAAAGTGGCCTTGAATAATTAGCAAGAGATGGACTGGGTTTGGAAAGCCCACAGTTAATATTACAAAGGAAGTCCTGAAAAGACAAGACCCGAAGCACCTGCTGTTACCTGAATTAATTGTGTTTAATGTTTTATGATATTTACATAGTACCCATCACATAAATATAGTTCATGATGGTTCACAATGAATAATTAAAATGACAAACACTTCAATAACTGAAATGCCCCTTCAAAACTACAATTAAAGTGAAAGCATTTACCAAATTTAAAAGAAAAACAATTCAGCCAGCAGAATCAGCAGATGAGTTAGCTAAAGTGTTAAAAGCACACGTTCCTCGCCCACAACTTGGGAAGGGGTGTGTGTGGGGAGACTGAATTTTGTATCTGAAATATTTTCACCCAATTTTTTGTTGTTGTCTATTACAGGTTTACAAATCAACCCAAGCTGAGATTCACAGAGCACAGTCATCCAGCCAACTTTATTGGCACAGGAGGCAGAAAACTCCCACAAGTATCTCTCCCCATCTCTAGCAGTAAAAATCCAATAAAACCAAATTAAATAACTAATCATTTACAGCCTGTTCACGATGCCTGAAATCTGCCACCTGGGGTAGCAACCTGTATTGACTCCTTCAAGATTAAAATTAAAAAAATGAACAGATCTTAATAGTAACATGCAAGGGTAACTGTGTAAGCAGCAGATCACCTTCTCCAAGGAATGTCATAAATGAAAATAAATAAATAACAATAACACATTCATACTTTTTGGTGGTTCATGATACTGATAATACTATAGACTGGGGACACATCCCCTTAAAAGCACAAGCTCCCGTGTTTTTATGTGGAGCATCCAAACGACGGAGAAGGGGAGGGGGAGGAAAATCAAGTCATTTTTATGCACCAGGAGAGCTCCGTCAGCAGTTTAATGGTAGCTGGGTAAAGTTATTTTACCACCCCCCCCCCATTTTAAGGGGTTTTGGGGAGGGGGGGGGTTGAATGTCTCCCTGTCCTCCTGGAAGGTTCCAAGAGGACATGTGGATCTCCCCCCCCCCCCCAGAAAAGCACACACTTTCTGGAGCATGTATGGACCTTAACCTGGGCGCAACTGTGTTTAACAAACCTGATTGCTCCTTGGTTAACGGACTGTGTGGAACCACTCTGTGATGGCCATCAGGAGAAATAAATGGGTTCTAGAACAATCAAACCTGAACATATCAAGATGTCTAAGCTGATACTGTTGTACAGTGGGTTCTCCATACTGATGGATTCTGTAACCATGGATTCAACCATCTGTGGCTTGAAAAATTAAAAGCAAATCCATAAAAGAAACCTTGATGTTGCTTCTTTTAGAAAAGGAACATCATTTTATTACATTACTATATAGTAGGACTTGAGCATCCATTATCTATCTATGGGGGTCCTGGAACCAAATCCCAGTGGATACCAAGAGCATATTGTACTTTGACTATATCATGAGAAGATATCTATCTACGGGGTACCGGAAGCAAATCTTAGTGGATACCAAGAGAGCATATTGTACTTTAACTATATCATGAGAAGACATGGCTCATTAGAAAAAAATGATGCTTTGTAAGGAATGAAGCAATAGGAAAAGAAGTTGGGGAAAAGTGCATAGACTCAGACAAGGAAGGCAAAGCACTGCCTGATCTGGGCAGGGATGATGATAACAGGGTGGTGTAGAAGTTTCATTATTATTGTTGTTATTGTTATGATTTGCTTTTATCTCTTGATTGAGAGATTTATAGGATTGACATAAGCTGAAGTCAACTTGACAGCAATAGAAAGAACAATAAGGCCTCAGTAGCAGGACAGTGAAGTGCTAGCACATGTTGAGTAGCCCTTATCCAAAATGCTTAAGATCAAAAGTGTTTTGGATTTTTTTTTCAGATTTCAGAATATCTTTTTCTATGTAAGAAGATAATAAGATATCTTGGAAATGGGCCCAAATTTGGGATATTTTGAAATTCAAGATAAGTGATGCTCAAACTGTAAAACTAGGGCTGAATTGAAACAATTTAACTAGTAAGTGTCCTCCGTTGCTGGACATTTTAAAAAATTCTACTTGTAAACAAACCTGCATTGACCTGCCATAATGCTGTTTCCCACCTCTGTCTTTTCTTGGAGACATCTTCTTCTTAGAACCTCATCATATGAAAGTGGGGAAAAGCAGAGGGAACTGTCTTATTTCATTCCATTTTCAGGGATGGCAGCTATCCCATGTCTTTTCCCCACCTTTACTCACTGTTATCAGGCCTCTCTCTGGCTTCTGTCACTGGGAGTTAGGTAGTTGGGCAGCTGCCTCAAAGAGCCCCATGGACAACTACCGGAAGTGGCCTTGTGTCATGTGATGGCCTTGTTGGGACTCTGTTTTGGCAGCGCAGAGAAATGCAGAGAAGACTGTGTGGGATGAAGTCCTTAGTCTGGCTTTTCTGCCTCTCCTTGCTCTCATTGTCCTTGGCCTCATTTACCTTAACTGTCATTTTAATCTGCCATGGTCTAGTGAGCTACATGCCATTTTGTCAAGGGCTGGGTCACCACAGCCAACCAAAATAAATGACAGGATGGGGAAGATTAAAATGGCACCGAGATGAAGCGCAGCTGTGGGAACCAAAGGTCAACATCCAGCTACACAACATTTGGCAAGGTGAGCATTTTGACTAATAGGTTCAGCTGCATTGCTTTATGCTAATTTCAATACTAATATTAAAAAATAACAGGTATTTGGCAAAGGTTAAATGGTATTTAGAGCTGAGACAGAACAGGTGTGTATGTGACCTTTTCACTAAAGCTTTTCAGCCTATGTAAAACACACATTTTCTATCATTTTTTCTATGTGGTGAATGGGTGGAGAGTGGATCTGTTTGCGCAGAAAGAAGGGGAGGCAATCCTAGGTCCAGCTTGGAAAAATTCAGTTTTAGAAAACTATAATCTAGACTTCCCATGGTGTGACTGCTGGGACTTGTTGTGCTATGTCACTAAGCACTTAGCAACATTTCTTGCTAAGGTGGCTGTGGAATTTCAGTTTCATAGTGACACAGTTATGGATCCCAGGTGGGCACATTGGTCACCAGACCCAGTCTTACTTTATAGAATAGCCATGCAATCTGGTTTTGAGTAGCAGCTGAAGGTAATATTTTTATTTTAAGTCATATTCTATTTTAGAATTAGAGAATCTTTTTGTGGGGTGCACAGAGGCCAAATATTAGTTTATAGTAGTCCTCAGAGATCGTACATTTCATCATTGGTTGAGGTTAAATGCACTGGGCTGTGCTAATGCAAAATGGGTGGGGTCAAATGCAACCCTTTTCATACTGATGTGAACTCTGTGGCTCTCCAGTGGTTGTGGGACTGAAGTTCCCAGTAGCCATCACCAGCAAACCCAAGGTGGGGGATAATGGGCACTGCAGTTCAACAACACCTGGACGGCTGTATAAATCCCACCCCAGTCTTGCCAGTCCAGACGTTATCCT
This sequence comes from Anolis sagrei, assembly GCF_037176765.1. Taxonomy (NCBI): domain Eukaryota; kingdom Metazoa; phylum Chordata; class Lepidosauria; order Squamata; family Anolidae; genus Anolis; species Anolis sagrei. Next base: position 154,102,501 of record NC_090022.1, read on the forward strand.
ACCAAGCATATTGAAATCCATCAACAAAAGTTGATCCTTCATTGATCAGAGAAAACTTTAGCTCTGAGAAACAGCCTGTAAATGGGGGACTGACTCCAGAGCCATCTATACCAATAGTTATATACAGCATGTGTTCTGTTCCTGAAAAAAACCCCCACTGTGTTTTTATTAACAGAAGAAGGTGCAAATCTATTACTTCTCTCGCAAGGTGGTAGAAATCCCACAGTTCAGCCAGGAATTCTAGGACAGATGTTAATTCTTTACTCTGACTTGTTCACCCACTAGGTTTCCTAGTGAAGCAGGGATTTGAACTCTTGGAGACTTAGGGTGGCTCTATACCAGGCATGGGCAAACTTTTATACTCCAGGTATTTTGGATTTCAATTCCCACAATTCCTAACATCCAGTAAGCTGGCTGGGATTTCTGGCAGTTGAAGTCCAAAACACCCAGAGAGCCAAATTTGCTCTGTACAGTAGAGTGAATGCAGTTTGACACTACTTCAAGTGCCAAGACTCAAAGCTATGTCCTGGGACTTGGAGTTTGGTGAAGCATCAGCAGTCTTATAAGACTAACAACCTTTATACTAATCTTGGCTTTTGAAATTTCGCTACTGTTAGCTTTTTAACTTTGTTTCTTCCTCTTTTTTTTACCAATTTCAGTAAGTTCCAGGTGCAAGAAGTGTTCCCCTCAACATTTTCGTCCTTGGAGTACACCTTCCCCTTGTACGAAGGCCTATTTATAAATAAGGCAAATAAATAAATAAATAAATAAAAAGATATCACCACTTTGTTTTTCCTTTCATTTCTCCTTTATACTAATCTTGGCTTTCGAAATTGTGCTACTGTTAGCTTTTTAACCTTGTTTATTCCTTCTTCTTCTTCTTCTTCTTCTTCTTCTTCTTCTTCTTCTTTTTACCAATTTCAGTAAGTTCCAGGTGCAAGAAGTGTTCCCCTCAACACTTTCGTTCTTGGAGTACACCTTCCCCTTTTACGAAGACCTATTTACTAGGCATGTGCAATCCATGCTTCTAAATGGTTCTAAAGCACTTACAAAACTAAAATTCTGGTGGTGAAAACTAGGGGGTGCTGGTGCTTTGCTTCTACAGTGTTGTTAAAGTTCTGGTGGTGAAAATTTCAGAACTCTAACAAAACTCTCAAAAATTCAGTATTATTTCATTATTGATGATTTTAATGACAGAACCAATTAGGAACTGCCATTTATAATGAAATTTTGAAATTTTTGCTAGAGTTCTGAATTTTCATCACCAGAACTTTAGGAACACTGTAGAAGCAAAGCGCCAGCGCCCCCCTAGTTTTCACCACCAGAACTTTAGTTTTGTAGAACCCCGTTTCTCTATGAGCTCTCCCTTGCAAATAATCTGCTCCTATTTTCATCTCACCCTGAGTTTTAAATCATTTTATTGTACATGCAGCCCGCTCACTGTTATTGTGATTGCTCATTGCATTCTTATGTTTTATGTTCATTGCTTATTGCATTCATCATGTTTTTGTATTTTACTGTGTTGTTGCTTGCGTTTTGGTTTTTATTTTATTGTATTTTACTGTATTGTAATTTGCTGTTTGGCTTGGCCTCATGTAAGCCACCCCGAGTCCCCGTTGGAGGAGATGGTGGCGGGGTATAAATAAAGATTGTTGTTGTTGTTGTTGTTGTTGTTGTTGTTGTTGTTATTGTTATTCCCCACATAGACAATGCTGCTCTCTTATCTGTCAGGTCAGAGATGGGGAAACACACAGCCGACAGCCCTTGGATGTTGCTCCTGCCAATTCAGTCATCACAATGCCACTGCTTCCAGTAGGTGAAATTCACTGTGATCCTCAGTGTTCCAGCTGTATTCATTTCCCAACAATACTCTTCCTCTAAGGATTAGTTTATGGGGTTGGGTTGCCCTGGCTTTGAAGAAAGAAAAAAGATCTGCATTAGAAAGGCAAAAATACAGACTTGGCTGAGGTTAATCCAGGGATATGGGCCCCCTGCCAACAGTGACTAAGCACAGAGTGGAGGTAATGTTCTCATCCAGGGAGGGAGGGAGCTGCACAAGCATTTCTGGAGCACATTTCTCAGCAGGCCACTTGCTACAAGGGAGTATAATAAGCCCTTGAAGGGATCACTCTTGTTTTGAATATTGCTTTGCAAACATTCACAAAATGTCAGTTTCAGGAAAGGAAGGGAGGAAAGTGGTGGGGATATGCAGTGAGAGCCCTTCCATACAGCCCTATATCCCAGAATATCAAGGCAGAAAATCCCACATTATCTGAATGTGGACTTAGATAACCCAGTTCAAAGCAGATATTGTGGGATTTTCTGCCTTGATATTCTGGGATATAGGGCTGTGTGGAAGGACCCTAAGTTTCATTAAAAGAGATTTATATAGAAGTTGCACATGGTGATTTATACATACAGATGAAAATTTTGGTTTTTTAAAAATATTTTTATGAATAGAGTTTGGGGATAAAGGATAAAACAATGGATATAAGGAAGGGCAATTTTTTACGTCCTATTTGTTGTCTTCTTCAGTAATTAATACAAAAAAGTGTCTATTATGTTTAAAAAGTTATTTTTCCTTATCCAAACTAAAATAGAAAAATAAAAAGTGGGTGTGGGTTGAATTAAAGCAATTTAAAAAAAAGAAAAAGAAAGCCCTGCTTAACACTTCCTACCCTCTCACTGCTGTCTTCTTCATCATAATCAGAAATCTATCATTCTTATCTTATATCTTCTTATTTAAAGAAGAATGGCTGTGAAAGCCGTTCAGCAGTGGAACTCTCTGCCCCAGAGTGTGGTGGGGGCTCCTCCTTTGGAGGCTTTTAATCAGAGGCTGGATGGCCATCTGTCAGGGATGCTTTGAATGCAATATTCCTGCTTCTTGGCAGGGAGTTGGACTGGATGGCCCATGAGGTCTCTTCCAACTCTTTGATTCTATGAAAGTAGATTAAATTTCCCTTGAATATCATTGGGGATCCTGTTATTCTTGTCTCTAACTCCCCCCCTTTTTTCTTGTTCCTATCTCTGTAGTGCTTACTAATACAAAAAACCCAATGTCTTTATTATATTTTCTTCTTTTAAGAAATCAATGAAAGGCTGTCAATCTTCTTTACTTTTGAGAGAGTCTGGCAATTGTATAAATAGTCAAATCATCTATCTCTATATGTCACCCATATCTGTGCAAAAGTCCTACTCCTCTACAGCAGTGGTTCTCAACCTGTGGGTCCCCAGGTGTTTTGGCCTACAACTCCCAGAAATCCCAGCCAATTAACCAGCTGTTAGGATTTCTGGGAGTTGGAGGCCAAAACATCTGGAGACCCACAGGTTGAGAACCACTGCTCTACAGACAATACCATGTGCACTTTTTTTTTTGCACAGAATAACTCTTGAACTGAGAATAGTCTCCAAATGCTGCATAAATATGGCAGTTTGCTATCACTGCCACAGCTCAATATTATGGATTTCTGGAATTTGTAGCTCTGTAAGTGATTTACCTTTATCTGTCAAAGAGCTCTGGTGCTACAACAAGCTATATATCTTAGGATCCCATAGGATCAAGCTGTGGAAATTAAAGTTAAAGTGGTGTTGAACTGCTATAATTCTGCAGCGTGGATGGGCTTCTTACAGTGAGAAGAAAATTGCTTCTTTTTAAAGGGGAAAGCTAGTGAAGAATTACGTCTATGAAACTAAGCTTAAACTAGATAGTAGAGGTGTGAAAAATTATCGTCACTCTTCTTATTTCATATCAAATTCATTAAACATGCAGGAAAGTTGTCACCAGGGGATTTAAGAATCAAAACACTCACCAATAATTTTTGTTAAGATTCTGTAATATTTGGATGCCTCCCAAGGACAGTTTAATTTTCAGTATAAGCATTAAGCAACTTTTGGTAAAGCCAAGAGAACATAAACCAATCCTGTTTGTCTGCCAACCCACGAAGAAACACACGAGAATAAAAGACACAACACCAATGCTTTGGATTCAAATTGGGCAACTTTTATTTAACGTTACCTATTTAAGTTCTTAACTTAACTCAAGGGTGTAAGGAACTGGTGTAACCTAACCCAGGTAGTATCACTACCCGTAATAACAATTTCCGGGCGAAGCACCTGGGTTTCGGTAATCAAACCGTATCACCATCAAGGGAAAGGAATGAGGAGTCTCTTCCAGAGCTCTTGTATCGAGACTCCTTCCCATTAAAGGCCATTAACTACACCTCACCCCTTTAAACTGTAGGTGAGTGTTTAACTTAAGGGCCTTTCACCCCTTAAAGGGGTGCCCTAGGTGCACACCGACTAAAGGAATTTCCCTATCTATTTACGCCTGGCCTATTTAAAGCGTAGCCCACTTCCTCTATCTAGCCCCTAAACAGTATAGGGTAGGCAAAAAAACCCCCCTATAAAACAAGAAGAGGAAAAAATTCCTACCCGGTTCCGCAGGCAACCGCAAGATATACTGTTAATGGGCGGGAGTGGTGGGCCAACTTCCAGGCGCGGAATGAGCCTGGGAGGGCCTGGCCTGTGCTAGCAGGCCACGCCCCCGGATGTTCTGGAGGGTTCCTCCAGAACTCCTCCCTGCCTCGTGTGAGGCAGACAAATGTTTTTTCTCTCCCCATTTCTTGGGGAGAGGAAAACTGTTGTCTGCCAACCCACGAAGAAACACACGAGAATAAAAGACACAACACCAATGCTTTGGATTCAAATTGGGCAACTTTTATTTAACGTTACCTATTTAAGTTCTTAACTTAACTCAAGGGTGTAAGGAACTGGTGTAACCTAACCCAGGTAGTATCACTACCCGTAATAACAATTTCCGGGCGAAGCACCTGAGTTTCGGTAATCAAACCGTATCACCATCAAGGGAAAGGAATGAGGAGTCTCTTCCAGAGCTCTTGTATCGAGACTCCTTCCCATTAAAGGCCATTAACTACACCTCACCCCTTTAAACTGTAGGTGAGTGTTTAACTTAAGGGCCTTTCACCCCTTAAAGGGGTGCCCTAGGTGCACACCGACTAAAGGAATTTCCCTATCTATTTACGCCACGGATTGGGGGCAAATGTCCATTTCGCCCCCATCCCCCACCAATTCCTCCAACACCCCTAAAATACCTTCCTGTAAATCTAGTCGAAACCGTTGGTTGCCCAATTCCGAAAGATGTACTCCAAAACCCCGATACAACCTCTCGTCGTCACGAGTGCTGTTTGGGTGCTCAATGTAACGACCCCTCTGATGGATCAGAACAATCACATGTCCCGAGTCACTCGTTTCATGGCTCTCTCAAGCCTTCCCATGTCGCCTCTGCACTTGCGACGAGGTATGATAATCACATGGCCTGAGTCACTCGTTTTCTGGCTTCCTCAAGCCTTCCCACGTCGCCTCTGCACTTGCGACGAGGTATGATAATCACATGGCCTGAGTCACTCGTTTTCTGGCTTCCTCAAGCCTTCCCATGTCGCCTCTGCACTTGCGACGAGGTATGATAATCACATGGCCTGAGTCACTCGTTTTCTGGCTTCCTCAAGCCTTCCCACGTCACCTCTGCACTTGCGACGAGGTATGATAGCAGACCAAACGACGTGCACCCTGGGCCATGACCACCAAATCCTTTGAATGTCCGCCCGTGCTTGCAAAAAGAGGGCTTTGCCTGTTAACAGGCCCAAATCGTTACCACCGAGGTGGATAACCAACACATCAGGAGGAGAACCACTCCCGGCATCAAACAACAAAGGGCACAAACCGTCCCAACGCAGGCTTCTCGTGCCTCTCCGTTCCACCGTTGCCGTGGAAGAGAGACCCAAGTGCTGGCCATAGGCAGTCTTGTGGGCCTCTCTCACTGCCCAGAAGACATAACTGTCCGCAGACCAGGACCCTTCTTCTATGTGCCAGCCCTGCGTGGCCTGTGACGATAATGATAACTAGGCTGAAACTGACCGTACGTAACTTCTGGTCTGTTTTGGAAGTTCTAATTCTTATTTCCACACTATCTTGAAAAACTTTGAAGTCGGAAACCAAAAGTGCGCGGTGTGAGGTATCGTTATTGGCTAATGTCACCAATTCACTCACATGTAGTTGCAAAACATGCAGTCCACGCCGCCGCATGATATAAAACCTGTTCATAATATGATGTGCACAGGCTGGGCCATAGTTGCTTAAGTCCCGAGCGTTAACGACCGTACTGTGGCCCTATTAACGCACCAAAGCCCAAAACCCTGCCTTCCTTAATCTCCTTATCTATCTTTTTCATGACCCCAGCTTCTAGGCCTATAACCGATTTTTAAATTGGATGCTACAAAAGTTGGGGGGGGGGGGGAACGTGGCCCACGGGCCGGGATCTGAAAACCCTCCTAAAGCCGCGAAGCAAGTAATTTGCTGCAGCTCTGTAAGGCTATCTTTCCGGCCAGCAACTAAGCGGACCCGCCTTGATTGGGCTGGGGCCCCCTTTGAACATTCACCTGTCCTGGGTTTTTACTATTGAACTGAGCACCTCTTGGCCCAATTCTTGTGGGTTTTCCCTTGTAACAACTATTGGTTGCGTGGTTACCCTGGCATATTGTACAGGCGTGCTGATATTTACAGTCTTCGCGGGCGCAAGCTCCCTGGGCCGCGTATTCCCAGCACATACTCTTCTGTCTTTGCGGCTGTTGTGCTGGGACTCCCTGCCAAAAGGGCTGACTCCCCGTATCGTTCTGTATAGTGTGGCCGCTATCAGCCTTCTCACCAGAGACTGCTCTGGTTGTATTCATTACTTCCATCCACAATTGACTGTCAATGAGGTCCCATCTCTTGTTAGGCATCGTGGCGGCCTCAGAACGAAAGCGACTATCGTAAACCAGCCACGCCTGACCAGTGTAGTTGACATATGCCCCATACTGATAATTACAGTCCTCGCGGGCGCAAGCCCCCTGGGCCGCGTATTCCCAGCACATACCCTTTTGTCTTTGCAGCTGTTGTGCTGGGCCTCCCTGTCAAAAGGGCTGACTCTCTTTAGTGTTTTGTATAGTATGGCCGCTATCGGCCTTCTCACCAGAAACTGCTCTGGTTGTATTCATTACCTCCATCCACAATTGACTGTCGATGAGGTCCCATCGCTTGTTAGGCATCATGGCAGCCTCAGAACGAAAGCGGCTATCGTAAACAAGCCACGCCTGACCAGTGTAGTTGACATATGCCCCATATATTATATTTTGATATTTAAACAAGGCCTTGGCCCTGTAATCCTTTAGGGCCGCCCACATTCTTCTTCGGCGCCATCCTGAAAGAAAAATAACCAGTGACTGTGTCAATAAGTATATAGCGCCAGTATAACAAATTGACGAAGACTTTGTCCCTTATATATATCTAAACATATAGGGCAACACGTTTGCATTGAGTCTTGCTGTAAGGTTATCACAAGTTGGAGCTGACATCAGGAGCTCGCCCCGCACCCAAGTAGCCGGAGCCTACCATTGGGCCTATTGATCTACTCCCATTTGCATTGAGTCTTGCTGTGAGGTTATCACAAGTTGGGGCTGACAACCGGAGCTCACCCGCACCCCAGTAGCCAGAGCCTATCGTTGGGGCCTATTGATCTACTCACATTTGCAATTAGTCCCACTATAAGGTTTACATAAGTAGAGGCTAACCGCGGGAGCTCGCCCCCCTATATCAACCCAGGCCTGCCACTGGGCTTATTGCTCTAGTCATTTTCCTTTTTGAGTATACAGGCCGACTGTAAGGCCAACCTAATTTGGGGCTAACCAAGGGAGCTCACCTGTAGCAACTGGCAAAGACTGTACCATTGGGAGGTCACATAAGTTAAGGCTCCCATCGGGAGCTTGCTATACTTATGGCCAGGGCCCGCGACAGGGCTTATTGATCCCTTCCCATTTGACTTCATTGCTGGATCTAACAGCAGGAGCTCTCTCCCTGATCCATTTTTTTTTGGTATCAGAAGCTGGATTAAACAGCAGGAGCTCCCCCTCTGATCCTATTTAAAATAATAATTTTTATTTTTTGGTATCAGAAGCTGGATCTAACAGCAGGAGCTCCCCCTCTGATCCTATTTAAAATAATAATATTTATTTATTTATTTATTTTGGTAGCAGAAGCTGGATCAAACAGCAGGAGCTCCCCCTCTGATCCTATTTAAAATAATAATTTTTATTTTATTTTATTATTATTATTTTTGGTATCAGAAGCTGGATCAAACAGCAGGAGCTCCCCCTCTGATCCTATTTAAAATAATAATTTTTATTTTATTTTATTTGGTATCAAAAGCTGGATCTAACAGCAGGAGCTCTCTCCCTGATCCATTTTTTTTTGTATCAGAAGCTGGATCAAACAGCAGGAGCTCCCCCTCTGATCCTATTTAAAATAATAATATTTATTTATTTATTTATTTATTTTGGTATCAGAAGCTGGATCAAACAGCAGGAGCTCCCCCTCTGATCCTATTTAAAATAATAATTTTTATTTTATTTTATTATTATTATTTTTGGTATCAGAAGCTGGATCAAACAGCAGGAGCTCCCCCTCTGATCCTATTTAAAATAATAATTTTTATTTTATTTTATTTGGTATCAAAAGTTGGATCTAACAGCAGGAGCTCTCTCCCTGATCCATTTTTTTTGTATCAGAAGCTGGATCAAACAGCAGGAGCTCCCCCTCTGATCCTATTTAAACTAATAATTTTTATTTTATTTTATTTTAATTTTTTGGTATCAGAAGCTGGATCTAACAGCAGGAGCTCTCTCCCTGATCCATTTTTTTTGGTATCAAAAGCTGGATCTAACAGCAGGAGCTCTCTCCCTGATCCATTTTTTGGGAGCTGTGGCTAACATCGGGAGCTCGCTCTGCTCCCAAATAAGAACTATCGACCTTAGGTCAGCAACCTCTGTAGCCAAGGGTATAACTCCCCTATTACCTGTGTATATTTAACATCATACCTACTACATATAACACGCATCCGGCCCAAAATAAAGTAATTGAAATAACTTTCACTTTCATTTTGCCCCATGTGGCAAACGAAATTGGGCCTATCCTAAAATGGCAGCCGCCCCATCTCCCACAATGGCCTCCATCAATGGCCCGGACGGTGCCCAAAATTGACGCTGCGAGCTAGCCGCATGCCAAGCCGCCCAGCTCCAGGCCCCTGGCCACGTGCGCCCTTGTTTGCCATAACCAAGGCCTCTGTGAAGGGCCCTGAAGGGCCCAGCCTTTGTCCGGGAGGGGGGTGGGTGGGTGAAGCCTCCCTCCCCCAGGACCCCTGTACAGACCTGTAGATGCTCTTCTTATCCCCTTAACCTCTTTTCTTCTCTTCTTTGCTGAACCTCTTGAGACTTCTTGTCTTCGCTCTTCTCTGCAACCTCTCTCCCCAACTTCCAGGCGCGGAATGAGCCTGGGAGGGCCTGGCCTGTGCTAGCAGGCCACGCCCCCGGATGTTCTGGAGGGTTCCTCCAGAACTCCTCCCTGCCTCGTGTGAGGCAGACAAATGTTTTTTCTCTCCCCATTTCTTGGGGAGAGGAAAACTGTTTTCTTTGGTCTGATCATCACAAAGGACTAAAGTAGGTAAGTAATAGTATAAATCTGTGCTTAGATGAAGTTATGTGGTTGTGTGTTATAAAGGCAGACAGACATTCAAAGGGATTGCTGTTGTTGCTTTTTGGGGGGATACATTGTTTCTGTCTAAACTTTTTAAAATCCCCAAAAGTCTGTAGTAGTGTGAATATAAAATTCAAGTAGATAACTTTTGTAGGTTTTTTTAAAAAATGTTATTTATAAGAACTTTGAAAATTTCCTAAAAATCCATGAATAAGTGGAATGTTATGAAATTTGGTGGGCTAACAGTGGCATGTGTGTTCTACCACTGTAGCAAGTTTCACTCCAATAGCTTTAAAATGAGGGAGAAAGGGCCCCCTGAAGTTTTCCAAATTATATAATTATGCGCAACTACTATAACGAAATAGTAACAACATTTTGTTACTCTCATTATTGTAATGAATTTTCATCAACTATACTTTAGAAACACTTTAGAAACTAAATGGAAGTGCCCCCCAGTTTTGTAATGACCTTTGAACCATTTGAACCACATCCCTACTAGTGAGTCCTTCTGGCAGAGATACCTTCAAAAAGCGGCATCTCCTATTGGCAGCAAAGCAATGGCCTTCTTGAGCACATTACCATCTTCACAAAGCTGAAAGTTAGTGGTATGGTCTTAAATGTTTATCAGTTGTGGTCTCGGAAAATTGGAGGAAATAGTTAAATCTACAAATGGAGTCAGAGTGTTGATTACTTATTGTTGGACAAACACAATGATGGGCGGAACACATAAAAACAAGATTTTTTTGAGGGAGGTCAAATGAAAGAGAACGTGATACAATCCATCTGATCATATTGGATGCATCCTTCCAGATGGTGATGCTGATACTAGTGATGACTTATATCCTGCTCACTCTCTCTAAGCTAGAACTCAAAGCAGTTTATAACAATCAGAGATAAAACTATTAAAAATATCATTAAAATGTAAGTTAAAATCTCTAATGGGAAAAATGAAGGATTTTTTTTTTAAAAAAACTTTAACACTGTTTAATCTTCTCCTTCCCATTTAAATAAGCAGTCAGTTCCTCAACTTATTTGGATATTTTTTTCCCCCTGAAGCAGTGGGGATGTTTGGAAAGGACTCTCGTAGCCCAGGAGCAGGTACTAGCAACAAGGTCCTGTTTTGCATGCCTATGAAATTGGTACGACTGAGATAAAGGCCTCCCCTGAAGCTTTCATGGCCTGTTTATTTCATTCATTCTTTTATTCAGCTGTCATTGAGCAGGTTGTTTAGTTTTACAATGAAATGTTGAAAAGGGATGGCATGCCCACCTTCCTTGCTGGCAGTACAGGAACCATTAATATAGGAACCATTTCCCCATTTTCTTCTGGCTGTCAAAGCCTCACGGGGTCTCTCTCCACTGTTCTCCCTCTTGTTGGCTATTTAGGAAAAAGACATGTTGACAGACTCATTTTCCTTCATATTCACAGCTTCATGTGGGCTGCTGCTCATCCATCTTCCAGAAATTCTGCTTTCCTTTCTCATGATGGATGGTGGGACCAGACAGAGAATATGAGCAATTGGAAAGAGCCAGTTCTAGCTAAAAAAGCAGCTGCCCACTCAGAACTCTTTTCTCTTTTTCCTACACTTCTGTGGGCATTTCAGAGTGTGAAACAACATGCTGTATTCAGTGTAACTTGTGCAGTTGTAAGGTGTCTGGTCTATATCAATCACACCATTCCCAACACTACTGGGGGAGATTTAAATACACCCATTTTATAGAAACTTAGAAATTTATATTGCCCCTGGCTCAGGTGATGGATTTTAAAAGAATTTAGGAAGCTGTAGTTTAAAAACCCAATAAAAATAAAGGAAAGGGGGATAAATAATTCATTCCCCAAATTCTGGTGATAAGCAATCAATTTTTTTATCTGTCTGGGGGTGGTTCCATGTGGGGCTTTAACACCTCCCCCCAATTTTCATGCTTTCTTTTGGGGGGGGGAGGGGTGTCGAGATGTCCTGCAGGACCTTCCAACAGGGCACCTGAACACACACACACAAAACTTCCACAGAAAAAACCTTTAAAAAAGGAAATAACTTGCCCAGCTGCCATTTCCCCTTCTCCAGAGGTCTCCTGGCCAGAAGAAGGAGGGGGGGGGGAGAGAGATTTTCCTCCTCCCAGCTGGGTAAGTTATTTTCTTTTTAAAATGTTTTTAAAAGGTGTTTTGGGGAGGGTAGGGGCTGTCTTGGGCTTTTTGGGCTCCAGGAGCTCAAGAAATGCAAGACAGCTGTATGGATGGGCACCAGAAGTCGGGCCTGATCCACACAGCACCCGCAGCTGGAAAGACCCAGGTTTTCCCGCTTTGTCCTGAAGGAATTCGTTTTTCCTTGAGGCGTCATTTGGACACCCCAGGGGGAAAAGCGGGAAGGTGTGCATTTTAGGCACTGTCTGGATGCACCCTGGGACTACTAGTTGGTTCCTCCAAACATTCTGCTGAAACTTTTTTTAAAAATGCACATGTTTTTATTAATGTTGTTATGTGTCATTTCTAATTTACAGCAATCACAAGAAAAAGCTATCACATGGTTTTCTTGGAAGAGTGTGACTTGCCAAAGTCATGATGATGATGATGATGATGATGATGATGATGATGATGATGATGCTTGCAGCCCAGGAGCAAGCCATCAGAACAAATGCAATTAAGGTCAGGATCGAAAAATCAGCTGATGACCCAAAATGCAGATTGTGCAAGGAAGCTGATGAAACCATTAATCATATCCTCAGCTGCTGCAAGAAAATTGCACAGATAGACACAGACAGAGGCACAACCGTGTGGCCCAAATGATTCATTGGAACTTATGTCACAAGTACCACCTACCAGTAGTAAAGAACTGGTGAGATCATAAACCTGCAAACGTAGTTGAAAATGAACATGCAAAAATACTGTGGTACTTTTGAATCCAGACTGACAAAGTTTTGGAACACAATACACCAGACATCACAATTGTGGAAAAGAAAAAAGTTTGGATTATTGATGTCACCATACCAGGTGGCAGTCGCATTGAGGAAAAACAAAAGAAAAACACAGCCGTTATCAGGACCTCAAATTGAACTGCAAATGCTCTGACATAAACCAGTACAGGTGGTACCAGTGGTCATCGGCATACTGGGTGCCATGCTAAAAGATCTCAGCCGGCATTTGGAAACAATAAACATTGATAAAATCATGATCTGTCAACTGCAAAAGGCCACTTTATTTTGATCTGCATGCATCATTTCAAGATACATCACGCAGTCCTAGACGCTTGGGAAGTGTTCGACTTGTGATTTTGTGATATGAAATCCAGCATATAGATCTCGTTTGCTGTGTCATATTGTGTTTTTGTGTCAATAATAATAATATTTAGTTTTTATTTATTTTATTTATTTATTGCAGTTACTTATACCCCGCCCTTCTCACCCCCGAGGGGGGACTCAGTTTTAGACTGTCCTCTCTCCCCAAGGGGACTCAAGTCGGTTTACACACAGAAAAGGCAAAAATGCAATGCCTCAAATAACACATCAAACCAAATACAGAATAAACACAATAACAACAGTAAAGTTACAATAAAAGAATTAAGCATTGAAATGAAAACAAAATATAAACAATAAACTAGAACATGAGTAAACGTTAAGTAGGTTTCCATAGCTGAGTGGGTGTTTGAACCGTGGTCTCCCAGTGTCCTAGAATAACACTCAAACCACCACAGTATGGTAGCTCTCAGTTTCTTTGATACTTAATATATAATTCAGCCCCATCTCTGTTCCTTAGAAGGTAATTCCCAAGCAACTAGTGTTGGAAAAACAAAGAAGGTGGTGGTAAAAGGAGCAATCGGCCTGGTGTTTCCCCTATTGGAGTTTATCCCTCTACCATTTCTTAGTACCTGGAAGATACTATAGTCAGTGTTCCTTTTCACTTTGTTTAAGAAGTGGGCTGAAATTGTATCCTCAGTAATGCTACAGCATCTGGATTAATCACGCCTGTTTGTACTAGAGGTCCACACTTCAAGAGCCCATTGAACCTTGCTAGCATAAATTCCACTTATCATTAAAAGAATATCATCATCTGATTATGAAGTGATGATAAAAAGCTTTGTCTGAATACCTATTTTCTCTCCTAAAGGGGAGAGCTGAAAAATCAATGTTTCTTAGCTTGGGGTTTTCATGCTACCTTTTTACAAAATGACCATCTTACTTTGCATTCTATTGTCACCTGTCTAAAATTGAGCAAAGATCCCCAAACCAATGTAGACAGCAATCCCTAAAAGAGGATAATGAAGATGTATGCTTTAATATCTCTTTCTTCACCTTCGACCTCTGATGAGAAACATATGAAGCCATCGGTGATCTTACTTGCATATGATATATATGAAGGAACATTGAGATCCCATGGCACATGCTCTTGTAATTAGAACACCAAATTGGTCTCAGAGAAAAAATGTCTCATAATTAAACAACACAAGCTATCAGCTCCAATGAAGAGTTAACGAAAAGGTACATATTAGATTTTGTTCTATATTTCATTGCTGGAACAATATGAGCTGGTATTTTCTTGCCAACAGAGCCATGAATCTGCTATAGCTTTTATCTTGGAGAAGCTATCCAAGGTGCTGAATCCTATTCCCCTAAACTACAGCAGATTCACCATCCCATTAAGGAGCACCCGGTGGCGCAGTGGGTTAAACCCCTGTGCCGGCAGGACTAAAGACCAACAGGTTGCAGGTTCGAATCCGGGGAGAGGCGGATGAGCTCCCTCTATCAGCTCCAGCTCCTCATGCGGGGACATGAGAGAAGCCTCCCACAAGGATGATAAAAACATCAATTCATCCAGGCATCCCCTGGGCAACATCCTTGCAGACAGCCAATTCTCTCACACCAGAAGCGACTTGCAGTTTCTCAAGTTGCTCCTGACACAACAACAACAAAAAAACCCATCCCATTGGCATGCAAGCCATCAGTAAAAACTGATGGCTCAGCATATTCCTTGGCAGACCCCAAGGAATATAAACCTTAGAGTTGGTTGGTGGCTTATTGGTCCATGATTTGATGTGTTTTGTTATGCTTTTCTTAGCATTGAATGTTTGCCAATTTTTGTTGTAAATCGCCCTGAGTCCCTTTCAGAAGATACGGATAGAAATAAAGTTTATTAAAGTTTATTATTATTTATCTACTCTCAAGATTTCAAGAGGCATGCAAACATCATAACATAGCATAAAACAATACATAATGCAAGAATACAGTTGGCCCTCCACATTTGCAGGTTTAAATTTTGCAGCTCTGATTAACATGTTTCTAGGAATCTCTAGGTCTTCCAATTGCACTACGTTGGAAAGAACACTACCAAAGCCTCCTGAACCGCAGCTCCAATGTGGCCGAAGAGGTCCTCTCACAAATCCCGCAACAACAAACCAGGGACGAGCTTGCAGCACTGCCTAGTTTGGAAGAAGTCAGCAATGCCATCAGCCAACAGAAGAATAACAAAGCCAGCGGACCAGATGGGATCCCTGCTGAAATCTTTAAAGAGGGAGGACCTGAGCTGACACACCAACTCCACCAGCTCATAGAAAAAGTGTGGGTGACCGAGAAAATCCCAGCAGATTTCAAGGATGCCACCATCATCACCCTCTTCAAAAAAGGGGAAAGAACAGACTGCGGAAACTATCGAGGTATCTCCCTTCTAACCTCCGCTGGGAAAATCCTCGCAAGAATCCTTGCAAACCGCCTTCTGCCCCTCTCAGAAGACACCCTCCCAGAATCCCAGAATGGCTTCCGCCCCTCCAGAGGAACAGTGGACATGATCTTCACTGCAAGACAGCTCCAAGAAAAATGCAGAGAACAAAACCAACCTCTGTACATGGCATTCATCGACCTTGCAAAGGCATTCGACACAGTGAATCGCAGCGCTCTCTGGACTATCCTCCACAAAATCGGGTGCCCAAACAAATTTGTGAACATCCTGCGGCTCCTCCATGATGACATGATGGCAACAGTCTTGGACAGCAGTGGCTCCCAAAGTGACCAATTTAAGGTGGAATCCGGTGTCAAACAGGGATGTGTTATTGCCCCAACTCTATTCTCCATCTTCATCGCTATGATACTTCACCTTGTTGATGGGAAGCTTCCCACCGGAGTGGAAATAATCTATCGGACAGATGGCAAGTTATTCAACCTCAGCAGACTGAAAGCCAAAACCAAGGTTACAACAACAGCTGTTATAGAACTCCAGTATGCTGATGACAATGTTGTCTGTGCGCATTCAGAAGAAGATCTACAAGCCACTCTAAACACCTTCGCAGAAGCATATGAGAAGCTCGGCCTGTCACTGAACATTGAGAAAACCAAGGTGCTGTTCCAGCAGTCGCCAGCCAATCCCTCTCCAATGCCAGTAATACAGCTTAATGGTGTCACATTAGAAAATGTGGACCATTTCCGCTACCTTGGCAGCCACCTCTCCACCAAAGTCAACATCGACGCCGAAATACAACACCGCCTGAGCTCTGCAAGTGCAGCATTTTCCAGAATGAAGCAGAGAGTGTTTGAGGACAAGGACATCCGTAGGGATACCAAGGTGCTTGTTTATAAAGCTATTGTCCTCCCAACCCTGCTATATGCTTGTGAGACGTGGACTGTCTACAGACGTCACATGCAGCTCCTGGAACGTTTCCATCAGCGCTGCCTCTGGAAAATCCTGCAAATCTCCTGGGAAGACAAGCAGACAAACGTCAGTGTGCTGGAAGAAGCAAAGACCACCAGCATTGAAGCGATGGTCCTCCAACATCAACTCCGCTGGGCCGGCCACGTTGTCCGGATGCCTGACCACCGTCTCCCAAAGCAGTTGCTCTACTCCGAACTTAAGAACGGAAAACGGAACGTTGGTGGACAGGAAAAGAGATTTAAAGATGGGCTCAAAGCCAACCTTAAAAACTCTGGCATAGACACTGAGAACTGGGAAGCCCTGGCCCTTGAGCGCTCCAGCTGGAGGACAGCTGTGACCAGCAGTGCTGCAGAATTTGAGGAGGCACGAGTGGAGGGTGAAAAAGAGAAACGTGCCAGGAGGAAGGCGCATCAAGCCAACCCCGACCGGGACCGCCTTCCACCTGGAAACCAATGCCCTCACTGCGGAAGAAGATGCAGAGCAAGAATAGGGCTCCACAGCCACATACGGACCCACAAGGAAATCCATAATGGAAGACCATCTTACTCGTCCAAAGAGGGATCGCCTAAGTAAGTAAGGTCTTCCAGCATGGTACTGTGATCAATTTCCATTGGAAGGTCATGCCAGAGGTTCTAAAATTCATAGAGAGAATGCGTATCCATAATGGTAAAATGAATGGTAGGTTGAAAATGGGAATGCGTACAGGCATTCCTTGAGGTATGCCTGAAATCAAGAGAAGTGATATTTCACATGGTGAAGCAGTGAGCACAGAATGCTCCCTTTTGCACCAATCCAAAGTTGAGCCTATTTCTCTCATGGCTGAGCAGACAAAGTGAGCAAAGAGGAGAGATAAGGCAGGAACAAAACAATGAGGCACAACATCAGCAGTGTAACAAGCCATGTGTGACTTCCTTACTCTGATGGCACTTCTCTTGAGGGATGAGGCAGTGAAGCATATTTGGCTTGCAGAAGATCCTGGGTCCTATTCCTGGCTTGCTTGCATGCACCTTGTTTCCAACCTCTTCTATGCCTGATCTCTCTTGCTCCATGGGATGAGGGGCTGATGAGCAGGAGTCTAACAAAGGGCCAGACCCCAGGAAATGGGCTAAGAGGTTGTAATGGGAAGGCACTTGTGGAAGGCTGGTCCAAGGGAGAGAATGATATAATTTGAAGTCAAGCGGGAGCAGAGGGTTGAAGTCAATATGCACACCTCTACTAGTACACATAACAGAATCTATGACACAGAAAAGTAATGCATACACTGAGGCAAATATTCCTTCTGGAGTTTGTTGTAGACACTACTGATGCCTGAGAAAAAGCCACAAATGGTGCCTCAACTTCCTCAACCCAATAAAATAACACTATGTAACACAATTTTTGTTCCTGGGTTATACATGCTATTTCCTAATTGTTTCTATCATGAAAACATGGAAAAAACTTTATTAAACTTCACAAACTTTGTTTTTGTGGGACATCCTGCAGCATATTTTGCAATGGTTTTTCAATGAATATTTCATAAAGTCTCAACCCATTCAACCCTGTGCCAGCAGGACTAAAGACCGACAGGTCACAGGTTCGAATCCAGGGAGAGGTGGATGAGCTCCCTCTATCAGCTCCAGCTCCTCATGCGGGGACATGAGAGAAGCCTTCTACAAAGATGATAAAAACATCAAATTATCTGGACGTCCCCTGGGCAACGTCCTTGCAGACGGCCAGTTCTCTCATACCAGAAGCAACTTGCAGTTTCTCAAGTCACTCCTGACACGACAAAACACACACACACACACACCCAAAAAAAACAACAACAAACCTATTCAACACAGTTTTTGGCAGCCACAAAAATGAAGTTTCCAGAATATAACAACTACTTTCAAAGCACACCCCACATAATTAATCAGAAAATAAGACGTTCAAGCAAGAACAGAAAAGCAAGAATTGAATCATAAGAGTTGGAAGAGATCCCTAGGACCATCAAGTCCAACCCCATTCTGATTGTTCAGGAATACACAATGACAGCTGGCCTTTTGAGAAAAAC
Organism: Anolis sagrei; assembly: GCF_037176765.1. Taxonomy (NCBI): domain Eukaryota; kingdom Metazoa; phylum Chordata; class Lepidosauria; order Squamata; family Anolidae; genus Anolis; species Anolis sagrei. The sequence goes on from NC_090022.1 coordinate 154,120,751, forward strand.
ACTCCACTCTACTTTGAGGCACTATTGAACAACTCTTGCCATCAGAAAGCTTTTTTTTTTTTTTTTTTTTTTTTTTTACTAATCTTCAAGAGGAATCTCTTTTCCTGTAGTTTGCATCCATCACTCTGAGTTCTTGTCTTTGGAGCAGCAGAAAACAAGTTTGATATGACATACTTTATTCCAGTCTGTAATAACCAAAGTCAAGCAAGTTGTTTTAGCTCATGACACAGGAAAATTCCATTAGTACTTCTCTCCATCTCTGGCAGTAAAAATGTGATAATAACAAATAAAATTACTAACCATTTCCTGTCCTTTTACAGCACCCCGAATCTGTTACATAAAGTGGTTGTCTCACTCTTTCAGATTGAAGGGGAAGCCTTTGTTCTTTCCACCTAGAAATGATGGTGATGGGATAAGTCATTTCTTCAAAATTGCATAGTACAGGATACTGTTCCACTTTCTCCAGAAAATGACAAATGGAGGAGGTGTATTTGTCTGAGATGATGTGTTAAATTACCATCTCTGTGGACACACCAAACAAAGAGTTTTCCTACTACTTTTTTCCTTCTAAATTCTCAGTTTTCCTGAATTCTGTACATTCATACTGTTTTTGAAGTAGACACAGACATCAGTTTGGAGATATGATCATGGAGAAAGTTAGTTGATTTAGAAACAACAATCTATCCATCCATGTCTTCTCTAGGAACTAACCAAGGTCTGAAAGGCTTTCATGCATGGTCAGTGTTGTGGACAGTGTCTCCAAGATAGGTCCCATGCCTTAAACTCCTATAAAGTCTGAATTAAAACTACCTCAAGACCTAAATCTGATTTTAGTCTTAAGTAGATTCTGATATTTGTCTCTGTGCTAACTCACCATGCAATAGTTAATGAGTCTACTCGAGTTGAGATTAAACAAGGATTCGTCTACACTGTAGAATTAATGCAATTTGAAGCCACTTTAATTGCAATTACTCAATGTTATTATATCCTAGGATTTGCAGTGTAGTGAGACACTAGCACTCTGACTGATAAGGCTAAATAACTTGTAAAATACAATTTCCATGATTCTATAGTATTGAACCATGGCAGTTAATATGGTGTCCGATTGCATTAGTTCTACAATGTAGATGTACCCCAAGAGGATTCCAGCCTAAGTTTTCCATCTCTGTTATCAATTATGCGGATTATTTATTTATTTATTTATTGCATTTCTATACTGCTTTCCTCTCCTCTGGGGAGACTCAACGCAGTTAACAACGTAATAAATGGCAAAATTCAATGCCTCGCAGATATGTAAAAATACATCACATATTTATTTATTTATTTATTTATTTATGACATTTATATGCCACCTTTCTCACCCCAAAGAGGACTCAGAGCAGCTATATATATATATATATATATATATATATATATATATATATAAATTAGCATAGTAAAATATCAGTATTATATTGTCGAAGGCTTTCATGGCTGGAATCACTAAGTTCTTGTGGGGTTTTTTGGGTTATATGGCCTACAGGAAAATGGAGAAAAACATAGCTGTCCACACCAACAGACAAAAACAAAAATTCCACAAACGACAAAAGCAACAGCCGAAACCAGAACTGGATACATCATGGACCATCATCAACCTGACAGACAGACAACTCTCTGAAGACCAAGTATCCATACTAGCAAAAGGAGGAAACTTTGCTGTAACCGCCACCAGGATCCCAACAGAAAACTTCATTGCCAATGTCGAATCAACACTTTATCGCCTCCCAGAGGAAGAAGCAGAAGAAGTACGAGCGGAAGCAGCAAGGATCCTGAAAAAGGCAAAACTCCCCTCCAGTAACATTACAAGGAAGGAAAGACAAGCCATTAGAGACCTCAATTCAGATCCCGATATCCTCATTCTGCCAGCAGACAAGGGGAATGCCACAGTAATCATGCATATAGAACAATACAAGGAGAAGATCAGAAAACTCCTGGACCCCACTATATACAGAAAACTTAAGCAAGACCCAACTTCCAAAATAACCAGAAAAACCAACACTCTGATTAAGAACTCCTCAATCAACTTTGACATATGACAGCAGCTATGTAAATTGGAAGCCCTTCCACCCAGGCTTTATGGACTCCCAAAAATCCATAAGGATTCCACCCCACTCAGACCCATTGTGAGTGCCATTGGATCCCCCACATAGGAGAAATGCCTCTAGAACATGGCCATATAGCCCGAAAAAACCACAAGAACTTATCAGTACTATATATTGCTATATTGTACTATACCATTATATTGTAATATTATTAGTAATATTACATGTAATATAAAATATATAATTATAATATCATATTATTATTAGTAATGTTATACTGTATTACATTATAATATTATAAATATTATATGTATATACAATATATTACATTATATTACATTACATTACATTACATTACATTACATTATATTATATTATTAGCATAGCACAGGAGACAAGATGGAATTGTCCCCTGGTCCCCTCTCTCTTCACTCTGGCCCAGAGCAACAGTTGGTGCTGGGGTGTGTGTGTGTGTGTTGTGAGTCAGCATTCTGACACCATACCTACTACTAGTAGTAGGAGAAGAAGAAGGAGTGATGCAGAAACAGAGAAACATCCCCAACTGATGTTATAAGCAGGAGACAAGATGGAACTGTCCCCTGCTGCCCCCTCTCTAAAAATAATATATCTAAAAATAACATATAACTATAGGTTAAAATCATTAAAACTATAAAACATCAGACATAGACATGGAACATTTTAAATGTTGCACCAATCCCGAGGTTGTCATTTAACTACTTTATTATTGCTATCACTCACCAAATGCTTGTTTGAATAGCCAATTTTTAAGTTGTTTCTAAAGGCCAGGAGGGAGGGAACAGATCTAATTTCACTGGGAAGGGAGTTCCACAGCTGAGGGGCCACAACCGAGAAGGCCCTGTATTGATCCCACCAACCGCACCTGCGAGGGCAGCGGGACTGAGAACAAGACCCCCTCAGCTGATCTTAGTGCTCTAACTCGCTCATAAAGAGAGATGTGTTCAGACAGGTAAGCTGGACCAAAACCATTTAGGGATTTAGGCAAGACCATTAATAATTAGCAAGCTGACCAATTGCAACATTCACACTTGCCTCAAGCAGACAAGAGTTCTTTCTCCCACCCTGGACATTCCACAGATATATAAACCTCAGTTGCCTAGTTTCCAACAGACCTCACAACCTCTGAGATGCCTGCCATAGATGTGGGCAAAATGTGAGGAGAGAATGCTGCTGGGACATGGCCATACAGTCCAGAAAAATCACAGCAACCCAGTAAAATTATCAAATGCTATTCTCACTGTAAAAAAGTCTTTGAACTTTTTACAGTGATATTTACTCTATGCAAAATTTGCACAGCTTTTTCTTTTGTTCCAGTATGATATGTTCTGTGCAGGAAATGTTGCTTTCTGTGAAAAAAAATCCATGTGCAATAAATCCCCTAAAGCAAATATTCTTGTCAAACCAGGATTCTTCATCTCAAGGTTTCTAAATACTAATAAAGATGTTTCAACACTTCAATAAAACCATTATATTCTTTTCACCCATCACTTCAGAATAAATCTTATTGAACTCAATGAAACTTGCTGCTTAATAGTTATACATAGGTTGTAACATGACACAGTGGAAGGATCTACAAGTCAGCAAGGAGTGAGATGACTGAATAAGAAATGAGAGGCAATACATTTACCATTAGCCATGAAAGAGAAAAGAGAGTGCAATTCCTATGGAACCAACGGAAATGAAGAGAAACTTTGGAGATATAAAGTAATCAAGGAAATTGACATTAAGCACGAAAGGAATATGGAGCCAACATCTGAGTGTTGGACTACAACTCTGGAGAACAGGATTTGAATTCCTGCTGAGCCATGGAAACCCACTGCTGACCTTGGCCAAGTCACATACTCTTAGCTTCAGCAATAAGTCAGAAATGGCTCGGAGGCATCAAACAACAACAGTAACAACTACAACAATGGATTCCACCTGAACATTAGGAAGAACTTCCTAACTGTGAGAGCTGTTCAGCAGTGGAACTCTCTGCTCCAGAGTGTGGTGGAGGCTCCTTCTTTGGAGGCTTTTAAATAGAGACTGGATGGCCATCTGTCAGGGGTGCTTTGAATGTGATTTTCCTGCTTTTTGGCAGGGGGTTGGTCTGGATGGCCTAGGGGTCTCCTATGATTCTATGATTCAGTGGCACAAAAAGTTCAGCCGTTTGATTCAGTTACATGAAATCCTCTCTACAATTGTGTTATGGGTTCTTTTAGCAAACGGAATGTCTGTTCCAACCACTTATTGCAGAAAATAGTCTCGTCTTGCTGTGATGTTGCATTACACCTCAATAAACTGCATTGTTTTTTGTTTGTTTGTTTGTTTCTCTTTGGAGCAAGATGTAGAAGGAATACACAGGCAGCTTAGAATTTGGTTGGTCACAAATTATGTTGTCTTGTTCCTGCACACACAGAAGAAAATTTGATTTCTCTAGCAATACTGTAAGGCTCCCATGCTTCATTAGACAATATAGAAATGGGTCAGTGGAGCTGGTTCTTCATTGGAGTTCGGGTCTGAAAGACCAAGAAAAAGGGTGGATGCATAGACTTCGTAATGGATTCTTGGATCACAGCTTTGGATATATTTGCACTGTAGAATTAATGAGAAGGCAGGATAGCTTGGAGAAGATAATGATGCTGGGGGAAATGGAAGGAAAAAGGAAGAGGGGCCCACCAAGGGCAAGATGGATGGAGGTATCCTTAAAGGACTGGCTTGACCTTAAAGGAGCTGGGGGTGGCAACAGCCGACAGGGAGCTCTGGCGTGGGATGGTCCATGAGGTCACAAAGAGTTGGAAACAACTGAATGAAATAACAACAAAGAATTAATGTTGATTGACACCACTGTAACTGCCATTGCTTAATACTATGGAATCTTAAGAGCGGTTACTTTTCAAGGTTTTTCGCCTTTACTACCAAAATGTTCTAGTGCCTCACCAAACTACAGCTCCCAGGATTCCATAGAATTGAGCTGAGGCATCAAACTGCATTCATTCTACCATGTGGATGTACCCCAAGTTTCTATTTTCTACTATTCAGTTTGAGAGTTTCTGTTTCAAACATTGCACTACAGAGTTGTCCTTATCCATCATTTCATCATACTTCCTCCTCCTCCGCCTTCTTTCTAGGCGATCCCTTGTTGACCGAGAAAGATTGTTTTCCAAGTTCTGTGTCCTGGTGGTGGTTATGTAGGTGACTGTGGAGCCCTATTCTTGACCTGCACATTCTCCTGCAGTGAGGGCATCGATTTCCAGGTGCAAGGTGGTCCTGGTCTGGTTTGGCTTGACATGCCTTTCTCTTGGCATGCTTCCTCCATTTGTGCCTCTTCAAATTCTACAGCACTGCTCGTCACAGCTAACCTCCAGCTAGAGCGCTCAAGGGCCAGGGCTTCCCATTTCTCTGTGTCTATGCCGCAGTTTATAAGGTTGGCCTTGAGCCCATCTTTAAATCTCTTTTTCTGTCCTCCAACATTCTGTTTTCCATTTTTGAGTTCAGAGTAGAGCAACTGCTTTGGGAGACATTGGTCAGGCATTCAGGCAACGTGGCCAGTCCAGCAGAGTTGATGGCGGAGGACCATTGCTTCAATGTTTGTGGTCTTTGCATCTTCCACCATGCTGATATTTGTCCGACTGTCTTCCCAAGAGACTTGCAGCATTTTTTAGAGGCAACACTGATGGAATCATTCCAGGAGTTGCATGTGACATCTGTAGATAGTCCATGTTTCGCAGGATATAGCAGGGTTGGGAGGACAAATTCACCCTACCATTTGTTTGGCGTCAGTTGAATGCAGCAGATCCTTTCTGCTTGAGCTGAAAATCTTCTCCAATTTTCTCAACATTTTTGTATCAGATCGTGTGTTTTAACCATCTGAATATTCCAGTAATTCTACTGTTGCTGGGTAACAGTCATTTATTCTTTCTTCTTCATCCCCCCACCTTGCAACTCCTAATCAGGCACCTTTCTAGTACTGGCATACTAAACAGAAATGCCTTGATACTTAAGATTTCAACTGCCCACACATTACTCATCGGAATGATTCATCATTTACAATAATGTGGATCTCCCTATTCCACTTGGATGGCAGTACTTCCAAAAATATAATTCAGTGGGAGATTACTCCAGGTAAGCCTGAAGGTCCCTTGTTATTATAATAAGAAATAATCTAAACATAGCAATAGAGGCTGTAGTTCATAGAAAAACCAAAGGTTATAGAGGACTTCAGACTGGCAAAGATTCCTATCTATGATTCATAAAATGCCCACCCATATGTTGTTGGACAGCCTATTCTAGCAGTCCCAACAATATTGAGAGAGTTGGACTCCAACAACATATAGAGGGCCACATGATTATCACCCCTGCTCTAGTGAGAGTTTGCCAATCACAAAGGGGTAGTGGGTAGCAGTAGGTAAAGGTAAAGGTTTTCCCCTGACATTAAGTTCCGTCATGTCCGACTTTGTGGGTTGGTGCTCATCTCCATTTCTAAGCCGAAGAGCCGACGTTGTCCATAGCCACCTCCAAGGTCATGTGGCTAACATGACTGCACGGAGCGTTGTTACCTTCCCGCCGGAGTGGTACCTATTGATCTCACATTTCCATGTTTTTGAACTGCTAGGTTGACAGAAGCTGAAGCTGACAGCGGGAACTCACACCGCACTTCGGATTCGAACCTGCGACCTTTTGGTCAACAAGTTTAGCAGCTCAGCCATTTAACCCACTGTGCCACTGGGGACTCCAGTGGGTAGAAATAGACAGGCAAAAAAATAAATAAACCAGTGCTTGGAATTAACATGTCATAACTCATTAGTTACGTATTTGTAATTTACTCTTGTCTGATAAAGATTGTATCTTACAGAGTAGAATTGAGAATACAGTTATACTGTAAAGAAAAACCACAAACAAAGTTAAAATTTTTGGATTCTACTAAGTTTCCTTTCACCAGAAGCTGGCCACTTCAAGCACCTCTGGTGTCACTGTAAGAAGATCCCCCACTGTGCATGTGACAGGGCTCAAACTGCACTGTAGCAAGTGGTTTGTAGTTTGCTCTTCTCCACACTCACATGTTGTGCACTCCACTTTGAGTCCCCATTTATTACGATTGGTTCTGCATTGTGCTGTGCCAAAGCGCAGTCTTCTGTGCGCTCAGGAGGGAGTTTCCCATCCGGTATCAGCCACTGATTGAGGTTCCGGGTTTTAACTTGCCACTTTTGGACTCTCACTTTCTGAAGTATTCCTGAGAGTATCTCTGTAGATCTTAGGGTATCTTAAAAATTAATTAATTAATTAATTCTATTTTATTGATTATGATCCATGCTTAATAATCTTTGAAGTGTCTTTATGGCTTCATGAAATGGAAGAGCAAGATCAACTTGTTCAAGCATTGTCCCATTTTGCAGCCTCATTCTCTGTTATGAGTGTTGAGGCCATATGGAGGTGTATGGAAGAGGATATGTTTCATACCATAGACCTGTAGTTTATAGTATTTTGATTTTTCTTTAAAAAAGAAAATAAAATCATATTTTAAGTTTAGTGATAAACAGGAAAACAAAGAGCTACCTTATAAAAATGTTATAAAAGTGTAAAATTATCTTGTTGGGATCTTGGAAATATAGTAGCTATATTCTTGGAAATGAAACAGTCAGGTTTTCACTAAATGAAAATCCTGAAAACTCTTAGTGAATTTTGATGCTGGTACGAGTACTTGAATAACTTCGCTTTTTTTTTTTTAGTATTTGAGATCTGTGCTTGACAGCCAATGATTTGCTCTGATATCTGACAGTTCATATCATGCATTTCTTCTCTTTGGTGTGTTATTTCTTATTTTACAGAAATGGCAATGCTATTAAATGATACCGAATGGTGTGTCACAATAGTTTACCATTTCTTTACCAACAGGAACACAGTGTTGACTGCACATAAATTCGTGTGTACCTTCTATAGACACCTTGAACACTGGAGAACACCCAAGGGTGAATTTGGGTGAATTAAATGTGGCTGGCATTTGTGTCTTGATCTTCTCATTGAGAAATGCCTGAGAATAGAATCATAGAATCGTAGAATCATAGAGTTGGAAGAGACCTCATGGGCCATCCAGTCCAACCCCCTGCCAAGAAGCAGGAATATTGCATTCAAAGCACCCCTGACAGATGGCCATCCAGACTCTGTTTAAAAGCCTCCAAAGAAGGAGCCTCCACCACACTCCGGGGCAGAGAGTTCCACTGCTGAACAGCTCTCACAGTCAGGAAGTTCTTCCTCATGTTCAGATGGAATCTCCTTTCTTGTAGTTTGAAGCCATTGTTCTGGGTCCTAGTCTCCAGGGCAGCAGAAAACAAGAAGCTTTGAAACAATCACAGAGACGTAGCATTAGGCTCTCTAAGATCATATAGTCCAAACATCTGATGATGAACTGCTGGAACCATCTGTAAGAGATTATAACACCTCTAATTAAAATGTCTAAGGAAGGAGAGGTCTTCACTCTCTGAGCCAGTCTACCAAACATCCTGAACTATCAGGAAATTATTTCAAATGGTTAAGCAAAATTTCCTTTCCTGTAATTTGAATTTGTCATTTCAGGTGTGACTCTAGAGCAACGGAAAGCACAAAACATAAAAATTAATGTTTACACTACAACTTCCAGAATCCTCCATGCTACACTACTGGATGATTGTAGGGCCTGCATTTGAAAAGAAATAGCTTTTCCAAGCTCTTTTGAACTAATTTGTTCCATCACCCATTCACTGGAAGATAGTTTGAAAAACCCCTGGTAAATTGGATTTGACAATGTTAGCTAGTTGTCTTGCAAAGGCATTCAACATTTTATCAGATTTCCTAGCAAAGATTCATCATTTTGTTTGATATCGTGCCATGGTAAGTTAGTATCTGACTGAAGGCAATAATTGACAGCAAGTGTGAATTCAAATTCAGTGCCTGCCAATTCACATTTATCAGGGCTTTTTCTCAAATTGTGGGTAGAAAATGCACATTTAAAAGGTAAATTCTTATTTCAGAATTGTTCATTCCAAATTAAAATATATGGCCACTGAAACATGACAGATATTGAATATTTGTGACAGTTGGTACTGTGTGTTCATGGCTAAAATGTTATGAATGGACACATTGCTAATAATTGCAGTTTAATAGAAGTGTTCAAACAGTGTGTTTGTTTATATGTTGTTAGATTAACATAGCAACTTTCTTCCAGTGAGCTCAAGATGACATATATGGCTCTCTTTCTCTCTGCTTCATCTTCACAAGACCCAAAAAGGGCAGGTAAGACTGAGAGACAATTGAATCCTTCCACATTACACAGTTATCATAGAATCATAGAATCATAGAATCATAGAATCAAAGAGTTGGAAGAGACCTCATGGGCCATCCAGTCCAACCCCCTGCCAAGAAGCAGGAATATTGCATTCAAATCACCCCTGACAGATGGCCATCCAGCCTCTGCTTAAAAGCTTCCAAAGAAGGAGCCTCCACCACACTCCGGGGCAGAGAGTTCCACTGCTGAACGGCTCTCACAGTCAGGAAGTTCTTCCTAATGTTCAGATGGAATCTCCTCTCTTGTAGTTTGAAGCCATTGTTCCGCGTCCTAGTCTCCAAGGAAGCAGAAAACAAGCTTGCTCCCTCCTCCCTGTGGCTTCCTCTCACATATTTATACATGGCTATCATATCTCCTCTCAGCCTTCTCTTCTTCAGGCTAAACATGCCCAGTTCCCTAAGCCGCTCCTCATAGGGCTTGTTCTCCAGACCCTTGATCATTTTATAATTCTATTCTATGACAATGTGTACTCTAGAAGAAGAAAAATGAATTAGAAAAACCAATTTTTTTTTACCACCACCTCCTTCTAACATGTCTCTTGATCACTTTCAAGCAGAAGAATGAATATTCCATGTTTCCACCACCTCCATCAGTCCGGCTAAACTTTCCACATGTTGAAACCTTGCTCTGACTCTCTGGGCGTAGCCCTCTCCCATGGCTTCAGGTAGAGGGAGGGATTCTCAGGATAAGCGCTGCCTTGAAAAGAACTTTATTGTAAGTCACTGTCCCTTGTTGTTTAAATGTAACTTTTGTAGGCTAGCTAAGGGACTGTTTGGCCACTTGTTACTTCCTTTCTTGTCTTTCAAAGTTTTGGGAATCACAGGGCCCTTCTACACAGCCATATAAGCCGGAATGTTGAAGCAAATCAATCCACAAGTTAGGACAATATCATTCCACTTTTCTTTGCCATTGGTGACATCCTATTAGGCTCTGAGATTTCTTGTTTGTTGAGGCACTATGACTATCTGGCAAGGTAGTTAAGTCTGCTTCTTTCACTGTACTATAACTCTGCAGTGTGAAAAATCCCCGGACTTTACCAAAGCCACTATCCCAGGAAAAGCAGCAATTTACTGATATCATTACCTTGAGTACCAGACATTGCCAAGCATCCTTCTGCTGAAATGCTTTGCCCATACTTCTGGATACTGCCCTTCCACAGTTACACTACTCTGAATACTTATTTTTTAATTTAATAGAATTAACTTAACAATTGTTATGAAGTTTAGGTTAAAGGGACTCAGGGCAGCTTACATGGGGACAAGCCCGATCAACATAATTAAAATATAACACACTAAAGTACATAAAACAACATCATAAAACAATATAAAACAAACAACAACATACCACAGTAATAAAACAATCATTGAGCAAACAATCAATGGCCTGAGTAGTAAACAGTTTCTGGGCATTGTCTTATTCAACTGCTGAGTATGCTTGCCCTGTTTGGCATAAGTCTCCCCACGCAAAGCAGGTGAACATAGCACTGAACGAAATATGCAGAATAATCACAGGATGTCTCAAACCTACACCTGTAGATAAACTCTACTAGCTAGCTGGCATTGCCCCCTCTGATGTGTGATGGGAAGTTGCTGCTAATTGTGAGAAATAAGGTTGAACACTGTGAAAGCCACCCACTGCATGGCTATCGGCTTCCACCCAGTAGACACAAATCAAGGAAAAGCTTCATTAGAACCACCATTCCTCTTGGTGTCCTCCCAGCAACAACAAGAGAATCCCTCCGGTCAGCTTAATGAGTAAATCCCAATTGGATGGTCCCCCACAAGGGTCTGCCTCCAGGACAAACCAAGAATGGGAGACTTGGAAGTCCCTGAATAAACTCAGAAGCGGAGTGGGCAGATCAAAAGACAACCTGGCAAAATGGCACTACCTTAAAGAATCTTGTGTGACTGTGGAGCAGAACACACAACTCTGCATCTGTATGCTTCTCTTCAATGTCCTGCTTCATGTATGAGAGGAAGAATTGTTTGAGGCAACAGACAATGCAGTCACTTTTACCCATTTTTGGTCAAATTATATTTAGTCGCTTGTGCTCCTATTTTTTTATCAGTTTTATACTAATTTATGCAATGCTTTTGGTATGAAATAAAGAAATAAAATCTTAACTGATGCATGACTCTATGGAAGACTCCCAAGCAGAAGCTGTGTCCCAACAGATACTGCTGGAATCATATTGTTACCAAATTACCTAGTCCTGGCAATGCTCAGGGATTATAGGAATTGTATGGTGCACTTCTCTTGGTGACAAGTTTATGCAGCCTGGGACTGCATGAGTGTATACACTTTTTGGACACTGTAGGAGATATCTGGTACAGGAGACATGACAGGGCAGTGTCTGCTCTCTCTTTCTGGATGCAGAACTACAGCTGGATGCTACATACTTCTCACCACTTGGCTTCAGCATCAACATGCTCATGATGGCATGCTTCAGTACTTGGAAGCTGCCTTCTAGTGATGCAGCAGAGTATTGTGCCAACATCTGGAAGGCCACAGAATTGCTAGGCAAGGGCTGGGGGCTTTGAAGTCATACAACTTTATATCACTTCCTATCTGGATAGTGTAGATACAGCTGACCCTCCACACTTGTGGTTGTGACTTTGAGAGATTTGATTATTCAGTGATTTGATTAAAATGTTGAATCTCTAAATCCTCCAGTGTGATTCTATGCTTGTCTTCCAGTGAAAGTCTACTATAGAATCATACTGGAAGACCCAGAAATTCCTAGAGAGCTGTTCCCTAAAGTTAAAAATATCAAAATATATATTTGTTGAGATGTATATAATACCAATAGAAAAAAAATCACAATAACAAATAGCATTTTTTTATTCATAGCTTTTGACTTTCATGAAGGTCTTCTGCCCTATAACCCAGCAAATATGGAGGGCTGATGGTAGTTCTCTTCCTTCTGGTTGTGTATTCTCTCCCCCCCCCCCCCCACCTGCATCTTTAAGCATTGCAGCAGTGGCTGGTGAATGAGGATGGGCATCGGTGCACTTCTGGATTAGTCATGGGGACGAGGTCTCAGCAAAATTAACTCTATTCTGAACCGGAAAACAAAATGATTCTAGGGTTCCATGTGCATTAATTATTTGTTGCACTCAATTATTAAGTTCACTTCAGAGACCTTTGTGTGCACAACACATAAAATTCTAATGGATTCCTTTGCCAGCTTCCTGCCAGATCCGTTTGTTCATCTCAGTAATGTAAGCTTTACCAAGGATGATTTGCATATAATAATCATGTTGCAATTCAGGGTGTTTACCTGACTATCTTCTGACCCATTGATTTAAAAGAGGGCTGGGACATGGGGCTCGGGGGCACTGCTTTGCAGTGGCTCCGATCCTTCCTTGAGGGACGGACCCAGAAGGTGTTACTGGGTGACACCTGTTCGACCCCACAACCGTTGTTGTGTGGAGTCCCACAGGGTTCAATTCTGTCCCCGATGTTATTTAACATCTACATGAAGCCGTTGGGAGAGATCATTCGGAGTTTCGGAATGAGATGTTATCTCTACGCAGATGATGTCCAAATCTGTCACTCCTTTCCACCTGTCACCAAGGAGGCTGTCCAGACCTTGAACCGGTGTTTAGCTGCTGTATCGGACTGGATGAGAGCTAACAAATTGAAATTGAATCCAGACAAGACAGAGGTCCTACTGGTCAGTCGTAAGGCCGAACAGGGTATAGGGTTACAGCCTGTGTTAGACGGGGTTACACTCCCCCTGAAGACGCAGGATCGCAGCTTGGGAGTGATCCTGGACTCATCGCTGAGCCTGGAACCCCAGGTCTCAGCGGTGGCCGGGAGAGCTTTCGCACAATTAAAACTTGTGCGCCAGCTGCGCCCGTACCTTGGGAAGTCAGATCTGGCCACGGTGGTCCACGCTCTTGTCACATCCCGGTTGGATTACTGCAACGCACTCTACGTGGGGTTGCCTTTGAAGACTGCTCGGAAACTACAATTAGTCCAGCAAGAAGCAGCCAGATTGCTCACCGGGGCGTCATACAGGGAGCATACCACCCCCCTGTTATGCCAGCTCCACTGGCTGCCGATCCAATTCTGAGCACAATTCAAAGTGCTGGTTTTAACCTACAAAACCCTATACGGTTCCGGCCCAGTGTATTTGTCCGAACGGATCTCCCTCTACGTCCCACCTCGGAGTTTAAGATCATCTGGGGAGGCCCTGCTCTCGACCCCGCCTCTATCTCAAGCGAGGCTGGCGGGGACGAGGAGCAGGGCCTTCTCGGTGGTGGCCCCTCACCTATGGAACTCACTCCCCGGGGAGATCAGATCAGCGACCTCCCTTCTGTCGTTCAGAAAAAAACTGAAGACCTGGATCTGGGACCAAGCTTTTGGACATTCTGGCAGCTAAAATAAGGACCCATTGATGAGCAGGAATTGTTGGAATGAATGGACATTTCGGAACTCTGAATTTCACTGTGCATGAAATTGTTTTATTATATTATGTAGTGATATGTTTTAATGCTGCTAAATGTTTATACTGTTTTATATATACTGTTTTATATATGACAGGCATCGAATTTGTGCCTTTGTTTGTAAGCCGCCCTGAGTCCCCCCTCGGGGGTGAGAAGGGCGGGGTATAAGTAACTGCAATAAAATAAATAAATAAATAAATAAATTCTGCTTTAGATCATATTTCCTTGGGCATAATCACTTGGGGTTGTATCCCAGGGCTTGGAGGTGATGAAGAAAGTGATAGGCACTACAAAGCTGGCAGAGTGACATCTCCAGCTGTATCCACACTATAGAATTATATAGCATGTTAACTGGCATTGTTCAATGTGATAGAACTCTAGGATTGTAATTTTCTGGAATATTATTTACCCTTCTCTATCAGAGAGCTTTGGTCCCAAAACAATCTTCAAATCCCAGGATTCCATAGAATGGAGCCATGACAATTAGTGGTGGCCAAGTGCTATAATTCTGTAGTGTGGGTTGTCTACCCTATCTCTTTGTTTCACACTTTCTGCCATTACTTTTCCTGTCTCCCATTCCTGCATTATTTCCTTAAGGTCTAAATCTATTGATAGTAGAGGGCTTCCAAAATTGACTGGAAGCCAGATGAAAATAGGATGTGGAGCATAAGCAGCTCTATGTGGCAGTCATGATGATCACGATGGTTTTATTAATTGGTATCCTACTTTTTCCCAATAATGGGACTTGAGATAGCTTACATATTACATGTACCATGTTTTTAATAGGATACTCTAATGTTCATGTTTTATTGATTTTGTTATGTTTTTATCATCCAATAGTTTTTATTGTATTGAAATGGTATTTTATGGTATTGGCAATGGTATTTTATGTGAACTGCCCCGAGTTGCCTGTGGGCTGAGAGGGACGGTATATAAATATAGTAAATAAATAAATAAATAAATAAATAAATACAATTTGAAACCATACAAAGTATGTGAGTGTCTGTACACACAGAGAGACACACATACATACACAGACACAATTAACATATAGTTGAAACCATTTAAAAGTCATGAAAAGACAATACAGTTAGCCTTCCATATCCACTAGTTCTGCATCCATAGATTCAACCCATCATGGTTTGAACAGATTCAGGAATCATGGAATTGCAAAATATCTGTCCCCTTCCAGTAACTCTAACTCAAGGTTGGGAATTATGATCAAATTACATCTTCACTAAAGTCACCTCACTGATTTCTAATTAGTTTCCAAGCAAAGTACAAAGTATTGGCATTTCTCTTAAAAGACCTACATAGTTTGAATCCAGGTTACCTTTGGGATCTTCTCCTCCCACATAATCCCTTCCATATACTTTTTCCAGTCAGTCATGACTAGTCTGTCTGATGATGATCACCCACAGGACTTTTTCTCCAGTTACCCCTAGATTGTGGAATGACCTGCCAGAAGAACTTTGACCATTAAACAAGCTGAGTGAATTTAAAACATCAATAAAGACCAGTCTCTTCTGGCAGGCCTATTTAGCTGATTTTTTAAAATATGATTTTTAAACTATGAATTTTGAATTATGTACTGGCTGTTTTACTATGTGTTGAGTTTTGTGTTACTTTACATTGTTGTTTCAACTTGGTTGTGTTTTTTTTAACTTATATACAATATGTTGCATGGGAAGAGACAGATAGAAATCATTGTTGTCCTCCTCCTCCTCCTCCTCATCTCTCAATACTCAGTACCCAAGGAGATGCTGCATCCAGCTCTTCCTCTCTCCTCCTAAGAATTTGAAAAGAGGGAGAATAAATTAATTCTGTTATCTCCATTTTCCTCACGTATTTTTAATATCTTGTGAACCTATGACATGGCTTAGCTAAACCAAAGGCCACATTTTTGACTCTGCTAATTAGTTCCATGTCTGATTTTTCTTGCTTTGCAGCAAGCAACGCTAAGCTAATTAGAAACACACAAGGACAGAGCAATCCTGTCAGGGAAGTAGCTGAGGGCCTGCTTTTCCCATGCTTTTTTAGTTTGTGCCAACAGATTGGAAGCTTCATGGTTATAAAAGTGTCTCCCCCTTTTATTTATAAGGCCATGCCCAGCCATTTTCTTCCTTTATGAACACTTTCCTCACATTGATTCCAGGGCAGGTATATGTTTTCCTTTGAGTCCTATGAATCTATTTCAATTTCCAGAATATTTACAGAGTGCCTTCTTTTGAGAGGTTCTCTGATATCAAATTTCTAATGGGAGTAGAGCATTGACTGCCAAGTATTTCATAGCCTCCCGAAAGAGTCTAGCTCCTCCCTGCCAGACACTTTACTTCTCTTGAGTCTGCATTTTACTCTTGAGTCTCTCTGTGCTTGAATCTGTCTAAAGCAGTGGTTCCCAACTCATGGTCTGTGGACCACCAGTTTCCCCCAAGAACGAAAATATGGTCCATGGTCTCACCGCTACTACACTGTTGCAAAGAGAACGACTGATCTTGTGAACCCATCTTATAGTGCCGAGGCAACAGGGATGGGAGAGGCTGACTACCCATGAAAGGCATAATAACAAGCCTCCTGACTGCTTCTCCTCCTCCTCCCTCACCCTGAGTGGAACCATTCCATGTGGCACTTGAAGGCAGAGGAGACTTGGTGTCTTCGTTTTTAAGCCTGTTCCTGGGATTATTTGGGGAGCTTATTCAGAAAATTTCATTGGATAGATCACATCATCTCTGGATTATTAAATATGGAGTGAGAAGATGGCGACTGCTTGATGGCATATATTTTGTATCAGAAACTAGAGCTGACGTGGTCTATTCAATGCCATTTTCTGAATCACCACCCTAAATAACCAAACTGAATCTAAAGTTGACCAAAAACTGATTTGTAACCCTTTTGTAATAATTTTGGAGAATAGTCCCTGGCCAAGTGGTCGCTGGCCAAAAAAAACGTTGGGAACCACTGGTCTAAAGAGATCTGCTGGATCCACTTCTCAGGTATAGGGCCATTGGATGAGATGGGAGTTGTCCTGTTGCTGAACTCTACTCTCCAAAAAGATTCAGAACCTGAAGAGCTACCTGTAAGCTGGGGCATATGTGTTAAGAAAAGGCATGGTACAACTTACCAGGCAAGGGACATTGTGGCGCGGGGCATCCTCCACCGCCATTTTTGCCTGAGGGGACTTCTTCCTCCCAGAAGCCACCTCGTATGGCCGGGTGGCCAATTGGCCAGCTGGTCATGCCTCACTGTGGGAAAGGCTGGAGCTGGCCTCTCCCTCCTATGGGGCAGCCTATTTAAGGCTGCCCCAAGCTCCCCAGCAGGCACTGTACCTGCATCAGCTGATCCACCCCACCCACCCTGCATGCTGTTTGCATTTTTTGTCTACAGTTAGCTTGCTTTGTTAGCTTATTTATTTATTTTATTTATTTATTTGCTATATTTATATACCGCCGTTTCTCAGCCTAGCCGGCGACTCAACGCGGTTTACAACATAATATAACAATCAACAGTATACAGTTAAAAGCATAAAAAACATAAAAAACATAAAAACACAATTCATACATCAATACCAATCCAGTTCGACTCTTAACTAAAAACGTGATCCAGTTCGTCATCCATGTTGCCAGTCCTTTAGTCAGTTACCATTTGTTGCATTGGGTTAACCAAATGCCTGCTTAAACATCCAGGTCTTCAATCTTCTTCGGAATATCATCAATGAAGGGGCTGATCTTACCTCCAAGGGCAGGGTGTTCCATAGCCGCGGGGCCACCACAGAAAAGGCCCTGTCTCTCGTACCCGCCAGCCGCACCTGTGAAGCAGGCGGGATAGAGAGCAGGGCCTCCCCAGAAGATCTTAGGGTCCTGGCGGGCTGATAGGCCGAGATACGTTCGGATAGGTAAGTTGGGCCAGAACCGTTTAGGGCTTTAAAGGCCAACGCCAGCACTTTGAATTGAGCCCGGTAGCAGATCGGCAGCCAGTGGAGCTGGTACAGCAGAGGAGTTGTATGCTCCCTGCGCTCTGCTCCCGTTAGTATCATGGCTGCCGAACGTTGGACTAGTTGGAGCTTCCGGGCCGTCTTCAAAGGCAACCCCACGTAGAGAGCGTTGCAGTAGTCCAAACGGGATGTAACCAGAGCGTGGACTACCGTGGCCAGAGCTTGTCATGGTTACCTGTTCACAGTTGCTTGTTTAGGTGCTACCCATCACAACTCCTGTTTGCATGGGCCCAGGATCTGGCTTGGTATCCCCCTCTAGCGGAAGGGGGGAACGCCTGGTAGTCTCAGGGGTGTCGAGTTTACATTGGCCCAGTATTGTGCTGGTGGCACCCTGGTGGTATCGGACAGCAGTGGGCTGCCCAATCCTGATCCAGGGCCCATGCATGGCTGCCAACCTTTGTTC
Source organism: Anolis sagrei (assembly GCF_037176765.1). NCBI lineage: Eukaryota > Metazoa > Chordata > Lepidosauria > Squamata > Anolidae > Anolis > Anolis sagrei. The sequence continues at coordinate 154,139,016 of NC_090022.1, forward strand.
CTGTTATCAATAAATGAGTTGTGGCCATTGTTAATCCCAACAACCTTGTGTTAGTGGTTTTTCTTGGGTCAGCTGTGGGAGGTGTATCGCCCATGCACACACAATGGTTGTAAAATCTGAGGTCCTTTCACATTGCAGAGTTATAGCACTATGGTTTCACTTTAACTTTCAGGGCTGACCCCCATGGACTCTTGAAATATGTAGTTTAGTTAGAAGTACAAGGGGAGTCTGAAAATTCTACATTTCTTTCTCTCTGAACTGCTAATGTCCAGGTTTCTGTAGGACCTGATGAAATATATCAACACACAATATATCCAAGGGCATTGTGCAAGGAATGTATACATCTCACATAGCATATATTTACTGATTCTCATTTTGTACTATCCATGGTGCACTTCTCAAGGGCACAAGGTTGTGCTGTACCATTGTGTTGGTTGGTTTGTTTATTGCCGATTTTACTGGTAGCCACTTATCTGGCAAGAGGTCAGTTCACATGAGCCTCTTAACAATGGGAGACTGGGCTCACTGGAATTTGCAGATCTCCTTTGGCACACAGAAAAACTTGTACTTTCTTTCTGTTTGTATGAGAGAAAGAGCAACCTTGCATGACTTGGCAGTTCTGAGGTTAGACTGCTCACAGGCATAGTTCTGCTCCATGAGCTGGTTATTTGCAACAGTTAGCAGGCAGTGCTAATGTCTGCCTTGGCTCTAAGCCACTGTATTAGTTTATTCCAGCTGGCTGAAATCCAGTACAGAGTTCAATGTGTGGTTTAAGCCCACTGAAAATCAACTGTGGTCACTCTGAGAGGCATTTTTAGTCTAGGCTGGGGTACAAAGGAGACTGAAAAACAGAAGCTGCACTTCAGTAACATCTGAGCCCATGCCTCTTTTGGATTAGGAAGTAATTACTGGCAACGCAGGTCCATTGTCATCTTTAAAAATATATACCTTCAGTAAATGAATGGACGGATCCCATCTATTGCAAATCTATATAAATAAAAATGTCATGTTTGTTTGTGGGATTAACATAACTCAAAAACCACTGGACAAATTGACACCAAATTTGGACACAAGACACCTCTCTGGCCAGCAAGTGACCATCACTCATAAAAACACTGGAAAACACAGCAGAAGAGACTTTAAAAGCCAGAAAAACAAAAAAATACATTACAACACATGCTCAAAACCACATATGTATGCAAACACACATATTTACACATATACACAAATATATACAGAAATACATACACACATATATGCACACACAAAACAAATACACAGAAAGGGGGAAGGGAGGAAGGAAGGAAGGAAGGAAGGAAGGAAGGAGAAAAAGAGGGAGAGAAAGAGGGAAAGAAGGAAAGAAAGAAAGGTAGAGAAGGAAGGTGAGACGGAAATAAAAAAGTGAAAGAGGGAAGGAAGGAGAGAAGGAATGATAGAGAGAAAGAGGGAGGGAAGGAAGGAAGGAAGGAAGGAAAGAGACAAGGAAGGATGGAACCAAAGAGCAAAGGAAGTTAGAAAAGAAACAGGTAGAGAAGGAAGAAAGAAAAAGGGAAAGAAAAAGAGGGAAGAAAGGAAAGAGGGAGGGAGGGAATGAAGGAGAGAAAGAGTGAGGGAAGGTTGGCCACAGCAACGCATGGGGGGTACAGCTAGTATTTAATATAATTCAAAATAGGTAACAGCTTCCCAGTGGTTTCCTTTATAGAACAATCTGCTGCAGGCAGGAATAGAAAACATGCATAATCATATACAGAAAATGTGGAAACATGAAACTCAAGGCCCCTTTTGGAAATGGTAAAGGTAAAAGTCAAGGTTTTCCTCTGTCATTAAGTCCAGTCGTGACTGATTCTGGGGGTTGGTGCTCATCTCCATTTCTAAACCAAAGAGCCAGCATTGTCTGTAGACACCTCCAAGATCATGTGGCCAGCTTGACTGCATGGAGCGCCGTTACCTTCCCACCGGAGCAGTACCTATTGATCTACTCACATTTGCACCTTTTCAAACTGCATAAACTGCATATTCCAGTTCAAAGCAGATTGAACCAAACTTGGCACACAGGTTGGCATAAACTGGGGCTAACAGCGGGAACCCACACTGATCCCCGAATTCAAACCTGCGACCTTTGGATCAACACATTTAGCACCTTGGTATTTTAACCCACTGCACCACTGGACAGGGCTTATTTCTTCTCAATATTCTGGCCTTACCTCTCCTGTGCCTGGGCACCCTCAAAAATGTACACTTGAAGGGAAGGGAAGATTGTGAAATCTCTTATCCTCTGAATCTTGCCTTCATTCTCAGCCCATCATTGTACTATATCCTCTTGTAAGACTCAAAAACCTAAATCTAATTATTTCACACAGCCCAACAAAAAAAATTCTTGGTCTCTTGGTTTTTAGTCCGGTTCCTGGAGTTATTAGGGGCACTGATTCAGAAAATTGCATTGAATAGACTGCATCAGCTCTAGTTTCGTAGATACAGTTATAATGGTTTTCTATGGGTGAGCAGATGGCAACTGATAGATGCCAAATGTCTTGTATCTCAAAACCTAAGACTGATAAGGAAAACTGGTGCCATTCTTGGAATCAGCAGGTCATATATACCTTGAAACAGATTTAATATTTGAGGCATCAAAATGTGTGTCGGTCAGTGATTTCTAACTAGACTAGATCCAGTGAATCAACCAGAACTTGGAAAGTCAGTATTTACATATGTTCCTTTGATCCAATAGGTCTAGTCTAAATAAGAGCAACTGTTGAATGGAGACCTTTGCTCCCTGTTCTTTCCAAGGAATGTGTGTTTCTTTTCCAGTATTTTTTGTTTACATTTTTTGTCTGCAAATTTCACAATCATTGGGTTGCTGTGAAATTTCTGGGCTGTATGGCCATGTTCCAGAAGCATTCTCTCCTGACGTTTCACCCACGTCTGTTGGAAACTAAGCAAGTGGGGTTTATATATCTATGGAATGTACAAGGAGGAAGAAAGAACTCTTGTCTGTTTGAAGCAGGTGTAAATGTTGCAGTTGACTACCTTGATTAGCATTGAATAGCCTTGCAGCTTCAAAGCCTGGCTGCTTTCTGCCTGGGGGAATCTTTTTTGGGAGGTGTTAGCTGGCCCTGATTGTCATAATCATCATTTCTCTTGAAGTGATGCATTTTATCCAGTTGCATTTTTGATAGACAACCTGAATAATAATAATAATAATAATAATAATAATAATAATAATAAATATCACTCAGTTATGGTTGTGGCCCACCTGAGCATCAAATGCATAATCTAGGTTGGATTACTGCAATGCACTCTACGTAGGGTTTCCCTTGAAGACGGCCCGGAAACTACAGTTGGTCCAGAGATCTGTAACCAGACTACTCACAAGAGCTGGTTACAGAGAGCGGTCAACCCTCCTGTTTGAACAGCTCCAATGGCTTATGATAAGTTTCCAGTCCCAATTCAAGGTGCAGGTCATCACCTATAAAACCCTAAATGGTTCGGGACCTGCTTATCTTCGTGACCGCATCTTCCCCTATAAACAAGTGCGTACCTTGAGATTTTCTGGGAGGGCACTGCTCTCTCCCCTCCTGCTGTCACATGCACGGTTGATGGGGACGAGGGAGAGAACCTTCTTGGTGGTGGCCCCCGGCTCTGGAACTCTGTCCCTAGGGAGATCAGACAGGCTCCCACCTTGTCCTCCTTTCATAGTCAACTGAAAACCTGGATATTCCAGTGCGCTTTTGACTAAGCAGCTCACCAGTAACTTTCTTGTCCCTACTTGAAGTTCCGCACTTTACACCAGCCCGCATTTTACACTGGCATACATCCTACCTCTACATGTGTTATGACAGTATTTCCTGCCCATTTTACTGTATTGTTGCACTTTCCTGCAGTCCTGTAAAAATGTATTGCACTCATTGAATCTGTACCTCAGCTATGTTTCTTTCAGCCGTATTGTTTTTATATTGATTTTAATTGTGTTGTTATTTGTTTTATCTGATGTTTTAATTGGTCCAAGTGTTTTACATGTGTGCTTTAATTGTAATCTTGGGCGTGTCCCTTGTAAGCCGCCCCGAGTCCCCTATGGGAGATGGATGGTGGGAGTATAAAAACAAAGTTATTATTATACAAGTGTCAGCACTGAATCTAGGAGGACCCCCAAGCTGTGGACCTGTGTCTTCAGAGGGAGTCCGACCCCGTCCGGGAGCTGCTGAGCTTGTTGACCGAAAGGTCGCAGGTTCGATTCCGGGGAGCGACGTGAGCTTCCGCTGTCAGCCCTAGCTTCTGCCAACCTAGCAGTTCGAAAACATGCAAATGTGAATAGATCAGTAGGTACTGCTCTGCTGGGAAGGCAACGGTGCTCCATGCAGTCATGCTGGCCACATGACCTTGGAGGTGTCTATGGAGAACGCCGGCTCTTCGGCGTAGAAATGGAGATGAGCACCACTGCCCAGAGTCAGACATGACTGGGCTTAATGTCAGGCGACAACATTTACCTTTACCTTTACAGACCCCGTCAAGCACAGGTTGCCACCCAATACCCCGGTCGGACCCACTGCGCCACCAGGGTGCCCAAGCTAGTATACAAATAAATTATAATTGACCCTTTACATCCAGGGATTCTCTGTCCATGGGTTCAACGGCCCTTTGAGAGATTTATTTATTTATCGTGTCATCAGCAACCATACCATTGTGTTACAATTCTAACAGAACAAAACAAATACACAGATTAAAAGGAAAAAGGAAAAAAAACACACAGATTTTGCAAACTTGGTAGTTGGTTAAATGTCCTTTGACCAGTATCTGGCCACTTGGAGTGCCTCTGGTGTTGCCGCAAGAAGGTCCTCCATTGTGCATGTGGCTGGGCTCAGGTTGCATTACAGCAGGTGGTCTGTGGTTTGCTCTTCTCCGCACTCGCATGTCGAGGATTCCACTTTGTGGCCCCATTTCTCAAGGTTGGCTCTGCATCTCGTGGTGCCAGAGCACAGTCTGTTCAGCGCCTTCCAAGTCGCCCAGTCTTCTGTGTGCCCAGGGGGGAGTCTCTCATCTGGTATCACCCATGGATTGAAGTGCTGGGTTTGGGCCTGCCACTTTTGGACTCTCGCTTGCTGGGGTGTTCCAGCGAGTGTCTCTGTAGATCTAAGAAAACTATGTCTTGATTTAAGTCGTTGACGTGCTGGCTGATACCCAAACGGGATGAGCTGGAGATGTCTCTGCCTTGGTCCTTTGAGAGATGATGTGGCCCCCCATGAAAATGAATTTGACAGTCCTGTAGAATTTGATTCCACTTTAACTGGGCCATATAGCCCGAAAATCCCTCTTTGAAGGTGAGAGGGTCGGTATATAGAACCTCGAAATAAATAAATAAATAAATAACTACCATGGCTCTGGCATCACGGGAGTTGTAGTTTGACAAAGGTCTTGAGCCTGCTCTGCCAAAGAGGCCAGGTGGAGGGGTGTCAATCGGTTTCAATTCTGCAGTGTAGATGCACAAGAGCTCCAGCTTTCCTGAGCGAAGCCAGCGCCGGGAGCAGCCAGCGGGCCTGACGACTGAGTAAGCGCGCCTGAGAGCGGGTAGTCTTCTCCCCCTTCCCTCCCTCCCTCCCTCCCCAGGGTGGGTTTTGGGGCGTCCTCCCTCCTCTTCCTTCCCCCCTTTGACCTTGGTTGTAACGTGTTCCCGGGGAGCCGCGTCCTCACGTGACCTCCGCCTCCTGCAACCCCCCCCCCTCTTCCTCCTTCCTTCTTCCCGTTCGGATTTAACCGGGGAGCTCCGGACTGCACCCCCACCCCTTCCCCCCTTCCTTCCCTCCTTCCTTCCTTCCCCTTTTCTTGCAGCCCGTCACGCAAGGACTGAGCGCTTTGGGGCCTCTTTGGGGAGGCGGTATCAGCTGACTGGGTCTCTGCAGTGGAGGAGGAGGGTGAAGGAGAAGAAGGAGGAGGGATGGAGAGAGAGCCCTATTGCAGCATGTTAAAAAAATGAGGAGAAGGGAGGGATGTGAAGGACGAAAGGTGTCTCCCTCCCCTCCCCGCGTCACCCCTCCCTTTCTCTTCTAGACCCCTTCCCCCCTCTTTCTCGCCTGCCTCTTGGAGGCTCGGCATCCCCATTCAGCCATACTGTTGGGTTCACCTTCAGACGCCCCTCGGAGAGAAAGGAGGGGAGAGCCGGCAGAGTTGTGTGGTTGGAGAGGAGCGAAAATCCCTCCATTGTGGATGCCAAAGGAGAGTGCCTCCCTCCTCCCTGCCCCCTAAACTGGCCCCTAAAAGCCTTACATTTCCGGAAATGGGTCTGCGGCGCCTCGAGAAGACAGGAGAAACTGCTGACTTGGCTCCCTCCCCAAGTCACACCGTTCTAGGTGTTGTCGAAATGTGTTGTCATGTCCGGAATCACTGGGTTGCGGTGTGTTTTCCGGGCTGCCTTGCCATGTTCCAGAAGCATTCTCTCCTGACGTTTCGCCCACGTCTATGGCAGGCATCCTCAGAGGTTGTGAGGTCTGTTGGAAACTAGGCAAGTGGGGTTTATATTTCTGTGGTGGGAGAAAGAACTCTTGTCTGCTTGAGGCAAGTGTGAATGTTGCAACTGGCCACCTTGATTAGCATTGAATGGCTTTTTTTTTGTCATGCCAGGAGTGACTTGAGAAACTGCAAGTCACTTCTGGTGTGAGAGAATTGGCCGTCTGCAAGGATGTTGCCCAGGGGATGCCCAGATAATTTGATGTTTTTATCATCCTTGTGGGAGGCTTCTCTCATGTCCCCGCATGAGGAGCTGGAGCTGATAGAGGGAGCTCATCCGCCTCTCCCCAGATTCGAACCTTCGACCTGTCGGTCTTCAGACCTGCAAGCACAGAGGTTTAACCCACTATGCTATTAGCATTGCATGGCCTTGCAGTTTAAAAGCCTGGCTGCTTCCTGCCTGGGGGAATCCTTCTGCAAGACTAAGACCAAGCTATGAGAGTAAAGATCCACCCAGAGGAAAAATGTTCTTACCCAACATTCTGCCTTGGTTAGACCACACCTGGAATATTGTGTCCAATTCTGGGCATCACAATTGAAGAGAGATATTGACAAGCTGGAATGTGTCCAGAGGAGGGCGACTAAAATGATCAAGGGTCTGGAGAACAAGCCCTATGAGAAGCGGCTCAAAGAGCTGGGCATGTTTAGCCTGAAGAAGAGAAGGCTGAGAGAAGACATTATAACCATGTATAAGTATGTGAGAGGAAGTCATAGGGAGGAGGGAGCGAACTTGTTTTCTGGTGCCCTGGAGACTAGAACGTGGAACAATGGCTTCAAACTACAAGAAAGGAGATTCCCTCTGAACCTTAGGAAGAACTTCCTGACTGTGAGAGTTGTTCAGCAGTGGAACTCTCTGCCCTGGAGTGTGGTAGAGGCTTCTTCTTTGGAAGCTTTTAAACAGAGGCTGGATGGCCATCTGTCGGGGGTGCTTTGAATGCAATTTTGCTGCTTCTTGGCAGGGGGTTGGACTGGATGGCCCATGAGGTCTCTTCCAACTCTATGATTCTATGACATCAAGAGAACCACAGGGAAGCTGATGAAGAAATAGAACCTACAAACAATCTACAGATCAATTAAGAAAATCCAACAAATGCTACATTCAAGGAAGGACAAGAGGGATCCTTTCACCTCTGCAGGAGTCTGCAGCTGTGGACAAGTCTACATAGGGACCACCAAACACAGCATTGCCCAAACACGAACCCAGGAACATGAAAGGCACTGCAGACTACTTCAACCAGAGAAGTCAGCCATAGCAGAGCACCTGATGAACCAGCCTGGACACAGCATATTATCTGAGGACACAGAAATGCTGAACCACTCAAACAAACACCATGTCAGACTACATAGAGAAGCCATTGAAATCCACAAGCATGTGGACCATTTCAACAGAAAGGAGAAAACCAAGAAAATGAACAAAATCTGGCTACCAGTATATAAAAAAAAGTCTAAAATCAGGACAGTAAATAAAGGACAACATTCAGAAAATAGGGGAATTCCAGACAGGAAACAATCAGGGCCAGCTAGGCCCATAGACAGGATTTCGATTGGGGGTGGTGGTGAGTTTTTTCCGGGGGGGGGGGGGTTCGGGGGGCCCTGAGTTTCGGGGGGGGGGGGCTGAGTGAGTGAAAGAGGGTCTACTCTAGCAAACCTTTTGTATCATTACCCCAATACCCCCATGCATATGGGATATATTGAATATGGTGATCAGATCATGATATGAATAAACATAACAGTCTAAATAATGCACCAGTAAGGCCTTTTCGCGAGAATTTCATGAGAATTTCATGAGAATTTCGGGGGGGGGGGGGCTGAAGCCCCTCAAGCCCCTCCTTGGCTACATGCCTGGGGCCAGCTAATGCCTCCCAACAAAGCAGGAGGCAGCCAGGTTTTGAAGCTGCAAGGCCGTTCAATGCTAATCAAGGTGGCCAATTGTAACATTCACACTTGCCTCAAACATACAAGAGTTCTTTCCCCCACCCTGGATATTCCACAGATACACAAGCCTCACTTGCCTAGTTTCCAACAGATCCCTCACCATCTGAGGATGCCTGCCAGAGATGTGGACGAAACGTCAGGCAGGAGGGAATGCTTCTGGAATATGGAATACAGTCCGGAAAACTCACAGCAACTCATATAACGTTCTTTTCCCCCACCGGAAAGGCTCCACGAGTGTTGTTGTTGTTGTGGGGCGCCTCCCAGCTGTTTCCAAGGGATGGAGTCCCTCTCGCGGGGTTTCCCGGGGCTGAGAGTGTGTGACTGGCTCAAGGTCACTCAGAGGGTTTCCCTTGCCCTAGTGGGGACTCGAACCGGTGTCTCTAGAGCGGGAGCCCAACCCTCCAGTAACAGCAAAACATAGAGATACATCTCTCTTACCGCATTTTTCAACCTGTTCCAACTGCTTAGGGGCAGGTCAGTGTTTTTGTTAAGGCGCCCAGACGTCTGTGTGTTGGGGATCCCATTGCGTTAGAGCCCTCCCCCCTTTGGGGATCCCTCAATCCGCCCCACAATTGCAGGTGTGCGCCCAATAACTTCCTGCGGCAGAAGTCGCGGTTAAGGGAGGGGAAGAAGAGGAAGAGGAGGAGGAAGAAGAAAGAGCAGGGCGAGAAATGCCGACCCAGCAGCACCGCTAGGAGGAGGAGGAAGAGAAGGAGGAGGAAGGCGCCCGCGTCGCGTGTAAGGCGGGAAGCGTGTCAGTGGGATGGTCCCGGAAATCCCGTGATAAAAAGAGGGAGCCGTGAAAGTCAAGGCGCTGCCGCCGCGCGTCCTTGCTTCCTCCCTCGCTTTGCTGCCTCATCCTGGTCCTGTCCGGAAAAGAAAGGGAAGAGAGAACTTCTTCCTGGCCCTGCCCGGAAAGCCCACGCCTTGTCACGCATGGACCCGGCCGATCGCGGGAGAAAGAGGACCCACTAAAGGAAGAAACGCGGAGAGAGAGAGAGATCCAAGGCGCCCAACGAGGTATCACTCTCGGTCTTTGCCGCCTATTCTTATTGCTGGGCTGGGAGCTCTCCAACGTGCTGAAAGCTCCCGCATTCGCTTGGCTCAGGGAAGTGTCCTTGGTGCTGAACGCTCCCATTGCTCCCCGCTGAGAGCAAAGCAGGAGGAGGTTGTGAGTGCGGGTAGTAGCCTAAAGGAAGGGGGAAACGACCCAACGGCACAGCACCCCCCTCCTACCCCATACGCTCTCTGAGTTTGGATGTATGGGTCAAGCACCCAATGTCCCCTCCCAAAAGCTGGAAGGATTGGCAGGAAACAGAGACTGCAAAAGCTTTGGGGTACCTCCCTGCAATGGTGCAAAATCCAACGCCTGGGGAAGCCCCCTCTCTCTCCCCCTCCTTATTGGATCCTCATTGGCATTTGAACCATGTCTCCGGCTCTTTTTGGTGCAGGCGACGATGCATCAACTTGTCACAGGAGTGCGAGAGCTCTGTTTCTTTCAAGGACAGAAGTTTGGAAAGGGAGAAAGGGCCAATCGATGCAGCATTGTAGCATATCCTCTCTAGATTTCATTTTTTCTTTTCTCTATCTAACTTAATGAATGCTCCCCCTCTCCTTGTGGGGTTAGTAAAGCAAAGCTTAGGAACCCCCTATGGCTCAGTGGATTAAATCACTAAACTGCTAAGCTTGTTGACCAAAAGGTCACAGGTTTGAATTCGGGGAGCAGTGTGAGCTTCTGCTGTTACCCCAGCTTCTGCCAACCTAGCAGTTCAAAAATGTGAGTAGATCAATAGGTACCACTCCGGTGGGTCATGCTGGCCACATGTCCCTGGCGGTGTCTACAGACAACACTGGCTTAGAAATGGAGATGACAAACAATGTGAAAATTGCTTCTTGTACTGTATCTTAAAAGAGAAGACCTGGGGGAATGGGCCATTTTTGAGGTGAAGAATCAGGACTTAAAAGCCAAGTGTCACATATGTAACACTTCCCCAGAGTTGGACATGACTGGACTTAATGTCGGGGAAAAACCTTTATCTTTACCTTTACCTTTACCTTTATCTAAAAACTCAAAATTTTATTTTGTTGGCTCTGCCGAGTCATGAAAACTGCCTGTTCTTGCTTGGCGGCAGCACAACCAAACTGTAATCGCTTGTATTCACTTCTGGAGTTCCAGTCCTGTCCAAAAAATGCATCAGAAATGCTGAGTAATATGTACAATGTTGCATGTTTGTGTAGAGGAAGTGGACAGGTTTTGCTGTCCAGTTAACCACCTTGGGGTTGTTGCGCTAACTTAAAAATCTGTGCCGCAGTTTCCTCCCGTCTCAGTAGTGAGAATCATAGTGCCTCATTGCTCAAGTAAAGTTCCCAGTGACTTTTAGCAGAATTGATCTCAGCTTCTTCTCCCCAAAAGGAAGAATATATTTGTCTAGCATTAGGATTTTTTCCCCAGTATGTGATATTGATGTAACTCCACTAGCCAATTTGCATTAAATCTCTCCCTCCCTGCCTCCCTCCTTGCCCTCCCCGCTCTCTGTCATAATGTGGTGTTTGATATTTAACTCAATTTGACTGGAGTGGCTCTCCTGGTCAATGATGCAGACATGAGGTTGTCCATTAAGAGTGTCTGGCAGAGAAGGCTGCTGCTGAGTTTTCAAGAAGCACAAGGGCTTCAACCTTCAAATGCCCCCCAAGAGCTGCTTCTGCTCTTATTAGCTAGAGCTCCCCATCCCACACACACATTTCTTTTCGAAAGGATTGCTGAAGTTGCAAATGTTTAACTCTTTATCAGTTGTAAAATGCCATGTAAACTGAACGTGTTCTGGGTTCAACTAGAGAGGTCAAAATGAAATGAACAGGTGTTGGGAAAGTTTAATTAACTATCTCCATGGACAAATCTGTTTACACAGCATATAAAAATCCAAGCGGGCTATTTATTTATTTATTTTTCGGAGCTTTGCTGAGCTTGGTATTCTAACAAGAAGATTTGGAATGAGTAGTATTTAATTCCAGGCATAGTTTCCTATTAATTCAGTGATATCCCATGACACTTCATGAGAAATAGATTCCCCACTTCTTCTTACTCTTTAAAGGTCATTATATCATGTGTGTGGGTATATGAGTGTGTATATATATGTGTGTGTGTGTATTGTGCTTTCTAGCTGTCTAAAACATAAACAAGTACATTTTGTGTGTGTTTGTGTGTTGAGATCTTGAGCCCAGTTGATTTCCAAAAGGCAAAGGAGATCTAATGCAGTAAGATATGGAGCTTGGGCCAGAATACTAAATACGGCTGTCCTAACGCTAATCTCTCACTTTGTGCATTCAGCTGCAGGCTGCAACTCAAGAACTTGTCACCATTGGACTTGCATGTGAAAACTGATCTGGTGAAAAGGAATCTAAAGCCATCATCATGGAATTTGTAATGAAGCAGGCTTTAGGAGGTAAGAGGAAAAAATATTATTTTACTTCTGTTTAAAGAGAAGAAGGGATTTTAAACCATCACTGTGGAATTTATAATGGGATGATAATTGATATAGCTTACCTTATAATGCAGATGCTTAGTGAAAGCATGGATTTGTATCCTCCCCCCTTATATAGTTTTATTTTCATTGCAAACTATTCCAATTTCACATTGGTAACCTTAGTAGCTAACTGGTTTCATGAAGCCTTGGGTAGACTGTTGAGTTGAATGGCTGAAACATTTTCAACCTTTCTGTGTTTCTTAATTAGACCTCTTCTGATATATTATGTAAAATATATGGTTTTTGAATGGATGCTTAGTGGGAGAACTATCATCTATCTATATCTATCTATCTATCTATCTATCTATCTATCTATCTATCTATCTATCTATCTAATATCCATCCATCCACTACCAATAGGGGGCAGCATTGAGAATTGCCTCAAGCCTATAACCGTTTCTTATGCATCCAGCATCCTTTTCTACATGCAGAGCCGCAGTGTTTTTCCCACCACTGCTCTTTACTAATGCAATATTATTTTAAAAGAACTTTAGTGAAATGTCTTCAAGAATAACGGAGAGCAAATATATTGAAACCAGACATATGGGAATTCAACCCTATATTGGTGGGGTCAGTGGGGCAAAGCCAGCATGTGTGCATTCCAAATGTAAACTTGTTTTAAACGAGTTTAACAGACATGATTAGACCAGGAACTGCAATTCTGCAGAAGACTAAGAAGGATCTCTTCTGTATAGTTGTTAATCAATTCATTGTCCTTGCAGATTGTTTATTGGGGTGAAGGGGAACCCATTTCAGTGATTTTGCTGGTTAGCACTTTTACTACAGAGGCGTGTAACAGTGCTTTGATGGCTGGTATCATTTGCAGAAAATGCTGCAGTAAGAAATTTAGTGCTGATCATTAGAGTGGTCTGTCTTGGATGGCGCCCGGTCTTTTAGTGGATGTTCTATTAGATTAATGAAGATGGTAGAAATAATGGTCAAGAAATGGTACAAATAGAAAATCGGTTGTAGGACATTGCAACTTAAGTATCCTTATGGAGGGTTTGTTTTCTCTCCTCTTTAGATTACAGTGCAGAATTTAATGTGTCTGGTCTTCATTTGGCTAGATTTGAAGGTCATGGAGAGACCTCTCAAGGATTTTGCAAGTCATACAAGGCTTAGTCCTGCTAATAGTCGGTCTGAAGTTTACATTCTCCTGTGTAGATGCAGTTTCCACCAAAAACAAATTATGAAGCCATTTACTTTGTCAGACACATTCTTATCCAATTTAATTCTTTTTTATGTGCAAGGAAATAGAGTTCTGCTTGTTTGCAAGTGATTTAAAGGAACAGTTTGATCCAGGGAATACATACACAAATAGAATGTTCATAGATTGTTTTCATTTCATTATTTTTCCCCCTTTTGGATTCTTTGGCTGTGCATGATTTCACTCTTGAATCCAATTGAGTTCAATTCGCTTTCAAGACAGAATGCATAGGTGGATTTAGCCCTTTATGGCCGCAGCTGCGTCCGTAAAGGGTAACTGGTAAAATAGCCAACTAAGCCCCTTTCCCTCTCTGCCAATTCCTCAATGCACACCACATTACAGCATATTGGCCATTGCACAGATTAGGAATTTCTTGCCCACCAGATGTCGAGCATCTTGGTGCTTTGGCATGCACATTATTCATGCTGTGTGGATCAGTGGGGGAGAAGGGAAGAACTCCATTAAGTCCTTGTTTGTTCCCACATCTTCTGTTCCTGTTTTCATACCTGAGTGGATTGTAGCTGCAACAATGTTTTATATTTTTATTTGATATGAAAATACCATACTGTCTATCTCTAAAAATTCATTTCCCCTAAATTGCTTGGATTGATAGTACTAATTTAACCTTGTAAATCCAAAGCCCATCTGCTTAGAAATAAACATCAGTGTAATTTATGGTGTTTATTCTTACATAAAATTGTAGCTGGTGATGATTGTATCCTCAGTAGCAAAAATGATATAGAGACATCATGCGTTGCATCCCTGAACATTTATATATATATTTAAAAATATTTTAATCTAAATTGATAATATTAATTTACCTTCATGAATCCAAAGCACAGCTACTGAGGCAGACACACATGGAATTCATTGGATTTGCTTCTGTGTAAAAGTTATGATGATTTACATGGTGGCACCACAAACGTGTTGTTGTTGTGTCCCTTCAAGTCATTTCCAATTTATAGTGACTTCATCATGAGATTGAGGGAGTGGGGGTGAGAGTATATGACTCACTCAATTTCACCAGTGGGTTCCCATGGTTGAACAGGAAATCTGGTCTCTCAAGTCATAGCCTGATGCTCAAACCACTGCATCCATGGTGGCTTTCAAGAGTACAGATAGAGTGAAAAACAATCCATAGGCCTAGAGCTAATTTCTAGACCTATTCTAAATGGTTCTGGCTCAACTTACTTGTCCAAACGTATCTCTCTCTATAGATCACCTTGGAGGTTAAGATCTTCTGGGGAGGTCCTGCTCTTAGTCCCACCTCCTTCTCAGATGTGTTTGTTGGGGACGAGAGGCAGGGCCTTCTCAGTGGTGTCTCCTCAGCTGTGGAACTCCCTCCACAGTGAGATTAGATCAACCCCCTTCCTCCTGAGTCCTGACCTTTAGAAAGAAATTAAAAACTTGGTTGTGGGATCAAGCTTCTGAATAGTAATTCAGTGCCATAAGTGCAGCATGATTGGAATGGCTCCTGGACTATGACTTTGGATCTGTGTGGTTTTAATAATTGATTTTTAATGAATTGATGTTATGATTTTTTAATTGTTACAGTTTTTAAGGTATATGCTTATTGTATTTATTAGGCCTGGGTGGTTTCGTTTCGTTAATTCGTAATTTGTTAATAATTCGTTAATTTTTCCAATTACAAAACGATAATGAACCATTCTGGAGCAATCATTAAAAAAAACGAATTTTTAAACACGTTTTGTAAATGCTTCGTATTTCGTTATTGTATTCGTTTTGTTATTGTTCTGAGGTCATTTCGTTATTATTTCCGCATGTCTGGGCCAGTTTTATGGTTTAATTAGTGAAAAAAAATTATAATATCACACCAACAGTCAAGAACAGAGGGAGAGGGAAGCTTCAGAAGTTTTTGGAGGTTTTTTAGCATATTTCGCGGTCGCGTCCGCCATTAACGAATCGATTCGTTATTGTTTTGGAAATTGATTTGTTAATTTTTTACCATTTACGAAATTTCGTAAATATTGAACTTTTTAAAAGGAAAATTTTGTAATTATTTTAAATATCGAAACAAAAAAAACCCCCCAAATACAAATCGATTTTAGAAACAAATTTTTGCGTTGTTACCCAGGCCTAGTATTTATATGTTTGTTTGTATGGCATTGAATTGTTGCCACTTTGGAAGTCACTCTGAATTTGCTTGTTTGTTTATTTCATGCATTTCTACCCCCCTTCTTCCCTCCTCAGCCCATTGAGGTGAGAGAGGATGGGGTCAAAATATAGTAAATAAGGATTTTAGATTTTTTAAAAATGGACTATCTCTATTTGCATATACATACATACTTAATGAGATATCTTGGAAATGGAACACAAGTCTAAATACATCTCATCCACACATCCTGAAGGTAATTTTATGCAATATTTTTAATCATTTTATGCATGAAATGAATTTTGTGTATTTGAACCATCAGAAAGTAAAGGTGTCACTATCTTACCCACCCGGGTGGACAATCTTGCATTTTGTAGTATTTTAATTTTTTGGAATTCCAGATAAAGGATCTCAACTTGTACTAAATTGCTAATCAGAGATTAAGTAATTAGACCCTTTGGGGGGAAGCAATTGGATTCAGACCACAGCTTTCCTGCTTTAGGAGAAGGAAGAGAAACACAAGTTATATGAGGTCTATACACGATTAGCTTTTATTTGAGTTGATGTATGGTGTTAGGTCAAATACTTCATGAAAAATGCAGGATTTAAAGGCTTGAAGCAATGATACAACAGCTCTTCTTGGAACAGGGAAGCTCCAGTCAAAAGAACAGAAATACTGGAAGACCTCAAGGTGACCTTCCTGAGACCTGTGACTTTCCAGTTGTGGTGGGCATGATGGTGACTGAAAATGATGGCAGTTGTTCTCTAACATATCTAGAGAATATCGCATTGGGGAGCAGGCCCGTAGCCAGGATTTCATTTCAGGGGGATGTGTGTGTGTGAATTTTTTTCAAGGGGGGGGGGGTTCGGGGTGGGACTGAGTCTGAGTGAAAGAGGGTCTGCCCTAGCAAACCTTTTGTATCATTGCCCCAATACCCTCATGCATATGGGATATATTGAGTATGGTTATCAGATCATGATATGAATAAACATAACAGTTTAAATAATGCACCAGTAAGGCCTTTTCGCAAACCACCATGAGAATTTCGGGGGGGGGGGGGGGCTGAAGCCCCCCCAGCCTCCCAAGCCCCCCCCCCCCCAGCTACATGCCTGTTGGGGAGGACTAGTATCAAGGCACTGATTAAGTAGGAAAAACTTGGGCAAATGTCCTTTCCAGAGAAGGTTATTGGAGCCATTATTTTAATTTATTTTATTAAAATATTAATTCTTCCAGTTATTTTCCAACTTAAATGTCAATTTTAGTGAGTTGTTAGTGTTCCACTAGCCTTTGGTCTTTATCAGTGTATTAAAATATCCAAATCGTATATCCAGTGTTGATCACATTCTTGTATTAATATTCTTTTTGTGTGTGCATTATTTTGTTCACTAATTGCACCTTCCGGGCTTTTCTACTAGGTTCATTTGAGACTGAGGCCCCTTCCACACAGCTGTACAAAATCCACATTGAACTGGATTATATGGCAGTGGACTCAGATAATCCAGTTCAAAGAGGATATTGTGGATTATCTGCCTTGATATTCTGGGTTATATGTCTGTGTGGAAGGACCCTGAGACATTCTGGAATCAGTACTATTCTGGAATCAGTACATGACATCCAGACTTCAGGGTATCTTCTCAAAGTATGACTAAGATCCATTCTCTTATCACCCTTTACTGTTAAAGCTAGAGACAAGGTTTCTGGGGCATGAGCTGGCAACCCTTGGAAAAGGTGTAATGCTTTGAAATGGAAGCAGAAGTTTAAAACAAGCAAACAAAAAGCTATTCATCCATCTTACCAATCTCTTATCTATGTGGAATAATTGGGTGTTGTTTATTCTATGGATATGCTTTCATTATGCACACTCTAGCACCATTTGGGAATCTACATAGGTTTGTGAATAGATCTATCACTAGGGGTGGAATGGGTAAAAAGTTGCTTATAGCCCCTAAGTGCCTCAATCTTCTTTCTGCAGCCCCTAGAACACCCCAGAGCATCCCCAATATTTCAGAACTCCTCCCACCATTGTAATATCATGGAACCATTTTCAGTGGTGGTTTTGATCCCACCAGTCCATCCCCAACTCTTGAAAAAAAAGTTCCCCAAATGGCTGCAAATAATCCAAAAAGGAAAACAGGAATGACATCACATCACTTCTGGTTTTAGTTTTGCTTGGCATTGTGGACACCCAGACTTGTAGCTAGAAACAAATTCCATCACCTGTTTATTTGCCCACCCCGGGCCAGAGGATCACTGCATGAAGACGTCATCATATTGTGACCAGTTACAAATATGTGTCAAACAACAATTGATCCTTCTTGAAAAATAGCCTCAAAGAGAAAATATGTAACTTCAATTAATCTCACACAGAATGGGCAAACATATCTTTGAATCAGAACAAAACATTAAAATATCTAGATGTCTAAGATGATAGTGCACAGCAATGGTTGATCAGAGAATAAACCAGAAAGCAGGTGTATTTTTAACCATTATGTGATGTCCATAATTAAAAATGAAATATAAGTTTTATTTCACTAATTAAAAACTGTGGCCCTAACATTGAGGAGCATGAATATGAGGACACTATTGCCATCATGGCATTAGTGGTGACTGGTGACATTCACATCAGGAAAGTGGGGACTCCGTACACATTTTTAGTCTGAACCAAAGGGTTCTCTACAGAACTGAACGTATTTTAGGGATAAAGCTTCACAGCTTAGTTAATTTCTTTAAAGTATAGCCTGAAATCTAGTGCAGATTTACTACACCATTGTGATGGAATCTACCAACCATGGCTGTATGATGAGCTTATGGGCCTGTGGGCCTTTGCTTTCAGTCGTCTTCTTGTTGAATTGCTTAGTTACTGTATATTCATCCATCCCATTTTGAAGACCCACATTTCTTGAATTTTTCATAGATTAAATTGTGGGGTTTTGTGGCTGCCTGTATAAATTCAGAAAGCAGCAGAGAGCTGACTCCAGGTTTTCAGTTTCTCCCATTGGGCCTTTGTTCCATCTTCCAACCAGACTCATTTGAATTTTTGACCCAGTGCTTTAGTACTCAGACATATAACGTTTAAAGTAGATAATATGGAACTTGTTTGCATTTACTGGGCTAACATATTACTAATTTAGATGCCTAGGTAGTGGGAGAAATCAGCTCAGCTGGAAATGCTTAAAATATCTGAAACTCATTGGGTTATACCCTACTGGAAAAGTGTGGTTTACTTATGGTTAACTCATTGCCTTATTGATCTCTGTCTCTCTCTCTTTCGGTGTGTGTGTGACTTGGATACAGAGTTTGCAGGGTTCTGGTTTATTTGGGAAATATTTTACCAGATAGAAGTGTTATGGAAAATGGCTCAAGCTGCATTGGCTTGAGCCACCATGTTTGATAAAGAACACACACAGTGTCACTGCTAGTGTCATCCTTTCCCCCTCTCTTGAATTGATTGTGCAGTTTAGCACTGTAGACTTCACAGTTAGCCCTCTTAGCAGTTGTGTACCCCAGCAGAACCAGATAATATATTATGACAGAGCAGTCCAACAGTGATCGCACAGATTAGCAGCAGTACATAAACTGAGCTCGGGTTGATCTACCTCCATATGTTTTTTTTTTAAATAACCCAGTTCATGAACATGTTTATTTCCCATTCTGATATGGCTAAGGCTCAAATACTATGTTGGGCAGGTACTTCTGGATAGGATTCAGCATCTTGGATAGGTCCTTAAAGTTTACCCAAATTTGGTTTATCACCTCATTGACTCATCTAGACTAACAACTTAGGTTGGTGTCAACTTTGATCAGCCTCATAGTGGCTAGACACCACAGGGCTGATCTGGCTTAACCTGGGGCAAGGTTGCCATAACACAACCTTGCCCCGGGTTAAGCTATGTCAGAGAAAAACTTGAAATCTTACCTAGGAATGGGGTTTTTACTGTCAAGACAGGTGGGTCAGTTCCTAAATGGAACAAGGCATACCTGTCTTGACTGCCATCCTGTATTGCCAGCTCAAATAGCCCAAGGAGATGACAGTCTCCTGTCTCCATCCTACCCACCCTGTGTCATAGGTTTTTTTGTTTTTGTTTTTTTTAGAACTGCTGCACATCACCTACCTGATCTTTGGCACTCTGACTGATGTCAGCCAGTGCACTTGCTCACTGACTGTGATGAGGTTGGGTAAAGAGGGGGGTTCCCTCTCTCTCCTTCACATCATGCCACTGCTGACATCACCATGTAGGTCATTGCAGGAAGTTGTAAGACAGATGGTTTTGGGAACTCTTAGGTTCCCATTGTTAGCTATAGCTTGGCAGTAAGGAGAGACTCCCCCTACAACCTCCAATGCAGCTGACGGAGTCCCTGACTGGACACCACATGGGGTTCTGTATCCCAGATCCTGTATTGGCCAAACATTGCTGGTCAGTGTAGAAGGGTCCATATGGAAGGCCTCGCTGTGCATAGGAACTCTTGCAATTTGCATAGCAGCTGGTCATGCAACTCTTCCTTGTGCAGGAGATGATTTAGTAGGAAAGGATGCATAAGGTCAGCTCTGTTCTCATGTACACATACCAGTTTAAGCATATATTCAAAGTGGCAATGCAGCTTGTGTACCCCAACTTTGCTCTTCATTGCAAACTCAATCCTGTGAGTTCATCTTGACTAGGAGAGACCCATTGAATCAATATTGAATGGTGATTTAGCATATAGACAAAGCCAGTCTTTTCAATGTGTCTATTCCAGTTGGGTTATAGAATCATAGAGTTGGATCAGAACAAAAGAGCCATTCAATCTAACCTCCCTCAATACAGGAGCACACAATTAAACCACTCCTGACAGCCATCCAATTTCTGGATGTAGAATAGTCCACTATCAAACAGTTCTTTCTTCTTCCTAATATTCAGATGGAATCTCTTTTCCTACAGTTTAAAACCATTGTTCTTTGTCTAACAATAACATTTCAGCAAGGGTGCGTTTGTGGTTCATTAAGACAGGCAAGGGTATGACTAACATTAAGGATGTAAGAAATCTCACTGGGATTGGTGATACTATTTATGTGCTTTTAATTAGAGCTATGGTTCTCTGCATCTTAAAGTGGGTGGATCTTTTAAAAACAACAACAACATCAGCTTAACCAATCAGCTATCTAATTGCGGCTTTATAACTTAAACTTACTCATACAACCCTCTTGGGTATTGCATCAGCAGTGAGAATTCAGTGTGAGCTTTGGTCTCCCTGAAGCTAGGCTTGTCGCGGCTTGTAGTCTTAAAAAGGGGGACGATAGTACCTCTGAATATACTTTGTACAAATTTAGTCTGCCAACATTTTCAAAAGAGGTGAAATGAGTCAAGAAATCAATACGACGCACTGAGGCAAGGCACCCAAGACAGGTTGGAAATGTATTGAGAACAAATACAACTGTATTTTCCCACTTTGGAGCAAACTGAGATTATAATAACAGGTTCAGCCTCAATTGATTGGTTTGACAATTTTAAATTAGCTAATTCCAAACTAGTCAGACTCAGTCACTGTGCAAAACACATCAATACAAAACAAAAAAAAA
Organism: Anolis sagrei; assembly: GCF_037176765.1. NCBI lineage: Eukaryota > Metazoa > Chordata > Lepidosauria > Squamata > Anolidae > Anolis > Anolis sagrei. The sequence goes on from NC_090022.1 coordinate 154,159,851, forward strand.
ATGAAATGTACCACCGCCTTTTCATGTGCATCTTAGCCTCTCCCTTTGTCATTACCTAAAAATGATGATGAACCTGCTGAAATGAGGTACTTATCGAGAATTTGCAGCACAGTTTGAATCCAGGAGCTTATTTGCAGCAATATTGACCTTGAAACAATGTCAAATTTGCAGCCGGCATTGAGGCAGCTGTTGGAATTTAGAGTGATGCAAGGTTAAGAAAACAAATGAAACACACAAAACGATCATGGAGCCAAGGAGGCCACAGAAGATGTTTTGAGAACAAATGAATTGGAAGATACAATAAAGCCTATAGAAACAGGGCAGGTTTGAAACATTTGTTTGCTTCATGTGCAAACACAGATCGGTGCTTCCCTCTTATAGAGTATGACAAAATAAGGGGAATATATTGAATAGCGGACAGTTTGATAGCCTATTACAGACATCATAATACCATATTGTTATCTGGCTTCAAGTTAACATAGATTTATGGTGACTCTATCGTAGGGTTTTCCTTGGCAAGATTTATTTACAGAAGGTTTACCACTGTCTTTCTCTGAGGCTGAGAGAGTGTGACTTGCCAAGTGGGTTTCCATGAGTGAGTAAGGGATTCATATCCTAGTTTTTAAGGCTCATCTACAGTGTAGAATGACTGCAGTTTTACATCACTGTAACTACCACGGTTCAATGCTAAGGTATCTTGGAATTTGTATCATGGTGAGGCACCAACGTGCTTTATCAAAGAAGGCTAAAGACCTTGTAAAACTACAATTCCCATTTATTTATTTGTCATGTCAGGGCAACCAGTCAATTGTATTACATTTCTAACAGAACAAAACAAACAGACAGACAGATAGACAAAACACAAAATTTGCAAGTTTGATAGTTGATTGAATGTCCTTTGACCAATATCTGGCCACTTGGAGTGCTTCTGGTGTTGCTTCAAGAAGGTCCTCCATTGTGCTCAGGGTGCATTGCAGCAGGTGGTCAGTGGTTTGCTCTTCTCCACACTCGCATGTCGTGGATACCACTTTGTGGCCCCATTTCTTGAATTTGGCTCTGCATCTCGTGGTGCCAGAGCGCAGTCTGTTCAGTGCCTTCCAAGTCGCCCAGTCTTCTGTGTGCCCGGGGGGAGTCTCTCATTTGGTATCAGCCATTGGTTGAGGTTCTAGGTTTGAGCCTGCCACTTTTGGACTCTCACTTGCTGAGGTGTTCCAGCGAGTGCCTCTGTAGATCTTAGAAAACTATTTCTAGATTTAAGTCATTGACGTGCTGGCTGACACCCAAACAGGGGATGAGCTGGTGATGTCTCTGCCTTGGTCCTTTCACTATTGGCTGCTACTTCCTGGTGGATGTCAGGTGGTGCAATACCGGCTAAGCAGTGTAATTTTTCCAGTGGTGTAGGGTGCAGACACCCCGTGATAATGTGGCATGTGTCATTAAGAGCCACATCTACTGTTTTAGTGTGTTGAGATGTGTTCCACACTGAGCATGTGTTCCACAATTCCCATGATTCCATGGCATTGAGCCATGGTAGTTAAACTGGTATCAAATTGCATTCATTCTACACTATAGATGCACCCCAAGAGTTAGTTCCAACATGTAAACAACTACATTATGCTAGCTCATATCTATTACCTAAGGCAGTACCTAGACATTGGTTCCAGTATATTTCAGAATGGATATCGATAGAATTTATCTGTACACTGTAAAGCCAGAGTAGATATCTATAGGCTGGGGTAGTGTATTGTATAGAATAGTATAAGGGATGCATTTATCTAGAAGGAAGCAAAGTGTATCCCCTTTTACCTGCACGTATGCACTTCCAGACAGGTGTACACATATCAATTCTCATCCTCCAGTGGCATTAGATCATGCAGTTAGGTAATACTGCTGCACTGTTCTACTTTTGGTATATGCTTAGATAATAAATAGGCATAAGAAGCTGAACAGAATTGTACAGAGCAAAAGGAATTAAATTTCAAGCGGGGTAGTGAAGAATGTACCATAATATGTATTCACACCAAAGTTTGCTAGAGGGTGCCTTCTGTGATGATTCCCTTTCTTTTTCTCTCCCTCCTTCCACACCTTTCATTCTGTAAAACTATACAAACTGTAAGCAATAGTCACATAAATATCCTCAAGAGTACTTCATTAGGGATCCCAGTGATTCAGATAGTGAAGTGTGAGTAGGATGTAGAAAGAATTGCCCTGTACAGTTTACAAACACAGCTTGGAGATGTAACTTTGGGGGTAACAAATAGTAATTTCCCTAACCATCTTTATGTCTAATTTTATAACACAACCCAGTCCCAAACTGTTTTTTAAAGGTTTCCTTCACCCATAGGATTGACCACAGAGACCATTCATGCAATCCCTTCATTAAAATCAGTCAATGTCTTCTCAGTCATGGCCCCCATTTGAAGAACACCCCTCAGAAACAGGAGACACATTAGGCTTTCTCTCTGTTTACTTTCAAGTGGACTTTCTTTGAATGTCATTATAAGATTTCAACTTGTTTTTCACTTCCAAAAGTCAGCTTTTAGATGTTGATTCTATCTACTTTAGATGGTGAGATGCTTTTTATTGATCTAGCCAAAATTGCTTTGCCTGGCTGTTGTTACTTAGATGTTTTATACACTATTGATTTTAATTATTTATGAGACCATCTGCAAGCCACCTTGATAAAACATTTCTCTTGAAATTGGACAAGCTTTTTCTCTAAAGAAATGATACAGAAGGGCACACTATACCTATTAATTTTCCTCTCCTAAATAGTAAATGCCATCTGCTTGTGGTCTTCCAGCCCAGCTCTTTCTGAGCAAATACAGTTCTTAAAATCTCTGCTAGGTGGCATGGCAAACCACTTCAGTGTGTGCTTTGTGACTTGAAAGAGATGTGTTAAGTTCTGGTCAAATCATCCATAAGAGCAGTGTTTCTCGTCTTGCAATATTCTCTTTTAAAACTATTCTTTGGATGCTGCACTTGATGCACAAGAAATGCAAGGAGCAGAAAGAGAAAGAAAGGGGAAATATTGCAAGCTAGAGAAAGAACAATGTTAAAGAAAGTTAAAGGAATGAAAAGTATTATTATAGGACTATGTATTTACTTAGGTGATGCCTTTTTGTCCGAGTAAGATTGTCCTCCAAGTTCAATGTTCTGGTGGTGGGTATGTAGATGATTGTGGAGCCCTATTCTTGACCTGCATGCTCTCCCACAATGAGGGCATTGGCTTCCTGGTGGAAGGTGGTCCCAGTTGGGGATGGCTTGACACAGCTTCCTCTTGGCACATTTCTCTCTTTTGTCCTCCATTCGTGCCTCTTCAAATTCTACAGCACTGCTGGTCACAGCTGACCTCCAGCTGGAGCAGTCAAGGGCCAGGGCTTCCCAGTTCTTGCTTTCTATGCCACAGTTTATAAGGTTGGCCTTGAGCCCATCTTTAAATCTATTTTCCTACCCTCCAACATTCTGTTTTCTGTTCTTGAGTTCAGAGTAGAGCAACTGCTTTGGGAGATGGTGATCAGGCATTCAGACAACATGGCCAGTCCAGCAGACTTGATGGTGGAGGACCATCGCTTCAATGCTGGTGGTCTTTGCTTCTTCCAGGATGCTGACATTTGTCTGCCTGTCTTCCCAAGAGATTTGCAGGATTTTTCAGAGGCAATGCTGATGGAATCGTTCCAGGAGTTGCATGTGACATCTGTAGATAGTCCATGTTTTGCAGGCATATAGCAGGGTTGGGAGGACAATAGCTTTGTAAACAAACACCTATGAATGTCCCAATCCGCAAACACTCTCTGCTTCATTCAGAAAAATGTTGCACTCGCAGAGCTCAGGCGGTGGTGTATTTTCTGTGTCACTTTGTACTACCTGGTGTTTGCTCTTGATGGTGACTCAGTTAGTGTAGAAACCTACACCCTGTTTTCTGCATAAAGCAAGATAGTTTCATCACATAATTCCCATTCTGACACTCTATACACCAGCTTCCTATTTCCTTCCAGGCACCGGCAGTTATTATTTCAAGCAGGGAGCATCATTCTTCATTAATTCCATTCCTGAAAAAAAGCAGTGATTAATTTTAGCAATGTTTTTGCACAGTTCCATTCGGGACTTGTTCTGGTTCAGAACCGGCAGGCCATTTTCTGTGCAAACCCCCCATATCTATGTGCATATTTTGCACATAGACAACAAGGGATCACCTAAATAAGTAAGTTTGTGCAAAGTAAGTCACAAATTGATAAGATCCTCACCACTCCAGGACTCTTCTTGTCAGAGTCTCCTGTGAGAAAAACATTTTGGACCACTTAAAAAATACTGTTGAGTATGCATTCTACCCCTGTTTTAATGTCCTGATGGTTTGTTCCTTGCATGCCTTCGGGACCATCAGTTTATTCCATCTGTCTTCTATGTGAACTTGCATCACTTACCATTTTTAATAGGTTTTGTTGTGCTGAAACATGCTTTTTTTAAGTGGTGGCACCCAGCTTGTGGCCCTTTTTTCCTCCCTATAGTGCCAACATCTACTGGAGAAGTTTTTAAAAAAATCAGAAGGCTTTTCCTTCTGAGTAATATCTGTCTGTCTGTCTACATATCTGTCTATCTATTTACCTGTCTATCAGATAGTGGTCCAAAGTTGATATAAGGACTTTAAATTGTTCCTTCTGTACCTTACTTACGATTTGCTTATACTATAGGCATATTCAATGAACACATGCATAAACAACATTTAAGAGCAAGTGTACCCACACTGCACATTTACACACTTTGATAGCACTTTAAATGTCATGCTCTGTCATATGGAATCCCAGAATGAGAGACCATGGCTTCTCTGGTGCACTGCCCTGAATTGCAGCATTACAAGTTTCTGGCAGACAATTTTAAGTCCTCCAGAAAATTACAAAATTATAACCATGTAATATGGACACACTGGGAGCCAAATCCCTGTTAGGCCATGGAATTGCACTAGGTGATCATAGAGCCCTTATATCATAGGATCTGGTCCCAGGTTTTCTGCTTTAAACTGGGGGCCCTTCCACACAGCCCTATATCCCAGAATATCAAAGCAGAAATTCCCCACAATATTGGCTTTGAACTGGGTTATCTGAGTCCATACTCAGACAATATGGGATTTCCTGCCTTGATATTCTGGGATATAGGGCTGTGTAGAACGGCCCTGGGTTATATGAGTCAGCACTGCCAGATAATCTGGGATAAACAGTAAACTTGGCATCTCATCCTGGGATATAGGGTCTGTCTGGAATGGCCTTTAGGCAAGTCACATTCTCAGCCTTCGAAGAAACCTGCTCCGAATAAATCTTGCTGAAAAAAAACCCAAAACACCAAGATAGGTTCACATTTGGATCACCATAAGTTAGAGATGACTTGAAGGCACACAAGAACAAATGGACACATCCAGTGATATTTTCAAAGTATTCCATGTTCTCCCAGGCTCCAAAATGCTGGGGAATGGCAACTTTTAAGTGCCACCTCCTTAACAGATGTATAATTTTGGAAATATAGATAGTACATGGAGTCCTGTGTTTTGGTTAATTTCAGATTTTCTACTTTGTTACAGTTGGATGTTTGTCTTTGACAGTGTGGTAGACCTAAGTCTCAAAAATGTCTCTTCAGTGGGATAAATACATGAAGCCTAGACAACTGAAGCAACTGTTTGAGTGAAGAGACCGTATCAGGCAACAAATTCCCAACTGGCAACCAGTCACTCCCACACAGAATGATGAGAGTTATATGTGACCTTGAATGCTGATCACAGTTTGAGAAGGTGAAGTGATTTGAAACACACACAGAAAGCTATGGAGCTTTTCAGCACAGAGAAGATGGCAGGGCTTCAAGAACTAGATTACCTGAATTACAATGAGATGCAGAGTATTTCTTTTACATCACACAAAGAGACATCCTGTTGTGTTTGTTTAAAATATATGGTTGTTCCAATGAATAAATAATGTCCTACCTGTTTGTAATAGGAAATGGTGATTATTATTTCAGAACACTTAGTATTCCCCTAAGGTTGACCTCTGTACACTATCAATATTTAGAGAAATCTGTTGATAAGATATGGCTCTTCCATAAAAATTACTGATCCAATTCACTTGTGGTTATAATACAGGTTAAGCATCCTTTATCTGAAATATTTGGGACCAGACATATTTTTGATTTCAGGTCCCCCCCCCCCCCCCCAAATTTTAGAACACCCTCATTTGCAGATATGTACACAATGGAAATGAGACCCAGGTCTAAACATGAAATTCATTTATGTGTTATTTATAACTTGTACACATAACTTGAAGGTAATTATGTAAACTTGTACACATAACTTGGAAGATAATATTTTTAATAATTTTTAATAATTTTGTGCATGACATAAATGTATGTACATTGAATTATCAGAAAGCAGAGATGCCACTATTTAGCACTCATGAGGACAATGTCAGACTATGGACTATTTTAGACTTTGGAATTCTTAATAAAAGTTATCATCAACCTGGCCCAACCGAAACACTGGGTCCCAGCTGTGTTCCTGGAAAACATGTCCCAGTGGAAACACAACTGGCCATATATGAAGGAATTGGTGTTGGGTTCATGAAAACCCTACTTTCCACATCTCACTCAGGACTTGAGAATTGAACCCATGAGGAGTGGAGAGATAGGCATGGATATGGAAAGTGCATCTCGGGGATAACTTATGGTCAGGGTCGGGGGGAAAACCCAGCAGTGAAGAACAAATTAGCAAGGCAGACCAAAGATCTATCAACAACTCAAGAATTCATCAGAGGTTGAGCAAGACTAGACCAAAACAGGAAGACTTCTTATATTTCTTCCTATTTAGGAAGATCCTACAGCTAAGGTTGAGAATTAGATTAGACTGTCATTATTATTTTATCATATTATTTTGATGTAATTGTCTGTATGGTTTCTTTCTGGCAATTGAATGTTTGCCTTATGTTGGAAACCGCTCTGAATCCCTTTGGGGAGATAAGGTGGTAGAAAAATAAAGTTTATTATTACTGCTACCTATTTGGTTTGGTGGATGCTAGATAAATGTAGTTTCTGGTTAGTTTAGAGTTACTATTAAAATAGGCCTAGCTAATCCTACACTCCACATTCAGGGGTGGCTCAACCCATTATGCAAAGTAAGCATTTGCAGCATAGTTGATTTTGCCCAGGGGCGCTCTTGAGGCTCTTGGGGGAAAATAGACCTTGACATATGTGAGTTGTAGTTACTGGGATGTATAGTTCACCTACAATCAAAGAGCATTCTGAACTCCACCAATGATGGAATTGAGCCAAATATGGCACACAGAACTCCCATGACGAACAGAAAATATATATCAGTGATTGGTTTTGGGGGGGAGGGGGATACTGTTTGCTTACCATTGAAAATTACCTAGGGCCGCCTCTGTCCACATTATACAGTAAGATAAACTCTGTATTGACTTGATTTTAATATTGAAACACAGCAATTAAAAGCAAATAAAGACAAACTTAACTGAATGTAACGTAGCTTTCCTGTATTATAAAAAAAATATTTGTGAATGCAGTATGCAAGTTTAGTTAAAATTTTGTTTGAGAGCTCCTGTGTTGGGGTCTGGTTCACTAAGGGCTCTTCCATACAGCCATATAATCCAGAATATCAAGGCAGATAATCCACAATACCTGCTTTGAACTGGGTTATGTGAGTCCACACTGCCATATAACCCAGCTCAAAGCAGATAAAGTGGGATTTTATAGAGCTGTGTGGAAGGGACTTGAGAATCTCCTGTAATTTGCTGGGAGGTTGCCATCTGTAGTTCACTATATGGCCACATGGGGCAGTTGAGCACAGTGGGTGCAAGTAACTTCTGGCAATATGTGCCACTATGTCATTCCTGGTAATTGTGCATTGGAGTACAAGGATGCATAGGCATCGTGTGTGTGTGTGTGTGTGTGTGTGTTTGTATGTGGAGGAAATGGGGGTTTAAGGCCCATTAGTCTGATGGTGTTTCCCTTGTTTATTTTGTTCTGTTACCTTATTCCTTTTTGGATTTTAACTGCTCACTGCATACATTGTTAAAAGATGACTCATACGTTCATGCATGATTTTTTTTAAAAAAAAATCTGAATCTACCTGTAGTTACACCACAGCAGAAAGAGAAAAGAACAGGCTGTGCAGGTTCATTGTAGGACATGAGCATAAATCAGTGCATTAAAAGAACCTTCATTTGCTCATTCTTTACTTCTGTGCATGTGTATTCTTTATCCTTTTGCAGCTGCACTATTCCAGTTATTATTCTGAAATACCTATATATCTGTTCTGTTTTATTGTTGATCTCATTGGCCATTGAGTCCGATACCTTTCTCAATGCTGAATCTCCATTTGAAGCATCTCCTGATGATAGTAAAATATCATCACACATTTAATATATCTTTATTGATGTCAACATTTACTTCTATCTATTTTGATTTTTGTAAGCCTAGAGCCGCAGTACTGGTGAAAAGATGGGGAATAAAAATATCATCTTTATAATCACCATTGTCATATTTGCTAAAATTAATCAAAATAGTTCTCACTGAAGGTTCATAGAGATTTTTAAAGATGGAAAGCAGGGACATGAAACGGGTCAAGGTTTACCCAGATTGCACAAGCCTAGTTAGTATATGTGGCCTAGCAGCGATTGCTGGACAACATTTTGCATCAGCCCTACTCAGACTATAGTGAGGGATGATGGGAGTTGTAAGTCAACAACTTCTAGAAAGTCTGGTGCTTCCTTGACCTAAAAAATGTAGCTGGAGACTTAAAATGGTGTGTGTGTGGGGGGGGGGGGGGGGAGAAGCTATTTATGCACAGATATTTCAGAAATGATTAACTCAGACAAGCATAGATGATGCTTTATTGACAGCTTGCTGAAATATCACCAGATCTTTCCGGGCTGTTGGAAGTCTGTTACAAAATAAATGAAAGCATACATTATAGAGTCTTAAGTCTTTAAAAACCAAATAGCTAAATTCACAGCACAGTGTTATATGCACCGAGTGCAGATTTCGGGAATGATGAGGCCGCCATAATATTAATACCAGACATTTATAACAATTGTTAATAAGCCCCATGGGGCTTCTGTTTCAGATTTCCTTCCTTCCCTCCTTCCTTTTTTTCTGAGTCCACTTCTCTGTCTGCTTTCTTGAGGTATTCTGCAACAACAAGGTCCTGCTTCTGTGGTGGATCAAACTAGCCAACCAAGGAAAAGCTGCTGTGTGCTAAGCCTTGGAAGCCATCATTATAATAAACATTCTATAGCCTCAGTTCTCCAAGTGCCAGCCTTTACATCGCCAAGCTTTAGGAAGCTAAAATAACATGGTCTCTGCACAAGATGAAGGTCTCAGCAGCATACTTTCCAAGTATGAGACAATCTTGATTTAATTATCTGTCCGATTTTCAGCTGTTTTTAAAATGTCCCAGTTTATCTATCCTTTCTACTCCCCCATTTGCTCTCATCCTACTTCAGTTGGTGGAGTTCAAAGTACAAAACTCAGGACCCATCCAGACAGGGCCTTTATTAAGAGAACTCTCGCAGTAAAGGAGGGGTTGTCCAGACAACGTTCTGGACAGTCCCACATGAATTCGTTACAAACCAGGAAAACCCTGTTTTGTGGTGAATTAATTTGATAGTGCATTTATTCCGTGCCTTCTTGGAAGGCAAGAGATAAATGCATTATTTCTGGGTCTGAACTGCAGAATACTACAGTCCAGATAGTATTCCCATAGTATACTGGGCTAAATAAGCCTGGTAAACTGTGGGAATACCCACCCCTCTCCCCCCAAGCCCCTAGATCTCTTAGAAACTAAGCAAAACTTACGTGGTCTCCATTAGAAGCCCCGGAGAGCTCTCCCAGCATGTAGAAATAACATGCCAGGAGAACGGTGTGTGTGTGTGTGTGTGTGTAAAATCGCTCCCCCCTCCGCTTTCCTGGTGCGTCATTTCTATGCCCAGGAGAACTCGCCAGGGCTTCTAATGGAGGCCACGTAAGTTTTTCTTAGATTTCTAAGGGATCTAGAGGCTTGGGGGGAAGAGGGGAGGGCCTCCCCACATTCTCTCGGGCTAGTCTTGAGAGAATGTGGACAACCCACCCCAGAAAGCATGTACTTTTTGGGGTGGATGTGGACAGCCCCCCACAAACATCCACTTTTTTTTAACACAGATGCTTGTGGGATAAAGGGCTGTCTGGAATTGCCCTCATTTAAATCAACAGGGGGATAGGAGAGGAAAAAAGCAGGATTGGACACCCTTTTTTCCTTTTCCTCTTCTCCTCTAGGGAAATGCGAACTGTCCCCAAAAGCATATCTTCCAGAACATGGAATTATTTTGAAAAAGTATTCAACTATGATTATACTACAAAGACTATTTGGTTAACAATATGGTAGAGACTAGGATTCTATGAGCTTCAGATCCACAATTTCCACCAACCATTTTATAACTTGCAGTGTTATGATATGCGTTTTTTCATATCTGTGTGAGGTCAAAACCAAACTCCCATAAATATGGCAGTCACACTGTAGTCATAATTACGAATCCCTTTTCTCTCTCTCTCTCTTTCTTTCTTTCTTTCTTTCTTTCTTTCTTTTTTTACAAAAATAGAAGCTAGAAGTTGTTTCCCTAACATGTAAATCATCTAAGAACTGAATTCAGATGACTCATAACTATAAAGATAACTAAAACATTGATAGTTATCCCACAAAAGGTTATATCAAAACTTGGGTGCCTCTTTCAGCTCCAAACCTCAGGGTTTCTTAGGATTTAAAGCACTATCATACTGCATAGTGTGAAGGGCATCAGTTATGATTTTGGTATTGAAGAAAAAAAGAATTAATCAATAATTCATTATTTCTAACTTACTACATCCAAACTCTGATCATCACCCTCCCTGGCAGTCAAAATGCAATAATAATAGCTGAAATAACTGACCATTTGGTGCCCTTTCACAACTCCCCCAGATCAGATGTCTGCCGAGGCTGTCTCGCTCTGCCTAATGTGAGTTGTCACAGTGTTTGCTTTCAGAAAGGAAATATTTGGCTGTGCCAAGAGAACTGAACTATAATTTGATAGATTGGGGTGCAGTCACAGTCAGTTCCTTTTCTCTTATAACCTTTTTCTCCAGCAGTTTCTCTGTATTTCATTGCTCTGTTTTTGATTGCATCCAGGGAGTCTTTCTTTGTCCCTGATATATTGAAAGAACAAATAAAATTTAATATCTTCTTCTAGCCTTGGTGTACCAGAAGATAAAACATTCATTTTTTCACAATCAAGACATGCATAAACATTTATCTATCAATCACATTTGATTTCTAAAATTATATAGTTGGTGTTGTATGAATGGATGGTGTTAGATCTAGAGTGAAGCATCTTTAGCAAAACAAAGCCACTTATGTCACTGGCTAAAAATTCAAATGTAGTGAAGGACTTATCTACATTGGCTGCTTAAGGCTCAGGACTGGCTCCAGAAGTGGCCACACATTTTATCCCTAACTCATGGCAGTGGTGGGGTGAACACTACATGGTCAGACAGACTGAGAGCACATTGGGCCCATTGGATTGTTATCTTATGCTTCCTGTTGCTGTTGCCATTTCTGGATGCCACGCAGCTCCGGGTGCTCTTGTCCATCACAGGTGCTCTGTGCTTTCATCAGTCAAGATACCCAAATGATTAGGGAAAAGGACAGGAGTGATTCCCCCTCTCTCCCTAGTCACATGGACATTTCTGTGAATATCAGGATGGGGGTACTTGATGGCCAGGAGCTCTCCTGGAGCTCTGCAGCTGTCTGTAGCAGTAGCAATATGACACCAATCCCATGCCCTTTTACCTGTGTTGAAAAGTGCATGTAAATGGGGATGGGTTTTTTTTCCATGTCAAGAGTGACTTGAGAAACTGCAAGCCCCCGGTGGTGCTATGGATTAAACTCTTGTGCTGGCAGGACCACTGACTGAAAGGTCGGCGGTTCGAATCTGAGGAGTGAGGTGAGCTCTATCTGTCAGATCCAGCTACTCATGCAGGGACATGAGAGAAGCCTCCCACATGATGGTAAAACATTGGGGCATCCCCTGGGCAATGTCATTGCAGATGACCAATTATCTCACACCAGAAGCGACTTGCAGTCAAAGGGATGGTGGCAGCACCCTTTTTTATATTTGAGTTCCTCTGAATTAGAGAGATTCTAGCCTAAGTACACAAGTGTGATTTCTAATGTTACTCTAATCAATATATGGAAGGGGAGGATTGCATTTGTAATGGCATCAGTAGATGCTTATTTATTATATAATTATTTGATTTATGTCCCACTTTTTGTCCATGTGAACACTGGCCCATTTCAATCAGACCCAAGCATGCTATCCACATTGTGCTCAAGCAGGGTTGCTCTGGAGTTTCAACCAAAGTCCACAGTATTCTCCAACTTTCCTTATCATGGGGCTAAACTTTTAACCCAGTTCACCCTTAAATAAGGAGTACAAGTACCAGGCAAGACTTCTTGATCAGTTTGACTCAGAATCCAACCACTGGGAGCTTGTTAGTAGGGTACAGCAGGGATTCTCTAACTTTTGAAGTTGTGGAGCCCTTTTTGAAGCAAATGTTTCTCATGGAGTCCCAAGAAATCTTTATATACCTATACCTATACTTATGGTATATCTATCTATCTATCTATCTATCTATCTATCTATCTATCTATATCATCTATCTATCTATCTATCTATCTATCTATCTATCTATCTATCTATCTATCATCTATAGAGAGAGTATATATGTCAGGCATGGGCAAACTTTTGGACACAGGGGATGCATCGTGTTTTAAAATTTGACAGACGGGCTGGGCAAGTGGCAGATGGATGAAAAGTGTTTGTGTGAACTAATGGGGAAAAAACATGAACAAAATCATATGCACGCTGCATGTACCCCATTTGTAGTGCAAATAAATAAATAACAATACATTTTTTAAAATGAAGAACAATTTCACCAACATAAATTTTACAGTATTTCAGTGGAGGACCCCAGGGGCCATTCAATCCAACCCCATTCTGCCATGCAGGAAAGGCAGAATAAAAGCACCTCCAACAGATGGTTATGCAGTTTGCAATAGTAGCAGTAGTAGTAGTAACAATAACAACAATAATAGCAGAAACCCGGGGGGGGGGGGGTGTGACATCCAGTTCAACTTCCTTCTGCCATGTAGGAAAAGCACAATCAAAGCACCCCCTGAGTGGTGGGAGAGAAATGGGGTTTTGGAAGCAAAGTCGGGGTGGTGGTCTGGACGTCAAGAAAAATAGTCTGGACAATGAGGAAGGCTGGGGAGAAAGGTCTGTTCCCTGGGAGGACACTGCTGTTGTTGATGCTGCTGTTGTTTTGGCAGCTCTAAACATTTAACTTCCCTGTATTTCTCAAGAAGAGAAGGCGAGAAGCAGCATGGTGCTGTAGAGGCCCTCACTATCACTCGCAGAGCCCCAAGGGCTCCACAGAGCACAGTTTGAGAATCCCTGGGGAAAGGAATGTGGTCTGAATAATGAAGAAGCTATCCAAAGTGCTGGATCATAATTCCCAAATTGATTTTTTGGAAAGCACCTTTACAGTCTCAACTTAAATCCAGAACAGAGTCATTTTTCTAGTGACACCGAAGGCACCATCTCCCATTGGATCCAGCTCATGGTTTCTTGGTAATGTGGGGGGTTTGTTGTTATTGTTTTGCTTATAGGCATATAATCTAAACTGATGACATTTCTGTTATTAGGCTTTTAGAGAAGGGGAAAATGAATGTTAATAGAATAACATACAATATACAATGTTGAAGGGTGGGATTCTAATTGACAGATGAAAAAATTGCTCATTTAATGTTTCCTCTCTGCAATCTTAAAAGTGACATGATGCATCTTAAACAGATTGAGGAATCATGGTTCGTTGGTTGCCTCAGCTTCATTTCATGCTGTTAACAAAACCTTCTCCCCTTTTGATCAAAGCTTTCTGCTCTAACATTGCTTGTAGTCATGCCCTCACTTTCCCAAAAAAACAGTTATCACTATCTTCATCATACGGAAAGGTTTTGGATTACAACTTCCAGAAGCCTCCAGCCAGAATGGCTACTGTCGTTATGCATTTTTGATTAAATGATATGCACAAATACAAAAATCTGGATGTTCTGTGAGCACAAAAATCCTAGTTTTTTTTAAGCATTAAATAGTGTGGGGTTGGTGTATGGGCATATTTTTACAGAATATTTTCCAACTGAAGTGGAAATGAATGAACAAATTTGCAACTGATTGAAACAAAGACACACATATTTGTCTATACTCTCTTCAGATTATATGTGATGGGTAGAACAAAAATTTTGAAGGCAAAAATGACACTTTTTGTTACTTGCATAAATATCAGTCTCCAATTTGATTGGTAGCTGATGTGTAAGAATGATAGCAAAGCCACTGCCATTATCTTGAAATATAAGAACGACATTGCTGAGTCATTCCAAAGATTCATAATGAAAAATTACACAAATTTTTGGATGTTGTATGTTGTGTCTGCACTGTCTGTTTTTGATAAGGCCAAGTGGCTAATCAATAAAAATCGTTGTTGTTACTGACAAGTATAATTGTGTGAGATACACAAATTTTTGGACTGAGTCACTAATGTACTGGTGAGATCACGAGAGGTTCCTAAAACAGGTTCTGCCATTGCTTGAAACTGGAGTACACCTGACTAGCCCCTCTTTGTATTACACTAAGCCTAGTAGAAGCCACAAGTTGAAAGTGTGTTGACCTTATTGCAGCTACAGTGATGTAGCTCCTCCCTGCCCATGCAATCCTTCTTTGTCCATGCCCCCCTTTATATTTTATGGGAGAATTGTCCTCCAGATTACTTGTCCAAATGTATCTCCCCTTACAAACCATTGCAAATGGTCAGCTGGAGACACCCTGCTCTCGATCCCAGCACCATTGCAAATGCAACTGGTGGGGATGAGAAACAGGGCCTTCTCAGTGGTGGTCCCTCACCTTTGGAACTCTCTCCCCAGTGACACCAGATTGGCTACTTCCCTCCTGCCCTTTAAAAAAAACCCTTCAAAATCTGGTTATGGGACCAAGCATTTGAACAGTAGCAGCAGCAATCAGGAATAAGACTCACTGTGATACACATGTATGACAATGGACTGTCCCAGGCACTGATTTTAAACCAGCATGATTTTAATCAAATATTTATTAATATTTTAATGAACTGTTTTAAAATATATTTTATAATTGTGGTTAGCACTCAAATGAGCGCTAGTTGTGAAGCTGCCCTGAGTCCCCATCCTAGGGGTGAGAAGGACAGGGTACAAATGTACGAAATAATAAATAAATAAATAAATAAATTGTGGAGCTCCAAGAGCTCAGAGATTAGAGCTGCACACTTCTGTATTTCTAGGTTTTCCAAGTACTGAAGCACCTCCTGTATGAACACTTAATATATGAATTAAAAATAAATGTTCATTTTGCAATTAAAGGGTGTTTCCTATTGTGTTTATTATGCAAGTGAGAGGTGACATTTTGGCTTCAAAATTTTTTTTTAGTGAGGTAAAACCATGCATGACTGGGAAGTTCTGCAAAATGGTCTTGCCTTGCAAGAAAAGGAAGCATTTAATTAAGATGAAGAAATTGTTATCAGTGGTTTGGTGCAGCCAAGGAGCTATAAAGTTCATTCATTTATATATATTTTTAAAGGAAGCAATCAGGGAGAAGCACATATATTCAGAAGGGTGACATCATGAGAAGGTAAGTTTTTTCATTTATGGCTAGGGAGTCTCCAACGTGACTTAAAGCCTCATGTGATAATGTGATTATGTCAATTATACTCATGTGAAAGAAATATTGTTAACATAACAAATTTACTTTTTTCCGCAACCTCCTGCATGCCTACAATATTTGCCCTGGAGGATTGGGGAGATTCCAGAACAGATTTTGGATATACATACATGTGCGTTCCGACCTGTCCTTAAAAGACAATATAATTTGTTGATGAAATTGTGTAAGTAGATAAAGGTTTCCCCTTGACATTAAGTCTAGTCGAGTCCGACTCTGGGAGGTGGTGCTCATCTCTATTTCTAAGCCGAAGAGCCAATGTTGTCCATAGATGCCTTCAAGGTCATGTGGCCAGTATGAGGTGTCATTACCTTCCCACCAAAGTGGTATCCAGGCCCGTAGCCAAGATTTTGATTCGGGGGGGGGGGTGAGTTTGTTTCGGGGGGGAGGCTGAGTCCGAGTGAAAAAAGGTCTACCCTAGCAAACCTTTTGTATCGTTACCCCAATACCCCCATGCATATGGGATATATTGAGATATATTGAGTAGGGTGATCGGACCATGAGTGAATAAACATAGAAATATAGTGGAAGACTCAAAAGAAGATATAAGACAAGTAGTGATAGAGCTAACAGCAAATTTAATGGAATGTCCGAAGGAAGAGTGTGAGAAACAAATTGTATCTCTACTAATTACGCCAAGAGAAATAAAGTAGAAAGAGATGTCATAGTGCACCTCACTAAGAAGACGACTAGAGATGGAATTCTTAGGAAGAGTAATTCGAAACAAACATTATATAAAGGTAGAAAAATTGTCATTCTGAAGGAAGTCCCATCATCCACCCTATTAAAGAGGAAAAAATACCTACTCCTGACAGAAGAACTAAAACAATACAATATAAGATTTCGCTGAGAGAGAACTGAAGGGATAATGGTTACCTACAAAGAAGAACGACATTGGCTAACCTTGGAAGAAAAAGCCTGGTGGTATCTATTGATCTACTCACATTTGCATGTATTCAAACTGCTAGGTTGGCAGAAGCTAGGGCTAATAGTGGGAACTTATCCCGCTCCCCAGATTTGAACCATTGATCTTTTGGTCAGCAAGTTCAGCAGCTCAGTGGTTTAACCTGCAGCACCACCAAGGGCTCTTTGAGATTGTGAATCCATTATAAATGGAAAGGCTCCAGTAGTAAAACAGAAAAAAAAATATAAGGAAATTACTCAGTTTTCAACCCCCTTTCCTTTCCTTTCCTCTTGACATTCACTGTCTTAAACTGTAGGTGGTATTTTCTCACCCATCGGGCATTTGCTACTGTTAGGTGAGGCAAAGCAATTTCAACAAAATCTGTGCATTTGAAGCTGAAATATGAAGGGAGGGGAGCAATATGGTCATTTATAAAAGATTTAAATAAAGCACTAAGTGCCCAGAGAGCAAGGGTAAGCAAGTGCAGTGACAACCTCCTTCATATTTCATCTGGGGCCAGCCCTGCTAAGTACATTGACATTGGTGTATTATTTATCATTCTAATGCATCTGCAAATGAGTGTATTAAGTTAGAAGAACCAGCAGGAGGACGGAACTGAAGTTTATTGAGACGTTTTTGTCATTGTTGTCCCATTAGCAAAAGAGAGCAAGGGAAAGCAAGTGTGTATGTGGTCGTGGGGCAAGAAAAATAAAACAATTTAAGGGGGTGAAGTGGATTTTTAAATCAGCAGTTGGTGGGGGCTTATTTTGACCTGTGTGATGGCAGTGGAGCAACTGTTCTTGTTTTAATAAATTTTATTTGCGGAGATGAAGCTCCAAATGACATCTTGGGCAGCTGCTTTGTGCAATGCCCAGCACTATGAGCAGGATGGATGGTATAATCAGCTCAAACTTCCACAACTTTCCCCATTCTGTTGGAGTTTAGCTTTGGATCATTGTACTGGTGCACAGAAGTTAATCCCCCTTCCCTCCGAAATGGTGTATTGTTATGGACTGTCCATGACAATATGAAAGATGTTACGGGGTGACTTGAAGATATATGTGCAATGACAACCCACTAGCTCTACAAAACACATGCTCCTAGTGGAGAAGAACACTCCTAGGACACCTTTTGGGTCCAATTTAATAAAAAAAACATCACCAGAAAATCAAAACTATAAAGCCACTTTACAACAGAACTATCTGTTGCACTGTGTCTACGAACAAGGATTTCTTTTAAATCTCTTCTGGGTTGAGGGCACTTCAGTTCTGATGGCATCTGCCAAGTGAGATCTGTCAAGTAGGTATAAGAGCGATGGCATCACCAGTCATGAAATGCCCTCCCACAAGTCATGCCTGGTAACATATGCTCTTTGGTGCCAGGCAAAGAATGTCTTACTGCCTCTGAATTATAAGTGCTCTTTTGAAGCTTTCAAAAAGGGATTCTAAACTTTGAGCTTAGGGGAAAAAAATCAAGCCAGTTTTATGTTGAGTGTGAGATCTATCACCTCTTCCAAGCTGAGCTTGGTCTGGTCAGGGCAAAAAGCTATGGGACCTGGTGGCTGCTGGGTTGTTGGAGTAGTGAGGCTGGAAGAAGTGTTCCGCAACTTACATAGCTCCTTTACAATGCTGACAAAAGCCCATATAACAGGGATGGGCAAACCTAGACCTGGGGGTCGGATGTGGCCCTCCGGGCTCTTTTCTCAAGCCCTCCTCTCTCTCACCATCCTATCCTTCCTTCCTCCTTCCCTTCCCCTTCCTTCCTTACCTCCCTCTTTCTCCCTCCCTCCCTCCCTTCTTCCATCCCTTCCACTCTTTTGTCCTTCCTTCTTTCCTCCCTCCCTCCCTCCCTCCCTTCCTTCCTTCCTTCCCTCCTTTGTATTTCCTTTCTTTTCTCTTTCCTCCCTCCCTCCCTTCATTCCTTCCATCCTTCTCTTTCTCCATTTTTTTCTTTCTTCTTCCTCCTTTTTCCTTCCTCCTTTCCTCCTGGGGGATGTTTAGCTAGGAGCATATATAAATATGTAAAAGGGTGTCCCATTGAGTAGGACAGGGAAAACTGACTTTCTGCTGCTCTAGAGACCAGGGTTCAAATGGCAGGGGAAGAGATTCGACTGAAAACATTAGGAAGAACTTCCTGAGAGTAAGAGCTGTTGGACAGTGGCATAGACTCTACCTCAGAGTGTGTGGAGTCTCCTTCTCAGGAGAGGCTTTCTATTAGGTGTGCTTTGATTATGTCTCCCGGCATAGCCGGGATTGGACTGGATAGCCCTTGAGGATCTCTTCCAGCTCTAGGATATTGGATTATATATCAGAAGTAGGCAATATGGAGTCTCATGGATACAGTTTTTCTCTCCCATCCACCATCTCATCCTGACCAAAGCAAACCCTTTTGGGATCCAAACGTTTCCTGTATTTTCTTCACTTTTTGCCTCTGAAAGAGAAGAGAAAGGGAAGGAAAGGGCAAGGAGGGGACTTAGGCAGAACCCAACCTGCCCACCTTGCTCCGACCTGTCATGTGGCCCCCAAGTTAGAAAGTTTGTCCATGTCTGACATATAATCATAGAATCATAGACAGCTCCTTTAAAATGAAGACTAAAACCTAGAATTAATTGAGACGGTTTATCGAATTCTGAATGGGAGCACCCTTTTTTATATTGGAATTCCTCTGCATTAGTGATATTCTGGCCATAGTGCACAAATGCGATATTCAATCAATATATGTCATCAATAGTCATCAATATATGGAAGGAGAGGATTGCATTTGTAATGGCATCAGTAGAGGGTTATTTATTTATAGACATTTAATTTATATCCCACTTTTCTTCCAAATGAAAACTGTCAAATGGTTCCTTTTGACTTCATCCTCATAAAGGCCCGTAGTCTGAATTTGGAACTATGGAGGCAAAGAATATGCTCTTTATATCAGCATCACACTTTAAAATAGGCTGCTCATAACTTCTGAGTTATTCTGTTCTTTGTCCGTGTTCCCATTTTAGCAAAAGATTTCAACATCTCTCCTTTCGGTAAACTCCCTGCTTTATTTATAGAACAAAAATGCATCCTTCAGAAAAGAGAAGTACTCAGCACCTTGAACAGTTTGAATGCAGAAGGTGTTCGGAGTGAATAATTCATTTCTCTCTCTCTCTCTTTTAAAAAACCCCAGTGCGCATCGTCTTAAAAGATGTGCTTGACAGGAGAGCATCTCATGCCACACTGTTGTCTTACTAGCAGGATGCCAAACTTTATTTTTAATAAGTAAGGATCGTGGGGGCTTAACTAATAAAAAGGATTTTACTCAGAATTTGGAAACATTTTGGACTCCACTTTCAGAATCTCCCAACCAGCATAGCGGAGGCTAGAGTTTGACAAAATTGCACTTCTACTGATGGAATCTACTAGCCAGCATAGCTGCCTGGTGGCCCAGATGGCTTTCCTAGTCACTGTTACCATAAGTCCTCAGAACCAACCTTTAAAAAACATCTCACTTTATACAGGAAACCCAGCCTGTAGTGTTGCAGGGGAAGTGGATGGCTCATAATATTACAAAATCATAAAATTGGAAGACATCCCAAAGGCCATCCAGTCCAATCCCATTCTGCATTGCAGGAATACAAAATCAAAGCACTCCTGACTGGTGGCTGCATCCAGCCTTTGCTTCAAAATGTTTAGAGAAGATTCTACTATACCCGAAGGCTGTATATTCCACTGCCAAGCAGCTCTCACTGACAGTATGGTCTTCCTATTGTTTAGACACCTCCTAAACAGTTTTGTCTGTGATCCCATGCCATTGCTAGCAGTTTTAGTTTTGTCGGTGATCTCATGCCATTGCTGTTGTTATTGCAATATGGTCAACCCTCAGAGAGTGTCACTGCCCTTTTTTATCATAACTCTGTGCCCGAAATCCATTAATATCTGACTCTTTCAGCTGGACAGTCCCTGGGATTTGAAGGGGTGAAGTCATGTCTCTGCTCTAAGATGTGACAGCTTGACATTTGCTTAATAGGATGTTAATGGAATATACCATGACCCCACTGCTCCTGTCTGTCTCACTCAAATGTCATTTTGCTTTTGATGGCTTATCATTCACATGAGCCCAGAATAGCAAGAGAATACAAGCAAGACCCATTGAATTTATTCCTGGCATTTGCATTGCCAAGGCAAGACCCCTGTACACGGGCTTGCTTTTTCATCAAATACTCATGCTCTCAGGATAGAACAGGTCTTTTGGGAATCATGGCGAGTCATCGGTCTGGAGGAAAAATGTTCTTGTGACTGGCTTACTTCCAGTAAGGCCAAAGCCATAACAATGGGGGAATGTGATGTTGCTAAGTGGATTTCCATAGGCTGTAGATGGGGTTGTACTATTCAAGGTTAATGCAATTTAAGGCTATTACAGGAAATTTTCAGCCTTCCTGTAAATGGAATCTAATTTAGAACTCTAAACAGCAGCAGCCATAACAACCACAGTTTGATACCTCCATGCTTGTTTTTGAAACAAGGATGGCAACAAAATTAGAACCAGAAAGCTTTGTCAGAAATCCCCATCAAAGGTTATGTATTCTCACACATGTGATGGATGCCTTTTTGCTTACTTACAAACATATAGATGCATGAAATAATGTTGTTTACTGATAGAGGTAAAAATATGTGAAACAAGGCATAACGTTCTTTGCATGATCTCCTAAAGATCTTGAACATGTTATTGTTTGGAAATACAAGCAGAATCCACCAATCAGGATGACTACTAACCAAGGTGGTTGAGAGACTGTTGTTGCTGTGCTCTAACAAAGCAGTTTTCTCAGACTCTGATCTGTTATTGTTGAAAAACTCCTTTATTTATTTATTTACCATATTTATATACCGCCTTTCTCAGCCTGAAGGTGACTCAAGGCGGTTTACACAACGGCACAATTTGATGCCCGAAGAAACATTTAGCATAAATATAAAACCACATAATCAATAAAAAACCAATAAAATATGGATCTTAAGCGTCTCATTACTAAAATCATTATCCAATTGCATTGTCCAGCTGTTCCATAGATCTAACTTTGTGTGTTACACAGCATCTGTAAATGCTTGCTCAAAAAAAGCCAGGTTTTAACTTTTTTTGTGAAATGTTAGGAGGGAGGGGGCTGATCTGATATCCGTAGGAAGGTCGTTCCCAAGTTGGGGGGGGGGAGACCACTGAGAAGGTTCTGTCCCTCTGAATCTGTGACGAAGGTGGGACCCTTCTATTTAACACATACGTGCCTTCAAGTGACAATATGATGAATCACTACTTGTCATAGTATCTCATCCTTGACTTGGTAAACTGCTAGTGTGAGGCCCTTGTTACATGTAATCACACTGTGGGACATACTGTAATGCTTATTCCAATCACTGGTCAAGCCATTTTGAAAAACTTTACTCCATCTGGGAAAGAGCATACAACACAGAAGGCCAGGTGCTGTGAAAAAAAGTCCTCTCAAAGAGTCTCATATCTGATGTGACTAGCACAGGGCATTAGAGCCAAGCACAACTGGAGGCAGCTTTAAGCATCCTTGTTTACAGTGATGGACCTGTCTTGGTAGTAAACTCTACTGTTGGAAGCCTTCTGGTCCCACCAAGAAATTGCAAATGTTTGTTTGTGTGTGTGTGTGTGTGTGTGTGTGTGTGTTAGGAGCAACTTGAGAAACTGCAAGTCGCTTCTGGTGTGAGAGAATTGGCTGTCTGCAAGGACATTGCCCAGGGAACAGCATGATTTTTTTAATGTTTTACCATCCTTGTGGGAGGCTTCTTTCATGTCCCTGCATGGAAGCCAGAGCTGACAGAGGGAGCTCCTCCATGCTCTCCCTGGATTTGAACCTGTGACCTATCAGTCTTCAGTCCTGCCGGCACAAGGGTTTAACCCATTGTGCCAATGTGGGCTCTAGTTGCAACTGTCACTTGGCACATTTGGTAATCATGTGAAATAAGTCAATGGTTCTAAGGGTCCTCCTTATGTGCCACAATCTTCAGAGTTTGCTCTTATTATAGAAGGGCTCTTTCTTCCTCCCTCTCTTTATGTGTGTAGCCATATGACCGAAAGAAGTAGAACATGGATGATAGTCAAATCAATGGTTGGGCAAGCCTGTGGAGCATTATCCTGCTTCTTTTGTCAAGGTGTGAGAGAAAATGTTATGCTCGCAATGACATCACATTTTGACTTATTTTCCAACCAACAGAGCAGGATCAAACATATGTCTACTGCAAATAGTGACACAATTTGGTCCTCAGTGAAAATGGATACTGATAATGGAGATGAAGGAGAAGGAGGTGCTTAGATCCTGCTCTCCTGATAAATACTGTGTCTGATCAAAACTTTGTACTAGGACAATTCCTAAAGAGACCCTCCTGAGTAGAAACATCCAAATTCTCCTTAGTGGATCATTTGAGGTGAATTTCAGGTCCAGTTCTGCTTCAGACTTAGCTTTCTTTGTCCCCTACAGGGAGAAGTCTTGTTTAAAGACTGCTCATTTATTGATCAAAGTCAACATGCCATTCAGCACCACATCCACCATGCTTGCAACCTTAGCTTGAGGATCCTCCATCCTCTCATGGAGATTTATGGAAAATTCCTTTTGGCTGATGTTTTGATTTTATAAACTTATTTGTTAAGCTATATTATGACTTTACATTTCCCCTGTTGCAGCATTTCATATTTGATATCAGAGACATGTGTCTTATTGAAGAGGAAAGAAAGACAGAATGAAGAGACTGCATAAATATTTCCTTTGGCTTCTAGATAATGATATGTAGAAGGCTATATATAATAATTTTGTTCCCCCAGAAATTTTCTAGATGTTTCTTCCAAAAGGGACTCTCTGAATGTGCTGACCACTCTGAACAATGTTCTGAGATGGAAAACTAGCCCTCCACCCCATCCTGCATCCTCATAGCTTAGCTGCATTCCCATAGCACTATTTGGTATTCCTTGCCTTTCCTCTCTCTCACATTAATGCACTCTGCTTACAAATACACAAGCTTTTCACCCTCAGCTGTCCTGCTGTGAAGACTCAGCTTGGGAGCTGTCAGTCAACCTGGTTTCGTTCTGTCTCTCATATCATTAGCTGCAATCAAAGCCCTGCAGGCAAAATTAGACTTTTACTCACTCCTGGGTAGCCTAGTCATTTTAGCCATGCCCCTAGTGAAAGAAAATACATTATTGCTGACCAACCATGGAATAAAAAGACCAGACATAGATAATTGGGCTGAGTAAAGGCCCTTTTATTTAATCAAGAACCTATTTAATTGCATTGAGTCTGGAAAAGAGCAGGAAAGGGAAGCAACCCATTGTGGGATCAGGTGATGCCAGATTTCATCCATTGACTTCCTCCTCAACCTTCCCCTGAATGAAACATGGCCCTCTGAGGACATTCCAATACCTGGGTTGATCTCCATCTGGCCATCTCCTTGAAGGCAGACCTCATGAATCCTCTTTCAAGTCACAGGTCTTAAAGTGAGAGCAAGACCCTCAGGACATCCCTAAGTATAGTCTTCATCCTCACTCCCCTTGCTGGTGTTCCAGGTGATTCCTCTAAAACAGTGGTTCTCAACCTGGGGTCCCCCGATGTTTTTGGCCTAGAACTCCCAGAAACCCCATCCAGTTTACCAGCTGATAGTGTTTCTGCGAGTTGAAAGCCAAAAACATCTGGGGACCCCAGGTTGAGAACCACTGCTCTAGAACATTAGAAAGAGTGTCTTGACCGTGAGAGCTGTTCAACAGTGGAACTCACTGCCTTGGGGTGAGGTGGAAGGCTCCTTCATTGGAGACTTTTTAACAAAGGCTAGATGGGGTGCAAAAGCGAGGCAAAATCTTCTGAGCAGGGGTGCAGACAGCAAAACAAACACCATGGAGTGTTAATCCTTTCCAGTGCTATCCAAAGTTTTGAAGAATATATATTTTTTGGCTGGAGTTACACTTTAAAAATGTACCTGTTTCGACCTACATACAAATTCAACTTAAGAACACGCCTACAGAACCTATCTTGTTTGGAACGTGCCTGTACTTGGCAAAACACCATGGATTTCAAATAAGAAGAAACCTGTAAACCTTTTTCTGTCATTGGTGAGAGGTGGTTATGATAGATGAGAGTAAATTTTACTGTCAGAGGTATTCATTTGTTTACTAAGACTGTTTTATTTTTTATATTTGACAAAAATGTCATCCACTTGTCTCTTTTGATCACATTGAGATGGATCTTCTATATTTTTCTCAGTGGCTAAATCAGACTTTGTTTCAAGATCTGGATAATTTGCATATTTGTTGAAAATGAACCTGTTAATTCCTTATTTTGTTATAAAGCATATGGTGAATTTACTAAGACACCTTCAGGCAGTGGGAAGCTTTAATTTCAGGCCAGTTCCCTAAGGCTTTGACAGTTACATCTAAGGAATGCGTAGTTTTCCAATCTGGAGCCTACTAGTAAGCGTTTCACCCATTAATTCTTAGGCACTGCAGCGTCATATTTAGCTGCAATGCAGTGTGTAGGGGAATAGTTGATCATAATGTGCCAGGCTTTCTGCTCTCAGGTTGTTGCTTGATCCAAAGCAGCCTAATAGACCCCAAATTGTCCTCATTTTCAGAATGTTTATCTTCAATCTAAAGTGTTTAAACAACCTTCACTTCTTTCCATTTACTGTTGGCTGGAATCTATTCAGCTCCTCCAATTCAGCCTATTCAACTCTAGTAAGTGCCACAGATTCAGTTAAAAGACTTCATTATCACCTTTTCTGGCTACAGAAGGAACAGACACTTAGTCATGGAAACACGTTGTAAATGTTTTTCGGAGCTATGTGTGTGTTTTGAGGAAGGGGGGGGGGATTTCAAAATGTGACACCGTGAAACTATGCTCCATTCAAATTATTCATATGACTTTGCAGGGTTAAAGTATATTGGTCTCAAGTGCACAAAGGGATGATGGTTTGGATCGTCGAACAATTTAGTCCAAAAATTAATTAAGCCATAAGCTTGAGAATTGCAATAGACTTTCCCCTTACAATTTATTCTTTGGGGTATTTGCTTTAAGGGTGAAATGTGGCCCTGTCTAGTACACCAGGGAGCCCCCAGTGGCACAGTAGATTGTGTGAAAGCACCAATCGTGCTTGCTGTGAGGCCACATTGAGTCTTCCTTCAGAGGTGAGAAGGGAGGGTTATAAATACAGGAAATAAATAAATAAAAGTGCTGAGCTGCTGAACTTGCTGACCAAAAGGTCGCAGGTTCAAATCCGAGGAGCAATGTGAGCTCCCGCTGTTAACCCCAGCTTCTGTCAACCGAACAGTTCGAAAACTTGCAAATGTGAGTAAATCAATAGGTACTGCTCTTGTGGGAAGGTAACAGCGCTCCATGAAGTTATGCTGTCCACATGACCTTGGAGGTATTTACGGACAATGCTGGCTCTTCGGCTTAGAAATAGAGATGAGCACCAACCCCCAGAGTAAGACACGACTGGACTTAATGTCAGGGAAAAACCTTTACCTTTACCTAGTACAAATAAACCTTTCCTGTAAGAAAATAACATTGTTCAGAAATTAATACAAACAGATATGTGCGTAGGGATGAGTATTTGGATAGTTTGACAGCACGGGGTCAATTTGCTTGAAAATCATTTTTGAATTGAATATTTAATTTTTCTGTTTTTTTCCTGAATAGTTGGTCATAATTTCTTCAGGATTTGACTATAAGACCAAAATATGAACACTGTACTTGACACTGAATAATGTCTGTAATGTTATACATCTGTTCTTTTTTTTTTTTTTACAAAATGTTATATTAGATTTTCCTTTTTCCAGAAAATGTATTTGACAAGTACATTTTTAGAATAAAATCAAATTCGCAAGCAATGTGATTCAGATGTACAATAGGTATTTGGTGAGATTAGGACTTGTGTGATTTGGGAAGATGATAAAACATGGTTGATTGAGATTGGACACTTCTGATGTATAAAAAATGTATTCTTTTTTTTAAAAAATCTTAATATTAGTTAGTTATTTAGGGCAGGATGGGGCTGTGATAGTGTAGTGGCTAAAACTGCTAAGCTGCAGAACTTGCTGACTGGAAGGTCAGCGGTTCGAATCCGTGTGATGGGGTGAGCTCCAGTTGTTAGCCCCAGCTTTTGGCAACCTAGCAGTTTGAAAACATGCAAATGTGAATAGATTGATAGGTACCATTTCTGCAGGAATGTAACAATGTTCCACGCAGTCATGCTGGCCACATGACCTAGGGGGCATCTACAGACAACTTAGTTTTTGGCTTAGAAATGGAGATGAGCACAACCCCCACCACCCCCTAGAGTCAGACCCAGCTGGGTAAACATTTACCTTTTATGTAGGGCTGGAGTGAGGAGCATATGATTATCCAAAGATTCTTTGGTAGCTACTTCTATCAGCCCTAGCCAACAAGAAGTGCTGGGAATAGAAGTTCAACAATCTCTCAGGGACCACACATTTACTATTCTTGACTCAATGGTTGGTTGATGGAAGCATATATGCCACTTGATGTCTTGACAACTTCTCAACACTACACACTATCACCTTGGAGTAGCTTGCTGGGCCATAGTGGTAGGTCGACATAGGTTGGAGGATTTGATTGTGAGCTAGAATTCCAAAAACATAAGCATATAGTAATAGGTGAACAGATATGCAAACCTGTCATGGGGTGGTTTGGTGGTGTCTGAAGCTGTTTTATGTTGGGAGGCTACAATAAAGGAGTGCAGGGGTCTAAGGCCCACTTTCTGCACTTTCCACACTTTCTCCATCTCTGATTTGCTCAGACTATTTTCCAGTTGCTTTCTTTTCATGGGGAAATTTTAGAACTGTTGCTATTCTCAGCTGAAATAGACCCATTGAATTAGATGCTAAATGGTAACACAGTATGTATTTGCTTTAGCAGGTCTACTCTAGTAGGACTCAGCAATTGGATTTAGGCCATATGTTCCTTGTTCTACTTCTATTGTTCTTGGCAATAATTCTAATAGTTGATTTTAACTAGACTTGACTTATTGAATCAGTGACTTTTTACATCTATGTAAAACACAATTACTTGTGTTAATTTGTGAAGTTAGCATTAATTCAGTGGCTCTTCTCTTGTTGAGATTAACAATTGGATTTAGGCCTTGGTCTCTAAACCAGACTTGGAGTGCACAACCCATGAGGAGAAGAAAACAACATCAAACACCAGCAAAATAGGGCACTTCTCTACTCTGTCTTCTTTAAATGTTTATAAAGTACAAGAGATGACTTTTCACATTTAACAATCCATTTCTAAGGTGAAAGACAGGCTTTTCTCATGGTATTTGCACACAAGAAAGTATGCTTAGAAAAATCCATTTGCAAGTGAGAAAATGCAACACCACTCTTAGATCCCAACTCTTTGAAACTCAAGCGTTTCTAAATAAAGCTGGAATAAAATGGCCTGTTTTTCTTAGTGTTGAAAATGCTATCAGTGATGTTTAAAGGAGGAAGATTTTTCTTCTGTAGATCCAACGTCATCACTCCCACCTGCCTGCCTTTCATTCTAGATTAATATTTTTTCTCTCCTCTCAAAACAAAGAAACACACTTCAAAGTGCTATTTCAGGACTCTGGGCTGTCCAACTGAGTCATTGTCTGTCAGTCTTGACTCTAGTACACTTCAAAAGGCAAAGAACGCTGTGCTTTTGGCAGATCTGCTGAGCATGTGCTTGGGTGCATAAATCGTTTCCTTGTTAATGAGACTGTGTTCTTCCTAAAACTCGTGAGCCTCATCATGAGTTGTTGTATGACATGAAATGTTGAAAGGAAGAGATAGAAGTTACTCCTCTCACATTCAGTAAGTGGCAAAATGAAACCATGCTTTTGGTTCACCTTTTGGGTTGGCATTTTAATTCTTAGACATTGAAATCTAGTCCTTCATTTCAAATATTAGACCCTGGCCTTCAATATTAGCATTTCCAGATAAGCTTATAGAGTCAGGTAGGGTATATTGTAAAATGGAGAGGGCTCCATGACACAGGACTCCTCTGGCTGAACATTTTAAGGTCCCTTCTTAAACTACAAATCCCAGAATTCATCAAGAGGAAGCCACAGGATTTCAAATGGGATGCATACTCTTTACCCATTCTATAAGCTCTAGTGTGATGCTGTTTAGATCATTCTAGAATTGCTAAAGCCATCCCCGTGACAGATAATGACAATTTAAAAGTGCGCCCTGTAATATTCTGGATGCTAGCGGCATTAAAAAACATTTTACAAGCTAACATTTTTGTTTATAAATTCTGGCCAGAAAAATATCTGAATGATTTCCAAGCAGAGAGGAATCATCTTTTGTCCTTGTAAGCATCCTAATAATTTTGATTTAATTAAAATTATTGGTGATCATTTCATCTGTTCTTCAAAATAGGTAAGTGGAGTTTAATTGGATACAGACTTGTTTGCTCAACTACCTCCTTTCTGTTGGAGCTCAGCCTGTGATTGTGTTTCAGGATCAAGGTGTCAATGAGGTTCAAGATGGGTTTCAAGATGGCAATGGTTTGGTCAATGATACTGATGCAGAAAATGACCAGGAGACCCCTGTAGTTTCCCAGGAGAATGTCCCTGAGGGGTGTGGGGATGATAGTGTGCTTGAATTGTCACCAGAGAGTTCCCATGAGAGAGAACAGAAAGATAGCTCAGCACCTGCAGAAATTAATGAGCAAGTAGATAACAAGCCAAGAGATAGGTGAGAAGAGATTAGTCAAAACAGGAGGGCTGAACAGTGGCTTCGCTGATCTGCCCGGCTTCGACAGAAAACAATAACAAAGCCTCAATTAAAGAGAAACCAGTTTCTGACCGCTAGTGACCTAGCTAATGAGGGCATAAAAGTCTCAGCTTTGGGATGTGTAATCAGATGAAGCATCGTTTAGAATCATGCCAAGTTCTCGTCCTTGTTTTTATGGAAAACTTTCTTTGAAGTTTCATGCTAAGATATTTCTTGTTCATGGTTTTGGATTCCTATATTTCATGATTGCTTACTCAAGCCTTAGATCAATGTATTCCTGATTGTTTGGATTGTATTGGAGATGAGTGGACTTTGCTTTTATAGACATTGCTGAACTCTACCTTGGACTAATTTGTTCCTGCTTATCTTCTTACCTAATTGGATTTACCTATTTCTTTAAAGTGCTTTTTTACTTTTCTGCTTTTTACTTATATTCAATAAAATGATTTTTTTTCATATTCAAAGTCAGACGGTTATTCCTGTTCTTGAGTGCAACACTTTCCTTTTTAAGAAAAGGACATCATTTGACCCTTAATTATTGAATACATATGAATTTCTTGCTGATCAGAAGGTTGGTGGTTCAGATCCATGTTGTTGTTGTTCATTCGTTCAGTTGTCTCTGACTCTTCGTGACCTCATGGATCAGCCCATGCTAGAGCTCCCTGTCGGCTGTCACCACCCCCAGCTCCTTCAAGGTCAGTCCAGTCACTTCAAGGATGCCATCCATCCATCTTGCCCTTGGTCGGCCCCTCTTCCTTTTACCTTCCACTTTCCCCAGCATAATTGTCTTCTTTAGGTTTTGCTGTCTCCTCATGATGTGGCCAAAGTACTTCAACTTTGTCTCTAGTATCCTTCCCTCCAATGAGCAGTCGGGCTTTATTTCCTGGAGGATGGACTGGTTGGATCTTCTCACAGTCCATGGCACTCTCAGAACTCTCCTCCAGCACAGTTCAAAAGCATCTATCTTCCTTTGCTCAGCCTTCCCTAAGGTCCAGCTCTCACATCCATAGGTTACTACAGGGAATACCATGGCTTTGACTAGGCGGATCTTTGTTGCCAGTGTGATGTCTCTACTCTTTACTATTTTATCGAGATTGGACATTGCTCTCCTCCCAAGAAGTAAGTGTCTTCTGATTTCCTGGCCACAGTCTGCATCTGCAGACAAATCCATGGGATGGGGTTATCTGCCACTGTTAGCCCCAGCTTCTGCCAACCTAGAAATTTGAAAACATGCAAATGTGAGTAGATCCATAGGTATCTCCTTGGCGGGAAGGTAAATGGCGCTCCATGATGAGCATCACAATTCAGAGCCAGATGGGGAATCAGAAGTTGAATACTTCCCATGCACCTAAGACTGTGTGATGTATTTTCGAATGATGCATGCAGATCCAAGTAAGGTGGTCTTTTGAAGTTGACAGATTGTGATTTTGTCGATGTTTATTGTTTCCAAATGCTGGCTGAGATCTTTTAGCACGGCACCCAAAGTGCCGATGATTACTGGGACCACCATACTGGTTTATGCCAGAGCCTTGGCAGTTCGATTTTGAGCTCCTGATAACGGAGCTGAGTTTTTCCTGTTGTTTTTCCTCAATGCAACTGTCATCTGGTATGGCGACATCAATAATCCAAAGTCTTTTCCTTTTCCACAATCGTGATGTCTGGTGTATTGTGTTCCAAAACTTTGTCAGTCTGGATTCAAAAGCCCCATAGTATTTTGTGTGTTAATTTTCCACTACCTTTGCAGGTTTATAATTCCACCAATTCTTTACTGCTGGTAGGTGGTGCTTGTTCCAGTGAATCATTTGGGCCACAGCGTTGTGTCTTTGTTTGTAGTCCATCTGTGCAATTTTCTTGCAACAACTGAGGAGATGGTCCATGGTTTCATCAGCTTCCTTGCACAGTCTGCATTTTGGGTCATCCGCTGATTTTTCAATCCTGGGCTTAATTGCATTTGTTCTGATGGCTGCAAGAATCAGGCCTTCTGTCTCCTTCTTCAGTGTTTCAGGTCTTCTCCTTATCAGCTTTTCCTTCAATTTTGTCAAGTTACTGCCCATGCAATGCTTTGTTGTGCCAGCTGTCAGCTCTGGTTTGTAGTGCAGTTTTCTTGTACTGATTCTTTGTCTGCTGTGCTTTGAGAAGTTTCTGATTGTTGACTTCAATTAAAGCAGGTTCTTGGCTTTCCTTTACATATTCTGTCAGGGCGTGTTTATTATTATTATTATTATTATTATTATTATTATTATTATTATTAGAAATTGTATGTTTTAGGAAACCATTTCAATCTTTCCAGTTCAAAAACAGTAGTCATATACATAATTGTGAAAACTGGACAGTGTGTGTTCTGTTAAGAAGTCAATTGCTGGGCTTCAAAGAGACAGCAAACTTCAGATTGTGCCAACCTCTGCCCACACCTAGTAGATGCCTTCAACTTGGATGCAGAGCTGTGACAGGTTGGTTCTAGATTTTTTAACCAAAAGCACAGCAGTTCAGATACTAGGAAGATACAAATCCTGATGTTATTCCATTTAACCCTTGCTCAGAATATCTCCCTTACCCCATATCAGGAGTGCTGGCTTGCATGAACTAGAAATATGGAAGCCCTCTAAGTCTTGTTTTCTGCTATTGTAATTTACATTGATTTGGCTGCAGATCTTTCCATATATGTGGCACCAGATGAAACCACCAATGACAAAAGCACATAATGGTACCGTTGGATGTTTCCAAATGTGCCTGCTATGATTCAGTTACCTGCATGAATGAAAAAAGGGAGGGGAAGAAAAAGGTCAGAGGCTTTGCATTTTCTCGCTCCAGTCCTCCAAACTGGAAAATCCAAGTGGACTGAATAAAGCACACAGAAATGGTATTGGGTTGATGACTACCCTCTGAAAATAAAAGGATTTTAAACAGCACCTTTGTGACAGCTTGTTAAAAATAACCTACTGTTCTAAGGTACCCTGGTACCTTTCTGAAAAGGGCTCACACAGAAAGAGATTTCTCCCATACAAACAAGTTGTGAGTTATTCTCAGGCTAGCAGGCTAACTTGACAAATGATCACATGAAAAGGGAAGTCAAAGGGGTTAAACTGCATATTCGCCTTCCCCCAGCAAATAGCAAAAATAACTATGTTCCTCTCTCTGCATATATCTGTTCCTATTTAAGGGGCTGCTTCTTAGTCAATGTTTCTCATGCACTCCACCATTCAGGCCAAAACAGGGAGTGGCATGTATGTCTGAAGTTAAAAGGAAATGTATGAACTGGGCACAATATTCAGAACCTTTGATAGCTCTTTGAAATTTGAAACTTGAACCCATAGTAAATTGAATGCCTGGGGGTGTAGGGGTCCCTAGTTCACACTAGAAGCAGAATCTGTTGAATGGAGGTCACTGTCTATGCAAATATGGCTTATCTTATAAGCAGCACTGCTTTCTACCTGTATACAAGGCAGGTTGCTCTTGTGTGCCTTTAAGTCATTTCTGACTCATGGGGACTCTAGGCAAACCTATGGCCCCCTGGTCGCACTGAGCTGTTGAACTTGCTGACCAGAAGGTTGGTTGTTCAAATCCGAGGAGTGGGGTGGGCTCCCACTGTTAGCCCCAGATTCTGCCAACCTAGCAGTTAAAAACATGCAAATATGAGTAGATCAATAGGTACTGCTTCTGCGGGAAGGTAATGGCATTCCATGCAGTCATGCTGGTCACATGACCTTGGAGGTGTCTATGGACAATGCTAGATCTTCAGCTTAGAAATGGAGATGAGCACCACCACCCAGAGCTGGACATGATTAGACTTGTTGTCAGGGGAAAACTTCACCTTTACTAGGGCAAACCTACCATGGAATTTTCTTGGCAAGCTTTGTTTGGGGAGCTGGGTGCCTTTGCTTTCCTCTGAGCATCAGAGAGAGTGTGTCTTGCAGTAGGTTTCCAGGTCTGAGCAGAGATTCAAACCTCCCATCTCCAGAGTTGTAGTCAAACTGCTACACCTCACTGGCTCTCTTATGTAGGTTATGTTGAGGGAAGGGTCCCCTGTGCCTACTGAAGGTAGGTAACTGGTTATATATAATGGCTCATTGCTTGATGACTCAACCAAATGCATTAACCACCTCCATTCAAAGCATCATGTTTTGGCCAATTTGAGGTAATGTAAAAATGGAGTTGGGTGCAGGAGAATGGGAGGAATGGGGGATCCACTTAGTTATACAACTCTGCTGCACTGTGTGAGCACTAGTAAACACTTTCAGAACTACAAAGGCATCAATGGCAGCTAATTCCTATAATATAATATAATATAATATAAATATATAATATAAAATAGAATATAATATAAAATAGAATGCAGTAATATAAAATAGAATGCATTATATGTTGTACAATGGAATTCAATAAAGAAAAGAAAAAGAAAACAATTGATACAGGAAAGACACGAACACTACAAAACTCTAATAGCAGTCCCTCCAAAAATTAAACGTTCAATTCAGGACAACAAAGGGGAGCAAAGATCAGCCTTTAAGAAATTCCCACTAAGCAAATATTTTCAATAGATTAGTTAAATAGGGTTCAGCACCTTGGATGGTTTTTTAAAAGTTTGGACTAGAAATTGGAACAAAGTCACCACCCCACTGACATGAACTCCACCATCTCCATTGCCATCGGAGGAATGTCAGCATGTGTATATGCCTGCTTTTGTTTCTTATTAGCATTTATATCTTTTAATCATTTAATAACAGTCAACATTTGTGTTGTGTTGTCAAGAGTGCCCAAAGCATGGCGTAGACCTTATCTGATTGAATATTTTACAAGAACCCTGTAAGGAAAAATGGTGTTTTTACCACCCATATAATGGATGTTAAAGGACCGAGGGCCAACTGAAACAATCATAACACAGTGATTCCAGTTTAATTGCTGTGACTGCAGCAATCCAATGAAATTGTGGGTTTTGTAATCTGGGGAGTCTATAGAGGATTATGACTCTGCTCCTTAAAATGGACATCCCAGGACTCCATAAGACTGAACCATGGTGGTTGAAGTGAAATCATGGCATTATCTCTTTGTAGTGTGAAAGGACCTGAAGGCTCAGTTTACTTAGACAAAATAAAACTTAAGTTCTTGTGGGTTTTTTTTGGGCTATATGGCCATGTTCTAGAGGCATTTCTCCTGATGTTTCGCCTGCATCTATGGCAAGCATCCTCAGAGGTGATCACCTCACCTGAGGATGCTTGCCATAGATGCAGGCGAAACGTCAGGAGAAATGCCTCTAGAACATGGCCATATAGCCCAAAAAAACCCACA
The DNA here is from genome assembly GCF_037176765.1 of Anolis sagrei. Lineage (NCBI taxonomy): Eukaryota > Metazoa > Chordata > Lepidosauria > Squamata > Anolidae > Anolis > Anolis sagrei. The sequence continues at coordinate 154,194,654 of NC_090022.1, forward strand.
AGAACTTAGTGATTCCAGCCATGAAAGCCTTCGACAATGCACAAAATAAAACTGATACTTGTCACCCAAAAAAATGTATATTGGGGCTGGAGATGGGACTTAGTAGCCTATGGTAATTCCATGACAGAGATAAGCATAGTGAATTGCACTGTCTTTCAAAATAATGCCCAAGTGACATGGGACTGGAGGACAGGAAATCTGCTTTGTCCATTATTTTCCTGGCAACTGTCCCAAAAGCTAATAAATAAATTAAAACAATCTAAAATACGTTCTTATGGCTGGCTGACAACCTTTAGACTGGATCTTGTGCTTGAATGAGCCCCCTTTGACCTTCACAATGCAGAAATACATTGTAACTTTGAATATTGTAACTTTGTCCAAGGAATTCCATAGTTATACACCTAATTTTTTTTTATGTAAAGTAAGACTGATACAACCATCTTCCTCTGGCATTTGACCAACTCGCTCACGTGAAATACTGTTTCGAATGGCAGAGTTCTCCTGGAAAACATGGTTTTGTAATGGAAAACCTGACAGACTTTTTGCTACTCCTGGTGCTAACAAGAGCCTCCAGAAATTTTTACACGTTTAGCATTTCCCATCAGGGTTCTCCTGGAATGTAATACATTTGTAGCAAGTAATCACTTGAAAATGTCGGCAGAAGCTTTTAGACGAACAACCTGCTGTTTTTTGAATATCTTTATTAAAGAACACTGATTGAAATATTAGTTTGTCAGCAGGGGATATTCTATATTTTCGCAAATGAGGACTCTTATCAAAGTCCTTTAAACATTTTGGCACATTGATATGCTTCCCCCCTTTCATTAAAAAAGGCAAGAGTTCATTTTTTTTGTTCAAAGTTCCCCAAAGCTTTCCTCCAAAAAAATCCTCTATGTGAAGAGGAAAGAACATTAAAAACATTTGTCCCAGAATTACATGATGTGAGTTATTTGCTTCAAAGTGCTTAAATCCTGTTCCAGTGACAAGAGAAAACAACAGCAATGAATAGAAATGAGATATACACAGAAGGAAGCAACATTTATTTAGCAAAAGCACAACCATGAATTCCTCACAATGTGTGTCTCCCTCTTGTTTGGAAAGAAAATGTTAAATTTTGACTACAATACCCGGAATCCCCCCTCAACATCCTCTGGTTTGTAAGCTTTACTTCTCACACAAACATCCTTTGGGCACTGATGGCACTAACACTCTGGCTAGTTTACAAACTTTGTTATTAATTTCCTTCAAGTTGGCTTGACCATAACTGACCCAAGGAATTGACCATAAGTGACTCAAAGACTCAAAGACTGAATAGGCCTGTGCAGACTTAGGACCATTGTTTTTTGTTCACTTTGTCCATCTGGAATGCAGTCTTCTTCTCTCCCCCCCCCCCCCCGCCCCTTATGCCCTCCACTTAACAAGTATGATTGTCTTTTCCAGTTAGTCATCTCTTCTTATGATATGGCTAAAGTATGACAGCCTGTTTAGTCATCTTGGCCTCTTGGGAGAGGTCAACCTGAATTATGTTAGGACTCTTCTCCAGTACCACAAGCTGTATGCACCCAAATTGTGCTTCACACTGACTGTATCAGGGATAGTAGTAGTAGTAGTAGTAGTAGTGGTTCACAGTAGTGGATGACACAATAAATAAATAAGTAGTAGTAGTAAATCTTTATATCCTTCTTTTCTCCTTTATGGGACTCAAAGCAGCTCATAACATAATACAATACAAATCAAAGCACATTTAACATAAAATACAAGACAAAAATTACACAAGGCACAATAATGTCCAGAAATCAATCAATCAATCTATCTATCTATCTATCTATCTATCTATCTATCTATCTATCTATCTATCTATCAAATGCTCTGTGCATAATGAGTACCTTAAAAACAAAAGAACCAATTAACGAAATTACACCAAATTTGGCAACAAAATGTCTCACAACACAAGGAGTGACCGTCACTCAAAAAATTATGATTTTGTCATTTGGGAGTTGTAGTTGCTGGATTTACAGTTCACCTACAATCAAAGAACATTCTGAACTCCATCAACGATGGATTTGAACCAAACTTGGCACACACGACCAACAGACAACACTAGATGGGTTTGGTGGGCATTGACCTTGAGTTTGAGAGTTGTAGTTCACCTATATCCACTGTGGCCTCAAATAATGATGGATCTGGACCAAACTTGGCACAAGCACTCAATACGCCCAAATATGAACACAGATGGAGTTTGGGGGAAAATAAACCTTGATATTTGGGAGTTGTAGTCACTGGGATTCACAATTCACCTACCACCAAAGAGCATTCTGAACCCCACGAACAACAAAATTGGAGCAAACTTCCCACACAGTACCCCTATGACCAACAGAAAATACTTTAAGGCCATCCAATCAAACTCCCTTCTTCAGGGCAAGAAAACGTAATCAAAGTCCTCCTGACAAAGAGCCATCCAGCCATAGATATAGATAGATTGATAGATATAGATATAGATAGATATGATTCACACACACACAGATATAGTATCATAGATTTGAAAGGGATCCTTAAAGAAGGACAATTATATGTTGCATGTTCCAGAGTGGGCAAACCAGACAATCTCCACATCAACACTGACATAGAAACAACAAGGAATACTGTTTACCCACTAGCATAAAGGAATTACATATATTAGAAACCATTACTTTATTTTCCAGATCACCAAACTGGGCCACAGCAACGCATGGCAGGGGATGGCTAGTAAGATATAAATAAACATTAAGCTTTAAAAACACTTAAAACCAATTACAATTATCATGGAGACGCATAAATTAAATAGTATATTTTGCTAAGCTCAGTGCAAATTGACCTTGCTGTCATTAGCAATTGAATTCATTCATCAAAAGCTTGTTTGAATAGGTAGGTCTTCAACTAGTTCTTGAAAGGTAACAGCGAAGGGGCAATTTTAATCTCAATGGGGAGGGAGTTCCAAAGGGCCAGGGCGGCTACTGAGAAGGCCCTCTCTCTTCTTGCCAACAACCATATTTGCGATGGCGGCGGCAATGAGAGAAGGGTCTCTCTGGAAGATCTTCATGATCAGTCAGGTTGATAAGAGGTGATGCGGTCAGATAAGTAAATTGGGCTTGAACAGTTTAGGATGCACTGTCACAAGCGTGGTTAGTATAATAACATCACTAGGGTTGTGTAGACTGGTGTAAATTGCACTGGGTGACACCATCAAAGGAGGTGATACCAAAATGATTGGCTACAACCTTTTCTGGAGTGTTTCCCTATAATTAAGTATAACCACAAAAATGGTTTTGTAAGTCCAACTTTAGTTTATGTGTACTGTATCAATATATCAACAATCCTAAAACTCAGTCTTGATTTGAACCTTCTAATGTGCATGCACTCTGCTCAGAGCTATCATAATTAGTCAAGGATGCTTTGAAGGATGTGGCATTGTCTGCATGTAATACAACCATACACTGTTGTTTTCACTGGTGATTGTTTCTTATAACCACCGATTTTATCAAGTGTTCTAGTATTTTAGCTGCAATATTGTGGCATGTTCTAATATGGAAAGAGGTCCATGGAGGTAACACCATGGGTTATTGCACTGGGTATCACCAACTCTAGGGACACCACTGGGTTGGGGTGTGGAACTCCCTTCCCAGGAAAGTCAGAATGGCATCTTCCCCGCTGTCTTTCTGTCACCCAGCCAAGACCTTTTTATCCTGTTACACTACTAAAATGAAAAGTCATTAAAGAATGGGCTGAGGGTGCTGTTTTGTTTTTGATTGAACTGTTTGGATTCCTTTTACCTTTTGATGGTATATGATCTTTTAAAGTCTAGTTTGAAATCATTTAAATTTTTCAATTGTTTGTTTTCATTTTAATGTTCATTTTTGGGGAGGATTTTTTTTCTGCAGCGTGTTTTAAAATTGTAAGCTGCCTTGAGTCCTGATATTGGGACAAAGGCAGGATGATGATAATGACAGGGCTGGATAACACTGTGGGTTTTTACATGCTGTTGGAATGAAACTCCCATTAATCCTAGACAACATAGCCAATGTGGAGAGATCACGTTAAGTACAATTCACTATATGATCTCCAACTGTGGGTGTGGATGGTAAGAGAGCGAAATCTTCAGATTATGGGTCGCTTTTAATAAGTACATCTCCTGAGGACGGAAAGTCGGCATGGGGAAAAAATTCTGTCGTGTGGTAAAAAAAAACAAACAGATTCATAAAGAGAAAAAACCATACATCTTAAATCTACCCCCCCCCCCTTTTGTGTTGGGACGAGTCCAAACAAAAAACTCACTGAACCAGAAACTTCAGTTACATGAAAACTGCTGAGCAGAGTTCTGGCACGACAGTCAGTATAGAAGTCAAAGGACCATGGATTTCAGTCCCTGCTGGTGCTAATTAGCAAACAGCCGATGAAGAAATAATACGTAGCTTGTTGGGGACTGATTATATTCAGTAGTGTTATATATTTTAAAAGTACTAGGAGATTTCTTGAGCAAGTATTTGAAGATAACAAGTAGGGGATCTAGACAGCAAAATAGGAAGTCAGCACTTATATTTTGCATTCTGTAGTGCTCAGAATACCTCAGATACATGCAATTAGGTAAAAATAAACATAATACCTGGCAGATGGACTGGGAATAGTATCTCCATACTGGAGGATAGGTAGGTCAATTTCAGATTCCCAGCTAGGGAATGTTTCGTAGAATCATAGAACCATAAAATTGGAAGAGACCACAAGGGCCATCCAGTCCAACCCCTGCTATAGAGGAACAGATAATCAAAGTTCCCCTGACAGATATTCATCCAGACTTTCCAAAAAAAAAAAAAAAACAACCTTCAGACAAAGAGACTCTGAGGTGGAGTATTTCACTGCGGAACAGCTCTTTTCACCAGGAAGTTCTATTATTATTATTATTATTATTATTATTATTATTAACTTTATTTGTACCCTGCTAACATCTCCCAAAGGACTCGATGCGGCTTACAAAGGCCAAGGCCTCAATAAAAACAACAGCACAACAATACACACAGCATTATAAAGCAAATCAATACGCTAAGCAATAACAGTAAACAGTACAAACAATACACCATAACACAGTAAAACTAGGGCCAGGCCAAATGCAATGAGTACAGATTAAAAAGTGCTGAGTATGACAGGTGAAATGTAGTATTTTAGGGTAAGTGCAATGTGCAGAATCTTAAATCTCTGATAAAGTGCTACTGGGACATATTGCTGGAGTTCCTATTCTGGAAAGGCACATAATATTTAGGTAGAATCTTTCTTTCCCTGTAATTTGAGTCCACCGTTCTGTGTCCTAGTCTCTGAACCAGTGGAAAACAAACTTGATCCCTTTTCAATGTGGCAACCATTCAAATATTGAAATATGACTCTCAAGTCTCTTTCCAGCTTTCTTTTCTCCAACCTAAGAATATCCAGCTCCCTAAGTCATTCTCCATATGGTTTGGCCTTCAAACCTTTGATCATTTTGGTTGCCCTTCTCTAGACGCATGTTCTGTTTTGTCAATATCCTTCTTGAATCAAAGTGCCCAGAACTGGACACAGTATTCCAGATGTAATCTGACCAAAGCAGGATAGAGTGGGATTATGACGTCCCTTGATCTCGATACTCCAATTGATGTCACCTAGGACCCCTTCACACAGGGCTAAAAAGACCCGTTTTTTTTCCACCTTCATGTGTGGCTTTGGAGGTCCTTTGATGGTACCACCATCAAATGACGCACAGCAGGCCCCACCCACTTTCTTCTACTACGGGGAGAAAAGCGTCATGCAGATATCCCAAAGGTGCTACCTTTTTGCCCCAAAAGGTCATGTGATGGCAGAAAGGGCATTGGGACACATGCGTTGCCATGTCATGTCACTCTTTCTGCCATGTGATGGGGTGGGAAAGGGTGCCAATGCACATTTTTCTAGTCTCCATGTCTGCTGAGGGAAGGAAGGAAGGTGCGCAGTTGCCCTGCGCACCTTCCTTTTTGCTTGCAAAAGTTGGTGAAACAGAACGGCCCAGCTGGGCCATGTGAAGAGGTTGCTAGAATTGCATTGGCTTTCTTAGCTTGTGATCTACTTTTTTCAACTATTTTCTAGCCAGAGGATACCTATCCTATATCTGTGCATTTCATTTTTATTGCTAAAGAATAGTACCATTACGGTACATTACTCCCTGATGAAATTAATTTTGTTAGTTTTGGCCCAGCTGTCCCTTTTTGAAGTATGTCTATTTTTCCCTAAGAATCCTGAGGTCCACTGAAGGAATTATTCCAATAGGCAACAGGAATGGAAAAATATTCATTTATATTCATTTCCTTGCACATTGAAATGTAAAATCTTTGTTCTCTCACACAGCAGGAAGAAAACTATGGCAATCTTTATCTTCCATGATGGCAATAGGCAAATATTTGTACCCCAGCAGGCACACAAAAGCTTTGTTTTTAATATATTCTGTGAGCACAGGTTGGGAGAAGAGTGTACTAAAAATAAATAAATGAAAATCAAGAGTTAAGGAGCAGTGTCATTACTTTTGAGTCCACACTTAGGATCTATAATCTATACTAGAAACAATTTTGCGTGTTTTCTCTCTCAAAAAAGCCTACCATCTCTCCAATGTTCTTTCATTGTAACCTAGTTTAGAATTTATATAGTCAGCTGCCCATATTTGTGAGATTGGCTTTGTAGATTTGCTTATTTATGGATGAAAAACTCAAAGACCTCCAGTGCTAATCTGATCAGCTTCCAGCAGATTTTGTGCTGGAGGACCTATACAATTCCTATGGTTTACAGTGGCCTTGTGTCCCTAACCCTGGTGAATATGGAGGACAGTGGGTGCTTGCCACTGTTAGATTTGGGGAAAACATTGACAAATTGTCCCCAGGCTATCTTACTGAACCACTGGAAATCACAGATAAACTAATAAATAACTCTGAAACTACCCTTTTGCCAACCCTGCTGTAGATAGATGCTGAAGCTGACAGATAATAGTTAGGAATGGATGAACCTGTCAAGTCTGGTTTTCATCTGTTACTTAGTTTTCCAGGCTTTAGTTTGTTTTATCCTGTTTTGGCATTGGTTTGAGATTTTAAAATCTGCATGGGAACATCAAACATTGGAAAACACATTTCTTCTAATACATTATTTATTCAATTTTAAGGCACCATCAGATGTAAGATGCACCTTAATTCCAACACAACCATCACCAACAAAAATATTTAAGATATACCTGTGATTCCAAGATGCACCCCATTTTTAGAAATGTTTTTATATGTCTTAAAATTGAAAAAAATACAGTATATTTAAATGCAATTATACCGCCTATACAAATTTTTGCAAGCCATTTTTTCTAACATTATGCCATTTGTGATATGTTATATGCATTAATGCATGGGCTTTTTTTTGCATATGTACTTCCTTTATATACTTTAACTTTCCTGTGTACCTTTTGGTTGGAGTGTTGAACTGCAAAATTTGAGAAACGTAAATGTTAAAGCAGATATGCATTTTTGTTTTCACACTGCTACAGTGAGGGCAACCATAATACATTGTGCACACATATACACACATCTATTTTTGGAATCAAGCCACCAATAGGTTTGTTTGTTTGTTTGTTTCAAATATTTGTACCCCACCCTTCTCTACCCCCAAAGGGGGACTCAGGGTGGCTTACAGCAGATAAAACAACAGTTACATACTAAGTAAAACATTAAAACATAAGTTACACATTTAAAATAGTGCAAGTTGAATTAGTTTAGGAGCTGGATGGTGAACTGCTATGAAATACAAAGGTTATTTAGGTTGGGCTTGGGGGAAAAAAACCCCTGCCAGAAATACTGAGTAGTCAGAGTTAACAACAGTGTCCTATATGGACCAAGGACCGGATTTTGAACTTTATCTCATGAAGCAGGCAAATTGTTATTATAGCTGTGTGATGCTATGCCCATCCACCCTTTACCAGTCTGCCTCCTCCCTGGAATTATCCCATCCCTTGCTATTGATGGAAATAACCTGACAAAAGCTTACCACCCTGCAATGTTTCTGCAATGTTCCTTCCACTTCTGCACTAGAAGTAAAGTGATATCGGGGAGAGGGATTCTTCTCCTCTTCCCCCTTCCCCTCGCTATTCCTAAATTGTCCGATTCCCTTTCATTTTATGATTTGTAGTTATGTTTACATCTCCCCAGTTTTTCAAAGCTGAAATTGTGAAATTGCTCTATTTTTTTTAAACTAAGCAGCGGAAGTGTGGAAAGATGGGGTTTACGTGGATTTGTCGAAGTATGATTGTGGGACCACTAATTGCCAAATTGTCACAATTGTATGATTGAAAAGAAGCACAATTTCGAAAGTGCTCCACCTGGTATATATCCACTATTAATGATGGCATTACCGCAGGGGAATAGCAGGTTCACGCTATAAAACAGCTTCCAAAGCTCCTCAATTACATGTGCTGGCACTAAAATGCAAACAAATTAATCCTTCCCTCTTTGTTAATCATAAACCACCTCTTATCTTTTTCCCTGAGATAAGACTCTTCAGACTGGAATTGCACTTGACCAAAAACACAAGACCTCTGAAGGAGATGGCTGCTCTGTATTAAGCCCCATCATTCCTGGCTAGCTCCATGGGAGGGGGGGGGGGGTATAGTTCAACTTAAAGATGTCTCCACTTCCAGCAGTCATTGAACCCTTTCAGAGCACTGTGTACTGAGTCCTGTCATCTGAGCCATAGGAAAAGTAATAAACAAACTAAAAAGCCAATTTCTGTATATACTGGGCATGTATGTGCCTTCAGGTCTGCTATTGATGTATGGTGAAATTGTGAATATTATAGGTTTTTCTTATACAAGGAATATGCACAGGTCGTTTTGCCTGTTCCTTCTTCTGAAAAAATCTAGTATACATTATTTTAAGTAGAAGGGTGAATAAAAATGGTTCCCCCCTTTATATCTAATACATAGCAAAGTTCCATGTTTAAAGATGAGGCAGTGATGCAGAAGAGGCTCTCCTGCTGGTTTTGCTGGTAACTTGTGAAGGGCAACAGGTGATGACAGGCAGGTAGGCATGGATAAAGGCATACTGTCTTTCTTTAAGAGTTTTCTTAGGCAAGAAATACTTAGAGGTGATTTTGCCAGTTCTTCTTCTGCAAAATAGCCTACTGCACCTGGTATTCATTGGCAGTCTTCCATCCAAATACTAGCCAGGTCTGACCCTGCTTAGCTTTCAAGATCAGTCTCAACTGTTATCTAAATTAGTGAGCCATGCAAAACGTGTTTTGGAAAGAATTGTTCTTGTTTTCCCTGCAGAAATGGCAGGGAGTCCTTTCCTCGGTTTATAACAATGTCTCCCTGCCTCCCTGATTGATGTCAGATGGAACAAACCAATTCATATCGTTGTGTCGAGTGACAGTGGCTAGATAAACAATTTTACTTTCTGAGGAAAGCAAATATCAATTGAATGCTAAACACACACTGATCTCAGATTTATTGCCTGTGTGCTGAACTATATCTGTCCTTCCTTATGTTGAGTCTCTCTCCGCTATATGCAGATCAGTGGGTCTCCACAGCCTGAATGAAATGGAAGTGGTTTGCTGCACCAGTAATGCTTGTCATTTTACTGGACATGTCTTTTATTAGTGCTACAGGGTTGATTTTTATTCAACAGATATATGGCTAGTTAGATATGACTACCTGGTGACATCAGCAAGCAAACCTGAACGTAATTTAAATGACTTTTTTTCAAGGAGTGCCAAATACATGTGTATATTTATATACCTGAGACCGCATGGTGAATGACACTGCAGGTAAGGAGTCACTTTGTTGGACTCTATGAATAGAGACAAGGTTAAATTGAGCTTGGTGCATGTGCTGGGGCAGATCTATGGGCTATTTAAAGTTAGTTCTCCCCCACACAACCCCCTTTGCTGCTTCTCCTTGCAAGCCAACCTCTTGCCCTCAGTGCAGTGTGAGCTTTGCAAGTCACTTTTGGGTCAAGTAGGATTTTTCTCCCTTTTGCATCTAACCCTCATTTTACCTGTGGGGCTTTGGTAGTTGGCTGTGGTTGGTGTTCATAAATAGGTTATCACCAGTAGGCATCAGGGGAAGAATATAATAATTTGTTGTATGGTACACCTTGGTTCTCTTTTGGTTAAGGCTTTGGTGCCTCCTTCAGTCTTGGGACCTGGGAGATTGTGAAAGGGCTTGTCCTTGGGACTAACCTGGGGTTTGCTTTCTCTTATAGCAGTGGTTCTCAAAGGGGCCCCTGGCGGCGTGGTGGGTTAAACCCCTGTGCCGCCAGGACTGAAGACCGACAGGTTGCAGGTTCGAATCTGGGGAGAGGCGGATGAGCTCCCTCTATCAGCTCCAGCTCCTCATGCGGGGACATGAGAGAAGCCTCCCACAAGGACGATAAAAACATCAAAATCATTCGGCCGTTCCCTACACAACGTCCTTGCAGACAGCCAATTCTCTCTCACCAGAAGCGACTTGCAGTTTCTCAAGTAGCTCCTGACACGACAAAAAAGTCGTTCTCAAACTGTGGGTCCCCAGGTGTTTTGTCCTACAATTCCCAGAAATACCAGCTTTTAGGATTTCTAGAAGTTGAAGGCCAAAACATCTGAGAACCCACAGGTTGAGAACCACTGTCTTATAGAGTCCTGGGACTTGTGGGGGGAGAAGTGCCCTAGGTTTGCCTTCCTGTAAATGGCTGGCCAGGATCATCAACCCATAACATTGGATTGCTCTTGAGGTTAAGTTTTAGTTCAAAGAAAGGTTAAGGATCTGGCCTTGGCTAGACCCACATCAGACTGCAGACTGCAACCAGGAAAGCAGAAGATGTTTACTTCTTGAGAGGAGAGCAATGGCCAATCTTGATAAAATAGTGAAGAGTAGAGTCATCACACTGGCAATGAAGATCCACATAGTTAAAGCAATGGTATTTCCCATGGTAACTTATGGATGTGAGAGCTGGACCATAAGGAAGACTGAGTGAAGGAAGATAGATGCTTTTGAACTGTGGTGTTGAAGGAATATTCTGAGAGTGCCTTGGAGCGCAAGAAGATCCAACCAGTCTATACTCCAGGAAATAAAGCCCAACTGCTCATTAGAGGGAAGAATATTAGAGGGAAAAATGAAGTACTTTGGCCACATCATGAGAAGAAAGGAAAGCTTAGAGAAGACAATGATGCTAGGGAAAATGGAAGGAAAAAGGAAGAGGGGCTGGCCAAGGGCAAGATGGATGGATGGTATCCTTGAAGTGACTGGATTGACCTTGAAGGAGCTGGGGGTGGTGACAGCTGACAGGAAGCTCTGGTGTGGGCTAGTCCATGAGGTCATGAAGAGTCAGAAGTGACTGAACGAATAAACAACAACAGTGCATTGATACTATAGAATTGATGCAGCTCGACACCACTTTAACTGCCATAGCTTAATGCTATGGAATCATTGTAGTTGTAGTTTGGTGATAGCACTGGGCCATGGCAGTTAAAGTTATAGTGGTGTTAAACTGTGTTAATTCTACAGTGACAATGCATCCTAAGATGCCCAGAGAACTGAAGTTTTTCCTAATGTGCTTATCACATTTTATATTTGTTCCAGCTTCTCATCTGCATTTGGAAGACCTTAGAATATATGTTACTAGTTCTCTTAAAAGAACGGCCAATTGAGATCTTTTAGAAATATTAGTTTCAATTATTGAATCTGGCTGTGGTAGTCTGCAAGTTCTAGTCTTTAAAAAGTATACTTTCTTCTCCTTATTTTGTTACATCAACTTTTTTTTTTAAAAAACCCACCAAAATGTGAAAATGTTGAAAATTCATCTCCATTGAGGGATTAAGGAAACAGATGTGCTTATCCTTCAAAATGACTGGAATTGCAATGGGGAGCTAATGTAACAGAAAAGAAAACAAATTAAAAAGCTTGGGAGGAGGGCTAGAGAGGAGATTTTCCCTCACTCTTCCTCTTTGAAGTTCTCCGGTTTGCATGAATAGGCAATAGCAATACAAAAGAATATTTCATCACATCTGAAGGTGAGTAGGTGGCAGAGGCGGTAGAGAAGGGAGTATGTTGGAACCGCAATATCTCCTTAAGTATGATAGACAGACAGCTGTGAGAGTATAAAAGAGAATGAAGAGTGAATGATGTTTTTTCAAAACCACAGCAAACCAACATCAAGTTGATGCCTCCCGAAGTGGAGAAATCCACACAGCTAAAATTACCATCTGGCTGAATAACAACCAGTGACCCAGTCTCCAAAATAAATAAAAAAAATGCCAATTCGCAGAGAAACCGTACTGAAGGAGGTCAGACAGAATAGATGAATATTGCAATGGCTGTCTCAGAGAAACAAGGTGAGGAATGGGAGGTGTCAGTCAGTCTCCAACCTTATTCTGAAAACAAAGCAAAGTAAACAGATTATTTTCTCTCAGAGCTTAGTTACTTTCTTTGAAAATAATTACCACAATACTTCAGCCAATATGGGTATGCTTCCAGCTTGGGAAAGAAGTGACTTTTCCAAGCTCTGTTTTTTCCTTCTAAAGATGCCAAATGGAGCTCAGATTGGGATATGGTTACGTGCAATGGTCCTGACACAAACAAAATCTTCATATTTAGAAGATGCATAAAAGTGCCATGGTTTTATACAAATATTTGCCTACATATGATATCATAGGCTATGAGGTCTGAGATTCTTGACAAGGCAAATCCCAAAGGAAATGAGAAACCTTGGGGTCAAACCTATTCAACACATTTGTTCTAGTCTGATATGATTTATTGCAATGAAAATGAGATATGAGAACAATCTATTCCTGTAACTGAAGTATGACCTGCTGAAGTTCCAGGGCAAACTACACTGGACTTAGCTTGCAGTAGCTGAAATGAACTCAGGACATAGGGAGAAAGAGAGAGGAGTAGAGAGAAACTGAGGTACTTTAAAAACACCTGAAATTGTAATATGGGATAGGATTAATTGGAACTATTCCTTCCAAATCTGAATAGGAGAGTGCTGCACTCATTAAAACCTTTGCATTTTGGGACTAGTCTGCATAAAATTCACCCATGGTTATTATTTGCAGCATTATCTGAAAATTTTGTGTAGCGACCTTCTTCAAGCCTCCACTAGTTATTTCTTATGTATATAATTATAATTGCTGATGATTTACCAGCTGTGCTAAACCTCCGGCCAAGAGCGACTGGTCTTGCGAAATCATCTTATAGTACCAAGGCTTATTAAATATGGTTTTCTGTGGATGAGCAGATGGCGACTACTAGATGGCATATGTTCTGTATCAGAAACTAGAGCTGATGTGGTCTATCTAATGCAATTTTCTGAATCAGCAAACCAAATAACCAAACCAAATCTAAAGTTGAGCAAAAACTGATTTGTAAACCTTTTGGTCCTAATGTTGGAGAGTGGTCCCTGGTCAAAAAAGGTAGGGAACCACTGTCTTAGAGACTTCAGTAGAAACAGATGTATGTTTTTTAGAAGTTGGTTGAAAAAGATTACAGGGACTCTGTTAGACTCTCAAATAAGAGAGATGCTTTAGATTATGGACTGTTGATTGTGAGAAAGTTGCCCTGTGTTACCTACACAGAGAAACTACTTCAAATCCTAACTGTATGCAAAGTACCTGCATGCTGAATACATGAAGTATGTGAGTAAACCAACTATGTTACTTTTAAAGAATGTTTATTTTTGTTTCTTGAGAGCATGATTTAGAGGCAAATATATTTTAAGGGAGAGTAGATGTTTTGGGGTAACTAAAAGAACACTTCTGAAACTCTGTTATGTATATACATATATATGTTTTTGTGCATTGGCATATCTTTGTCCCTAACAGTTCAAAGAAATAACTAGGTATATTAGTTTAACAGCTGAGAATTGCCTTGCATGAATGCCATTTCCTTAAAAGATTATGGCATCATTTTTCAAAAGTTTATGACTTCTAACAAGGTCATGCATTTCCAAAGATCATAAAATCTCCAAAACATTATGGAGATTTCCATTTTCCAAAAATACAGTTGCTATTTTCTTCAAGAACAAAGTTAGAAAAGAATTATATCCCCAATAATATATCTATGGATTTTTATTGTTGTTGGTACTTAAATTAGGGCGTGCCTTACAATTGGTGACATCTTACAATTGAGGAGATAGGGGTGCTGAATATGTTTTCACTCTGTCTAAATTATCTCTTACTGTGTTTAATTTTAAATCTATTGAAATTGTTAACCTTGGTTTTATTTCTGTGTTGCCCTGTGCATCATATATACATGAGGCTGTAGGATGATGGAGAACCTGCAAATTTCTGAAAGATGTTGAAGTTGGTTTGGGACCAAATGAGAAAGAAGATGGGAAACTCAGGGCCCTTCCACACAGGCCTATATCCCAGAATATCAAGGCAGGAAATTCCACATTATCGGAGTGTGGACTCAGATAACTCAGTTCAAAGCAGATATTGTAGGATTTTCTGCCTTGATATTCTGGAATATAGAGCTGTGTGGAAGGTCCCTCAGAGGCTGCTTTGAGAGGGGGCATCACATGGCCTCCATGCTGAAGGAAATGAAAGATGACAAGACTAAGGCACAACCATTGAGTAACCTGTCCAAATTTGCATCTCAAAGGGAGCACCAGAAGCTCTGTTCGGCTAAGCCCAATGATCTGATATGTTCCTTAATTTCCTCACTCATCAGAGGAAAAGATGAAGAATTATTGCCTTCTGTTTGTGACAGCGAGAGCTGTTCTGCTCTGTGCATCACAAAAGGAAGAAGTCTGTGCGGCAGATGTTCCACTCTCAATGGTGCAAAAAGGTAGAGAGAGGAAAAGCGAGTTCTGTGGCAACAGCAAGAAATTGTTTACAGAGCAAAGAAGATCTGATGTGTAAAGATCTGGGGTGCCAATGTTTATATTCCTGAAGAGAACTGCATCTGCAATGAATCACATCCACTGAATGCAAGTGGAAAAAAAGAGAATATCTTTATGATAAACCATTGAAATGCTATTTTTTTTCAATAATGCTGATGCATCAACCCTGAAAAGAAGATAAAACATATAATCTGCACATTTTACTTTTCTTTACAATCTGCATCGTGAGTCATTTAAGGTGAGGATAGAACAGTGATGGAATCATACAAGTCTCTCTGGCATGCCAATGATAAAGAATTCTGGAAGGTACAGCACAACACCATCTGGAGACCACACATGAGAGGACATGTTGCTGAAGGAACATATATGGAAAGGAACATAACTAAGTTGGCCCTACCAGAGGCACCTGCTGTGTATAGCAATTGCTAGGGGCAACTCTTGGGTATTAAAGGAGAAAGCTGTGGGTCCTATCTGACTTCCTGCAGCCTCTAAGCTGGTTTGTTGTCCTGAGGTGTAGTGAAGGACACTGTCCCCCACAACAGTATTCAATGATCATCAGTCAATTTCTATAAGCTAAATCAGAGAGGCCACTGTTTTATCTCTTACCTTGCGATGAAAACCAAGCCTTATTAGGAATTGTTGAAAGTGTATGGGTAGGTTAGTTTAGAAATGATACAACTATGAAAGCTGTCCTCAAATATCTGAAAGGCAGCCATGTATAAGATGGAGTGTTTTTTCTCTGTTGTAGATTAGAGCCTGTGGGCAGTAACTGTAGGGGAACATATTTTGATTCCATATTAGAAGAACATTCCCAATGGGGAGAATTATTTGACCATAGAGAACATTGTCTTCCTTGGCAGCTATAGGTTTTTCTTTTACTGAAATTAGTGAAATAAAGGCCAGAGGCTCACTTGACATTGACATTCATGTAGTATCCTGCAATACAGATATTGCAGTCTGCAAGGAATTGGATCAGATGAGCTCAAGGTTCTCTCCTAACCCTGTATTTCTATCATTTCAACTATGTTTGCCATCAGTGATTCCAGTCATACCTCTCAGGCAGGTTCCAGATGGTAATACTTGAGGATAGCTGCTCCTCAAAATAGGAGCTGTCTATATGGCATCCCACAAGATGCCATTCTTTGTCCAATGCTTTTTAACATTTACATGAAACCACTGGGAGAGATCATATGGAGGCATGCAGTGGTGTGCTATCAATACACTGATGACACCCAAATATATTTCTCCATGCCTTCCAAAACAGCTCTAGCTAAGTATGGCATGTCTCCTCTGAATAAATGCCTAAAGGAAGTATTGGGCTGGATGAGAAAAAACAAATTGAAACTGAATCCAGACAAAACAGAGGTGCTTGCCATTAAGGGTCCTAAACTAGAGGTGGTGAAATGTCAACTAGTTCTGGATAGAGTTACTCTCACCTGAAAGACTGTGTTCACAGCTTGTAAGTGCTCCTGGATCCATCTCTCCAAATGTCAGCCCAGGTAGATGGAACGGTCAAGAGCGTTTACTATTAGCTTCAGCTGATACACCGGCTGCATCCTTTTCTAGAATCCAAGGACCTGAAGATGGTAGTGTACTCATTCATAACCTCAAGGTTGGACTTCTGCAATGTGCTTTACATTGGGCTTCATCTGTCCCAAGTTCGGAAACTCCAATTTGTTCAAAATGCAGCAGCTAGATTGGTCACAGGAACATCCAGGAGTGAACATATTACACACATACTAAAGTTACACTAAAGTGTAGGATATTATACTTAGGCAGAAAAAAATGAAATGCACAATTACAGAATAGGAGATGCTTGGCTTAACAACAGTACATGTGAAAAAGATCTTTCAAGTTTTAGCGGACAACAAGTTAAACATGCGTCAACAATGTGATGCAGCAGCTAAAAAAGCCAAGGAGAATTTAGGTTACATCAAAAGAATAGGGAAGTCATGGTCCGTCTATTCTGCTTTGGTCAGAACTCTCTTGGAATCCTGTGGTCAGTTCTGGGCACCACAATTCAAGAGGGATATTGACAAGCTGGAACGTGTCCAGAGAAGGATGACTGAAATGATCGAAGGTCTGAAGAACATGCCCTATGAGGATCGTCTTAAAGAACTGGGCAGTTCCTGCAGAAGAGAAGGTTGAGAGGAGATGTGATCACTATGGATACATATTTGAAATAATGTCATAATGAAGAGGGATAGACTTGTTTTGTGCTGTCCCAGAGACTAGGACTCAGAGCAATGGGTTCAAATTACAGGAAAGGAGATTCTACCTGAACATTAGGAATAAATTTCTCCCACCCTGGACATTCCATGGGTATCTAAAACCCACTTGCCCAGTTTCCAACAGAACTCACAACCTCTGAGGATGCCTGCCTTAGATGTGGGTCAGGAGAGAATGCTTCTGGAATATGGCCATACAGGCTGGGAAACTCACAGCAACTCAACTTCCTGATTATGAGAGCTGTTCAGCAGTGGGACTCTCTGCCTTGGAGTGTGGTGGAAGCTTCATCTTTGGATGCTTTTAAACAGAGGCTGTATGGCTCTCTGTTGGAGGTGCTTTTCCTGCATGGTAGGCATAGAATTGGATGGCCCATGTGATGTCTTCCAACTCTATGTTTCTATGATAATTTAACAACCATTCTCTCTTTTTGAAACAACTGATGAAAAAAACCTCTTCCTTACAGTTTCACTCTCTGGCTTCTCACACCATCTCTGCCATACAGAGCTGAAAAGGACTTCTGGATTCAGAAACAGCTGCTTGTGTTTTCCACAATGTATGACAAAATGCAATATGTGTCATCCTAATGGTTTCTTCTGTGTGAAATTGTATGTGTGAGAATGGGAAGGGGAATGAAGGATGTATGCCATAGCATATGCTTTTCCTCTCCTGATTGTAGATGTGCTTTGTTTTGTGAAGGAAATATGGACTTCATTTGCAATTCTGATTGCTGGGAGACAGATTTCCTGTTTCCTAAAGGAAAACATGTTAATCTCAGGGGATACACATTTCCCTTAAAACCTAGTTTGACTACTCCATGTGATCATAACCAAAATGAGAATCGGAATCCTAACCTCTCCCTCAAGTTTAACTGGAAATTCAGTACTCCATCCTCTATGCCACAGTGATTGCCTGTTGTATCTGTTTTCATTTAATTGTTAGACAACAGACAACCAATCAGGAATGCAGGATCAAAATAGATAGTGTTTGTAATAGACATTGTGTGAGCTTTGGAAACTTATCCATTGGCTTGTTTGCACTAACCATACATTTTGAAGTTCCTTCCTCTCATCTTTCGCTGCATTCTCTTTCAGGCCAGTTGTACCCAGGCAGCATTAGGAGCAAGGAACTAGCTACCAAAACAGGGACAAATATATTTGTATGTGTTGTATATACACATGCACACATGTCCAATTTCAGGACGTAGGTGGCAAAGTAACTTGAAGCTTCTGGTATTTTAGCTATTGTTTTGTAGTGTGGTCTGACACAGGATGGGATACATGGAGGTGACACCATGAGTTATTCTACAGAGTGATACCAACCGAAATGGCACCACTGTATATGTCTTCTCATCCTCCATCTTAGTTTTCACCCAGACAGTGCCAGGCTATTTGGTGAAAACACTTGGCAATTTATGACCTGTAGGAAAAAGGATTACTTTGAAAATAGTTGTTATACTTCAGAACATTTAATAGTCAGATCTGCAGTTTTGACATGTAGCTTCAGTCTAAAAATTTTCTGACAGATTTAAGACAGCCACTGTTGACATTTTAGGATTTGCTGAGTTTTATTCTGCATATATTAAATACTTTCTATTCGGTGCCACTATGACTGTGCATGTATTGCTAAGGAGAAAATAGATAATCTTTACTTCTAAACTATGTTTATCAAGATATTGTGTTTTCTAAACATTGCTAGTATGGTTCACTGTGTAACATATATATGCTACTAGCTGTACCCGCCACACATTGCTGTGGCCAACCTTCCCTCTCTCTTTCTCTCCTTCTTTCCCTCCTTCCTTCTCTCCTTCTTCCCTACCTTACTTCCTTTTTTTTCTTTCCTTCTCCTCTTCCTCCCTTCTCAACCTCTTTCCTTCCTTCCCCTCTCTTATTCTTTCCCTTTTCTTTCTCTCCTTTCTTTCTTCTCTATCTCATTTTTCCTTCCTTCCTTCCTTCCTTCCTTCCTTCCTTCCTTCCTTCCTTCCTTTGTTCTTTGCTTTCACCTTCCTTCTCTCTTTCCTTCTTTCCTTCTCTCCCTCTTTGTCTCCTTCTTCTCTCCTTCCTTCCCTGGCGGTAAATGATGCTCCCCACCCCCTCGCTGGACCCACCATTGTGCCATCCGTTCCTAGCTCCTGCTCTGGCCAGAAGAGGGAGGATAGTCGGCAGTGACTCTCACAATTGCTGTGTCCTTGTGCAGGAGTGGGTGGGGCCATGACATTAATTTGCATGCACACACTGTGTAGTTTTCTACATTTTCGGATTTTAAAGTTCTTTTCCATGTTTTTTTTGGTGATTTTTTGAGTGATTATCACTCCTTGGGTTAGTAGGTGTCTTGTGGCCAAATTTGGTGCTATTTCGTCCAGTGGTTTTTGAGTTATGTGCGTCCCACAAACAAACATTACATTTCTATATATATAGATATACAGATGTGTTCTCAACTTCAAACTGGGTGTCTTTTCTGACCTTACATAACACTATGTAACATGAAAATTGTTCCTGGGTTATAAATGCTATTTCCTAATTGGTTCTATCATGAAAATATGGGGAAAATTTATTAAACTGCAAAAACTTTGTTTTTGTAGGACATCCTGCAGCACATTTTGCTATAGTTTTTCAATGAATATCTCACAGAGTCTCAACCAATTCAACATAGTTTGTGGCAGCCACAAAAATGAAGTGTATGGAGTATAACAACTACTTTCAGTTAAACAGGAAATAATACTTTTGAATCAGGAACAGAACATTTTTCAATTGACTGCCCAATGAGACAGAATGTGGTTCGAGTTCTATGGGTCCATATTTGTCTCATGAATAGTGGCTGCAGGGAGATCAGTTAACATGGCTTTAAACTTAACTGTTTCATTGGGGCAGGGCTAACCCTAGGAAAGGGTGGGTGCAATTGTCATTTAAGATCTGCAAGTATACATTCTTTCATAAAAAATAAACTGAATAGTCTATACACAAAAGAAAATGGACACACCTTTGAACAGAGCAGCCTGTTGCGGAAGCTTGTCATGTTCATGGCAATTCAGTTGCAAGAGTTTGATTTCTCCTTCATTCAAAAGAGTAACATAATATGAAACTAGTTGAATTTTAGCATCACAATTGCCTTTATTTGGTAGAGATATGAGTGTAAACTCTGAGTTGCTACAGAGTTCAAAACAGTTGCTGTCTCTGAGAAGTTTCTGAGAAATGTAGAGTTTTAACCAATGACATTATTTCCCCTCCCCACTTCAGTCTGTACATCCAGAATGCTATAAATAAATTCAAATACACATTGGGGTAACACCTACTAACTCTGAAGTGAGTCATCAAAGCTCCCGTAGCCATGCCCTTCAGGAAGGCAAAATCAAGCCATTGGGAATTTACATATGTATCTCGTACTTGCAATACCGTTTAAAACAGAGATAACAAAAAACATCAAATAAAACAATAACTTGCTCATGAATTCAATTATGCCTTGTTGGTGCTATGGGTTCCGCTTTAAAACAGGTTTGGCTGTGAGAAAATATCTTTAGACAGATAAAAAACAAGTTTGTTCTGCACAGCTTTGACAAGGATACTTTTTTTTATTATTTTGCAATGATTTTCTCCCATCTTGCACTTGCTTCTGCTTCCCCTTCTCAACATTTATTCTGTACATTTACCCTATTTTTAACAGAGGTTGCATCTTGGACAGCTGCATGTTGTCTATTAGAATTTGGATGATTGTGAAATCTTTCCAGCTTTTCCCTCCCAGTTCAAGAAGCCATTTTGAACAAAAGCTTTACATGTATCCTCATCTTTGATGTGTTCGGAAGAAAAATATTCCTGACATTTTCTGCTAAGCAATAGGCATCCCGATAGGCTTTGACTCTTACTGAGTCATAAGAAGGCCACTCACGGGTTCTTTACCTTAGTACTGTTGGTTTAGATTTCACTTTACATTATGAATGTTAATATTTGAAAGCTCTCCCTCCTCTTAGTAAAACTGAAAAAGAAATAATGGAGATTTCTCCCAGCCCTGAATCCAGATTTTCAGGTTAGATATATTTTCCCCAGTGGAAGCATCACCCTCAGAATAGGCTTTCCACTTTTGAATAATGTCTATGGTGAATTAGTGAGAATGGTAGACTGAACACACAAACACACACAAAACAAGATGTTGAAGGAGGAGGCTCACTGGTGAAACTACTCTAGATTGCTGTATGTTTATTGATCCAAACAAGGCAGGAAAGAAAAAGAGGGGGTCCTTGGTATCTGCTGGGTTTTGGTTCCAGGATTTTCAAATGAGTCCATCTCCATTATACACAATGTCCTAATAAAATGGGGTACCTTGTGTAAAATGTCAAAATCAAAGTTTGCTCTTTGGAATTTTAAAAAATATTTTCAAGTCATGGATGGTTGAGTCTGTGGATGGAGAATTCATGGCTATGAGTGGATAACTGCAGTTAATAAACAAATGTGCAAACACTGAAAAGCTGGTGCAAAGACACAAAGTCATGGAAACTGTAGTATAACACAACAAATCAATGGGGCAACTCTGTGCCCCATTGTGATCAAGTCTATCATGCAAACCTATCGGTATGCCTCACATGAGTTGCTGGGGGGCTAGGACCCCCCATCAGAGAGTTTTGGGGATGTGAGGAAAGGAACTGAGGCCTGCAGATTTCCCTCCGAAGGCTTACACAAGTGTCTTCAATGCATCACATATTCAAACATTTCACATATTAAAACTAAAGTCACATGTGCCTATACTTCAAAATCACGTGTACCTCTATACATCACACGATGCCCCTACTTAAGCAGCTCCATTGGTTGCTGATAAGTTTCAGGTTCCAATTCAAAGTGCTAGTTATCACCTATAAGGCCCTAAACAGCTCGGGTCCTGCCTATCTTTGTGACCGCATCCCCCTTTATGAACCGACGTGGGTTCTAAGATATGCCGGGGAGGCCCTCTTCTTGGTCCCGTCTCTGTTATAAGCGAGGTTGGTGGGGACAAGGAAGAGGGCTTTCTTTGTGATGGGCACCCGGCTTTGGAACTCCCTCTCCAGGGAGATTAGACAGGCCCCCACACTGTCCTCCTCCCATAGGGACTTGAAGACATGGCTCTTCAGTCAAGCCTTTGAGAATATTTAGCCCCTCATTGTCCTATGTAGTAGTCATGCATCCTGCACTTTATCCCATGCCATTTCTCCATTACTCTAGTTGGCACTTATTTTATTCCAATGTTTACAGCCCGGCCATGGTGCCAGTAATTTACTGCCATGGTTAGGGAATCACAGTTTGATTGAGTCTGAGTTGATGTTTTTATATCTGCATGTGTTCTATTTCGGGGAGATGGTGGTGGGATATAAGAATAAAGTTATTATTAATATCATCAGAGGGTGGTCATAATGAGAAAGAACACACTAGCTAAGAAATGCTGCAGCAGTTAGCTTTTGCCTGAACCTACAGGAAAGAATACAGCCCTGACCACCACCACCACCCCCCCCCCCCCCCCGCCTTCAGTTGGGTACAAAGTACTTTGGACTCATTTTTCACCAGTGGAAAGGAACAAAACACAAAAGGGAAAGGAGGAGAGAAGAGAGAAACTGGGACATTTCAAAAGCAATCTGAAAAGAGGGGAGGACAGAGGGTAAATGGCGACTGTTTCTGTCAATGTTATCTAAAACATTTTATAGAGGATAGGGATCCATCAATCACTTATAGAGTGGCTAAGTCTTTTGCGGCAGGTAAAAAAATAAGGACACATTTTGTGGATGATTTTAGCAGATAAAGTTTTGACTTACTTACTTATTTTATTAATCATAGCCAGAGATTTTATAAGCGTCATACATGAAGCTGTGTAGATTGACTCCATCTCAAGGACTTGAGAATGCTTTGAATGTTGAGAATTTATGGTCTAAATGTTAATGCTTTTTTTTAAAGCTGTTTTTAATGTTTTAAAGTTTTGCATTATTATGTGACCATAATAAGAAAATTCATTCATTAATCCTGTCAAGTTAGGCAAAACTACACTGATATTCAGTAATTATCTACTTAAAGTTGTGATCTGGGAACCAACGTTAGTTCATGTTCTGTTGGCTGCTGATCTGACCAAGTTTCCAGGTAAGAAAAGACAGTTGTAGCCAATGGGCTCAAATGTAGCTGTTGACTCTAAGTTTTGTGCCTTCAATGAATGAACAACAATCCTTGACCTTGACCAAACCCTGCATAAAATGCACTTTATTCTATCCCCTAGTGCAACTAACCCCATTGTTTTCATCCCATCTGATCCTCCTTCCAGATACATTGCATTGCTTTCTCACCCAGTGTTTTTAAACTTTTAATCCTTGCAACCGGCCTTGCCCACTGTATTCAATTATTGTGATTTTATACCGCTTGTGAGTTTATTTGCATTGTTTTTTGTAATTTTATTTTCATTATATATTATTGTTACATTTTTATGTTGTATATTTGCTTTGCTGTATTTGTTGGGCTTGGCCTCATGTAAGCCGCCCCGAATCCCCTTGGGGAGATGGTGGTGGGGCATAAATAATTTTTTATTATATTATTATTATTATCTTCATATTATTTCTGATTTAAAGAAATCTCAAAGCAAAACCTGTTTGGTGGGGATTCGCCATTGCCTTTCTCTGAGTTCAAAATAGTCCGACCAGTCCAAGGTCATCTACCAGTAGTTGGTTTCTATGGCCAAGCAGGGATTTGAACCTTGATTGTCCAGAGTCCTAATCCAACACTCAAACCACTGGAGCCCCCGGTGGTGCAGTGGGTTAAACCCCGGCGGGACTGAAGACCGACTGGTCGCAGATTCAAATCCTCGAGTCGCTCCTGGCATTACAAAAACAAAAAAAACAAAAAACCTCAAACTGCTACACCACATCACTCAGTTTTCCTCTTTGGAGGAAAAAAACTTGTCAGATAGCTTAAGAAACCTTTCTCCAAAACTATGAAAGGATTGTTTTGAGCCTTTTCTGGACATGCCCAGTGTGTGAATGTGGCACCTTTTATACATGAAGCTTCTGTTCTTTGATTGAGCCTTAGCCTTTTTCCTAGGTGGGGGTTGCCCCATTGGGGATGAAAGGTACAGTATAACTGTGGCAAACTCTTCATTCATCCTCTGCATTGGTTAGCTTGGATCGAAGGGATGGAAGCTAGAGATCAATAGACAAAGTTGTTCAGCCCTGCTTCTGAATATAGATATAGTTCTGGCACTGTTTGCTTCATGTAAGTGTCTGAAATCTAGTTGCTAATACTGTTGCTTCTATATTGCTAGGTGATTTTTCAAGGCCAACTATTCTCTCTGTCTTTATATGAGCCAGAGAACAAATTAAGCCAAAAGCTATTCATTATTTCCTTTATGTATTTTCTCATCCAAGAAGGCATCTAAATTGCATCCTAGGTAGAGAAGGATGTCCCCCACCCCACACACACCTCTTTCACAAAAGTTCTGCGTCCTTCAGTTATCCTTTGACTATCCTCCAGGAAAAAGGAAAAAGAACTGAAATGACATCAATTATTTTTCCTCTCCAATTATCCTCTGATCCCTTGAGCTTTTCTAAGTAATTCCACAAACCGAGGTGACTTGATCTTCACAGCTTAAGCAATGTGGATCAATAGCAGACGTGGCCCATATATTTAGAGCACAGGGTAGCAAGGGTTGGGGGGATTTCAGCAATTCACTGAGTGCTGAAAATAGACCAAAATGAGAACTGACACAATCTTGCTTCTGAAAAGGAAAAGAAATTGCCCTAATACGTTGGACCTGTAATACTGCAGGACTGATGTGGTTCCTTATCTAAGCAACTTAGCGGCACCTTTGTGTCAAAAGTAATATGTAGTTTAGCCCTTGGTGTACAAATTGAATGAGTTGTCCACAGGGATACATCACTCAGTGACAAAGTGTATGTTTTTCCTCTTTATTATTAATTACATACCCACCCTATATAGCAAGTCTTTTTCTGCAGTAAGCTCAAGTTGTTGTCAATGATTGTCCTCTTTCTTGTTGAATCCTCATACTGAGGCAGGTCAAACTTACAGAGAAGAAGCACTAGCACAGAGTCACACAAAACCCTTCAGTGCTGAGTAGGAAATTGAACCTGTATCTTCCAAGTTCCAGTTTATTTATTGATTTATACCCCACTTTTTCTCTCTGCAAGGGAGACAGTACTGGTATTTCCTGTTTCCAAATGATCAGACAACAGCAAATGGGAACAACCTCTTCCTGAGCCTTTAGAGAGCTACTGCCAGTGTGAGGAGACATGATGGGTCTAAATAAAAAAATATGAAGTATCTCCCTGTAGCATTTTAAGCACAATTCCCATGTTTAGGAAATTGTACTCTAGACTAACTTTTCTGAGTTCTGTCCTAATTTTTTTTGAAATGTGATGAATGTGCCCAGACTTTATATATCACTGCTTCTCATCCTCCCTGCATATTTTTCCCTTGTATGAGTATTCAAATTTCCCACATGCAGCTCTCCTGCTGTGGCATGAAATGGAGGACTCTTGGGAACACTGTGCTCCTTGATTCTTCGATACCAGGGGTGGGAATTGTTTGACCCTCCAAAAGTGGTTGGACTTCAGAGTTAAGACATCAAGGACATTGCCATGTTACTCTGGAATATCAGTATACAAAGGGGTCTTGTAGCACCTTAGAGCGTGAGAGAATAAAGTTGGTAGCTTATGATTTTTCATCTGATGAAGTAGACATATTCTACAAAAGCTTATGCTACCAGATTAGTTCTCTCAGTTAGCGCTTAAGGGGTGATAAAGTCAAGGTTGAAAATGTTAGGAGTTGCAGTTCAGCCATGCCTGGAGAACTGTGTGATTGCCACCTCTGCAACAGAATTGGTGGAATAGTAGCCCAACACAGCTGCAGAATGGGAGAGCAAGGCCATCTGCTAAGCCATCTGATTACGCTGCAATTCTTCTGTCAATAGATCATCCTTCTCTCTTTAGCTTATTGCCTAGATAGATGCATAGAACATTAACCTATATAAACAGGGAACAGGGAACATTAATTTATCACATGCAGGGGGATGTCTCTGTCTCTCTCTTTTTTTGGAAGATATGGACACTTGATCCTGGGCTGATCTGTTTTTGTGAATTGTGTTTGTATGTTTCTGCACAGTTGCAGGACGTAATATTTCTATACGTAGACGCTGAAGCAGACAAAAGTACAGATGAATAGAGTCTATGAACATTACAGTCATCCAACATGAATTTGGTAAATTCTTGTATTTCTTTTTGAAAAGACATTTCTCCAATCAGTGGTCAAATCCAAGAATACTGTAGCACATTTTAGCCCTTTAACATTCAGGACATTTTGCAGCCCTGTAAGAAAAGCCAGCCAGCATTTAATTCCTATTCTGTGAGAGTCAGAAGTTCAGAAAAAGCAGCTTGCCTGAGGCCACTCAGTGCCTACTAAAGGTTTCAAGCTAAGTCTGAAGATGTGAGTATAACCAGTGGTGACTAATGGCTTCCAGTCTCCGTGAAATGATGAATCTCCTCTGAGTTCTCTTGAAAACTTTAAAGGAACTGTCCAGAGTTCTGAACCTATTTTGAGGATAGGGTTCTGCATGTTGGATATCTCCTAGAGAGTGCTCTTGCTTCCATTGTGGTCATCTGCTGTAATATACACATATTTGCTAACACAAAGTGTCAAGATGCAGATCTACAATTCCCGTCCACAATCAGTGATGTACTAGGATGGGTTTTGCATGCAAATCATAGCTGAAGAGCCACAAGCTGCTGAGCCCTGTACATCAGAGGATCAGGGTTGGTGGCAGCTTTCAACAGTGGTGGTAAAATGGATTTGATTCAGTATGTGAGCAAGAGGGAGTCCCCTTTCATACAGTAAAAGTTACAAGATATTTAGGATACTGGTCCTAAGTCTGGTAAAGGAACTTGGACTGAAAGTATCTAGTTTTTAATTAAACCCTAATGGATGAAAGAACTAAGGAAGAGGCTTATAATGATATAAGACACTAAGTGACTCTTCAAGAAAGCTATAAACAGGGGGCGGAGTTATGTGGCTATCCAGATGCCATTGGATTGCAAGGCCCAATACGTCTAGCCAACATAGTCAACAATGAAGAATATGGAGAGCTTTAATCAACAATGTGAGAAAGCTGCATGTGTAATAATGGTGAAAATTGAAATCAACAACATGAGGAAGCTGCATGCCGAATAATGTACACATATTCCAAGCAGTCCTTCTAAGACAGAGGAATGCAGCCACTACAAGCAAGGAGAGTATCAGCAAGAGAGTGAATGTCAAGATAGAGAGAGGATCTATAACAGCCATTAGATCAAATCATTGCTGTGCACTGTTATTTAGAAACCAAGGTCAGGATCCATCTGGATTTAGCACAGTGTTAGCCATACCCAGGCCTGTAGCGAGGGGGTGGTTTTAGGGGTTCACCCCCCGAAATGCTTCAGATTTTATTAAAAAACCTGGTTTACTCATTAATTTTAACTGGTTAACCAAATTCCCATGCTTAGTCTATGAGATGCAAAAACTTAAGAGTCCCTCCAGAACTGCAAGCACTATCTCAAGCAAATATTGACAATTTATTCACACTGTCATTACTTGCAGCAATAGCCGATGTAGTGAAGCAACCAAGTTGGGTGTGTGTGTGTTGAATGCTCTCATTAAAGAGTCCAGACTTGGTGGAGGTGGTTGACAGGGGCAGAGCTGCAGGCTATTGAAGGCTGCTCTTCCCCCTGCTGTGTTCTTTGCTTCAGTGTGAGCTAGGAGGCAGGTTTCAGACCCCCCCCCACAAAATTTTCAACCCCCCCAGCAAAATTTTCAACCCCCCCCCAAATTTTCAACCCCTCCCGAAAATTTTTCTGGCTACGGCCCTGGCCATACCAAAGCTAATAGAAGAATATACACTTTGAGAAATACAGGGTGCATTTTTCTAGATATTATGAGCTCACTATCCATTATGGATCAACTTTAAATAGAGATAAATATTGAAATGAGTGAATACTTTTGCATCTTGCCATTATATCATGACACATGTAGATCGCAAGCTCAAGCTAGGGATCTTTGGACATGTCCACACATTTATCATTAAGTTTATCAGTTTTTACTTAGCATTGCATAACATCTGATTCATATACTGCTGAATAAGCTAAATTTTCCTAATTTTTTTGTCATGTCAGGAGCGACTTGAGAAGCTGCAATTTGCTTCTGGTGTGAGATAATTGGCCGTCTGCAAGGACGTTGCCCAGGGAACACCCGGATGATTTGTTGTTTTTATCATCATTGTGGGAGGCTTCTCTCATGTCCTCGTATGAGGAGCTGGAGCTGATAGAGGGAGCTCATCCGCCTCTCCCTGGATTTGAACCTGCGACCTGTTGGTCTTCAGTCCTGCCAGCACAGGGGTTTAACCCACTGCACCACCAGGGGCTCCAATGTTCCTATTGAAAAACATGCTAATAGTTCTGTCCATCATCACTTGAAGTTGCAGTCAACAAATGTTCAGATAATCATTCTGTGGCCTCTAATGGATAGCTGATCTATTCTCTGTGGAGACTCATTGAAGGCAGCAGCAGTAACACATATCAGTTCAGAAGCAAATTCCAACTGGCACCTTTATCCCTAAATAAGAGGGAATGACAAGTCTATCCACAAGTGTCTGTAAACTTCACTAAACCCCTGGAAGCTCTTGTAATTATTCAGAAATGATACAGGAGGACACCACAAAACAAAGTCATCAATTCATCATTCTGTATGCAAGGCCTAATGGGCCATTAAACCATAACCACATTCTCTTTTTCAACTATTATTCTAGTGATACTGACATCTGGATTTAATAATAAAAAAGAAATATTGAAGCAAGCTGTTTATTCAGTGCTTCAGTGAGTCGGCTGCCTTTTTGTTTAACAAAACAAATGTTGGGGGTTGTTTTTAAGTAATGTTAAAGTTGTGGGTTGAAAACAGAAACCTTTTTAAAACAACACAAAGGAAAAGAGTAAAGCTTCTGAATGGATAAAGATGTGAAAGCTTGAGATGATTAGAGTAACTTTTTTTAAGAAAGGGAAGTCTGGTTGTTTTTGTAGACATTGCAATTAAAATTGGATAAAAAGCAGCAGGATGAAGACAAACTGAACTGTTATGAAAAAATGAAGCTGAAACATGACAAGTTAAAATCTGATTGTATAACAATACTGTTACTGAGAAGACAAGGTAGGGTTGGTTGAATGAAGCAATTAACTCATCAATTAGATCATCCGGAGTTTCGGGGTATGGTGTCATCTGTACGTGGATGATGTCCAACTCTGTCACTCCGTTCCACCTGCTACTAAGGAGGCTGTCCAGGTCCTGAACCGGTGCCTGGCCGCTGTGACGGTCTGGATGAGGGCGAACAAATTGAAATTGAATCCAGACAAGACAGAGGTACTCCTGGTCAGTCGCAAGGCCGAACAGGGCATAGGGTTACAGCCTGTGTTGGATGGGGCCGCACTCCCCTTGAAGATGCAGGTTCGCAGCTTGGGTGTGACCCTGGACTCATCGCTGAGCCTGGAACCCCAGGTTTCGGCGGTGACCAGGGGAGCATTTGCACAGCTAAAGCTTGTGCGCCAGCTGCGCCCATACCTTGGGAAGTCTGACTTGGCCACGGTAGTCCACGCTCTGGTTACATCCCGTTTAGACTACTGCAACGCTCTCTACGTGGGGTTGCCTTTGAAGACAGCTCGGAAGCTCCAACTAGTCCAACGCTCGGCAGCCATGATTTTAACAGGAGCGGAGCGCAGGGAGCATACAACCCCCCTGTTGCGCCAACTCCACTGGCTACCGATCTGCTACCGGGCTGAATTCAAAGTGCTGGCGTTGGCCTTTAAAGCCCTAAACGGTTCCGGCCCAAGCTACCTATCTGACCGCATCTCTGCCTATGAACCCACCAGGAGTTTGAGATCTTCCGGGGAGACCCTGCTCTCGATCCCGCCTGCTTCTCAAGCTCGGCTGGCGGGGACGAGAGATAGGGCCTTCTCGGTGGTGGCTCCTTGGCTGTGGAACGCCCTTCCTACGGACATTAGACTGGCACCATCTCTAATGGTATTCCGCAAAAAGGTGAAGACCTGGATGTTTGTGCAGGCGTTTGAGTAATTTAGTGCAATCTGGTAATGGAACATAGGAATGGAACAATGGACGACGAACCTGGACTACGCTTGGATGATGAGAAGATTGGGTATGGTTGTTTTTTGTAATAATTGTGCATTGTAATTGCTTATTGGTAATTTATGGATAATGTGTTAAGTCAATTGTTATATGTTGGTAAATAAATAAGTAAATAAATAAATAAAATAAATAAACTCTTTTTATGCCAGGATGTTATTAAATGGAAGAAAATGCAGCCATTTGATGAAGAAAAAGAAGTAATGATTTGTCTAGAAATTTTGGAAAAAGTGAAACAGCTGAAAAGTTTTTACTTTAATGGATACCATGAATGTAAACAGAGATTTGAAGGATGAAATGGCAGAAGCAGAGGAATCAATGTGATCTTAGAAGAAAGGTGATGGCAGAGAACTTGATCTAGAATATGAGGACATTGCCCCAGGAGAATCCTGGAAATCCAAAAAAGCAGCAAGATCCCAGAAACCCAAAAAATATTTCAGAGAATGTACACCAATGTTTCTCAACCTGGGGGAGGTCGTGAGTGGGTGTCAGAGGGGTTGCCGAAGACCACCTGAAAATACAATATTTTCTGATGGTCATGGAGGTTCTGTGTGGGAAGTTTGGCCCAATTTTCTCATTGGTGGGGGTCAGAATGCTCTTTGATTGTAGATTAACTATAAATCCCAGCATCTACAGCCCCCAAATATCAAGTGTATTTTCCTGAAACTCCACCAGTGTTCATATTTGGGCATATTGAGTATTCATCCTAAGTTTTATCCAGATCCATCATTCTTTGAGTCCACAGTGCTCTCTAGATGTAGGTGAACTACAACTCCAAAAACTCAAGGTTAATGCCCATCAAAACCTTGCAATATCTATTGTTGGTCATGAGGCTTCTGTGTGCCAACTTTGATTCAGTTCCATTGTTGGTGGAGTTTAGAATTCTCTTTGATTGTAGGTGGACTATAAATTCCAGCAACTACAACTCCCCCCCCCCCCATCCTACTACTATTCAAATTTATGTGTATCAGGTGCCAGATTTGGTCCAGTGAATGAAAATATATCAGATATTTACATTTTGATTCAGAACAGTAGCAAAATTAAAGTTATGAAGTAGCAACGAAAATAATTTTATGGTTTGGGATCACCACAACATGAGGAACTGTATTGGGGAGTGGGGTCGTCATGGCATTAAGAAGGTTGAGAACCACTGGTGTACGCAAACACACACACACACACACAGAGAGAGAATGTCAGAGTATCACTAAATTTGCAGAGGAGGAAGAGAATACTGAATTTAGCTGGAAGAAAGACATATGGGATTGTGGCGCAGCTGGCTGAGTGTCAGCTGCATTAAGATCACTCTGACCTAAAGGTCATGAGTTCGAAGCCAGCCAGGGCTGGAGTGGGTGTCCAGCCATTGTGTAGCCCGTTGTCAACCTTTGCAACCCGAAAGACAGTTGCATCTGTCAAGTAGGAAAATAAGGTACCACCTTGTGTGGGAGGCTAAATTTAACTAATTTATGAGGCCATAAAGAAAGAAGATTCCGGGGAATGTGGAATGCGGAAGAACTTCATCGGTGTCGTTGATGGACGATGAAAAGCAGCAGCTCCCCCGGCGGCCAGAAAAAAAGTTAAATAGCCTTTGTCTGTTAAATGTTGTTTGTCAAACTGGCATTGAATGTTTGCCATATATGTGTTTACTGTAATCCGCCCTGAGTCCCCTGCGGGGTGAGAAGGGCGGAATATAAGAACTGTAAATAAATAAATAAATAAATATGGGGAAGTTTTCAGGAGAAAACTTTGAGGTATGGTGTGTGCTGTTTTGATGCTTTGTTTGTTGGTAAGGAAACAAAAAGAAGACTTACAGAGTAAAAGAACCAAAGGAGGTCCATTATTTAATAATACCTCATGCTTAAGGAAAAGGTAAATAAAATAAAAGTGGAGGGATTTATGAAATTACTTGAAGGATAAAAAAGAATAAAAGAAGATAAGTAATGATATTTTTAACACTCAGAAAAGATGATGATTAGGGGGCATGCATGGAGAGAGGGGAAAAATAAGAGAGGGAGGCATAATGGATGTTCTATTAGATCATTGTAAAATGGGAACATTAAGGAGGTAATTTGATTAATTTAACAGAAGCAGGCATAGCTAAAAGGTAAAGTGATATTGCTTTTGTTCAGACTTTTCAGAACGAATTTCATTATTAAATCATATTAATACTTTTAATGAACTTACAGAAATGTTAAATGGCCTTTCTGTATACCTTGGTATCTGAATTATGAGTTTCATTATCAATAATTATATTTTATAGAAAGGATGCTGATGATGATTTTTTGTATTAGAAAAGCATTGTGACTTCTTTTTTATAGATCCACATAGTCTTAACTATTCTGAGAAGGTCAGAAGACAACTTTTTTCTTTTTTTGTTTGAGGTTTTCTCCTTTTTATATATATCTATCCTTTCTTTTCTTATTTTTTCTGTTTATTTCCATTGTTGGTGAAATGTGTATATGTAAAATTGTATTTTACATACGTGAAAAAAATTAACAAAGTCTTTGTAAAGAAATATGCTCATATGACAGATGTGCCAGTGCGTTATTGTGATGTAAACAATGATTTATGCCTAATTTGATGATCCCAAACAAATAAGACTTACTTAATTAATGTGAATTTGGCAAATCAACATTTATGAAAGTTTAATTGATTCAGTATGTCTACTGAACAATTGGATTCATGCCAATGACACAGTGTATTGTCTACTAAATGTCCTTTTCTAAGGGCTGGCTTGAACTGAAAGCTGTCAGTCACATCAAAATAAACTTCCTCTGAGCTCATCATTTTTTCCATCCAAAATAGCAAAATGAATGAAGTAAATGAAAGTGCCTTCTTTCTTCTCCTTTTTGGATTAGCCACATGAATAGTTTCCAATCAATAAGGATATGCTACAGGATTATATTTTGGTTCTTTGTGGTCAATTAACTTTAGTGGGATGTTGATGTCACAGAAGACAGAGCAAGGGTGGTATGTCCAGAAAAGTCAACCCTTTTGAAGACATCACCCAAAACTGTTAGAAGAAAGACTATTTCTCCACACTGACAAAAATGTTCATGCTCCACCCCTTTTTTGAGAGATTTGAGAGCACTGTCGAAGGCTTTCATAGCCGGAATCACTGGGTTGTTGTAGGTTTTTTTGGGCTATATGGCCATGTTCTAGAGGCATTCTCTCCTGACGTTTTGCCTGCATCTATGGCAAACATCCTCAGAGGTAGTGAGGATGCTTGCCATAGATACAGGTGAAACGTCAGGAGAGAATGTCTCTAGAACATGGCCATATAGCCCGAAAAAACCTACAACAACCCAGATCTGAGAACATTTCCCTGAAGGGGCATGTACACGGTAGAATCGCTACAGTTTGACACCACTTTAACTGTCATGCTACAGAATCCTGGAAGTTCTAATCTCTATCAACGAGTGTTGGTGCCTCACCAAACTATGACTCCCAGGATTCCATAGCATTGAGCCACAGAAGCTAGTGGTGTCAAAGTGGCAAAATGGCACCACTTTGAAGAATATTAGATAACTGGAAGGTTTCCACAGGAAATAGGATGAATCTGAAGCTTTTACAGAACGCATAAACAAAAGGCTTAACCAGGGTTAGAAGACCTCACCCCCCCCCCCCCCCCCGGCCAAGCATGTCTTAATTTGCTACGGGATATGCTGGAAAAATATGATAGCTTCTCTTGCGTATTCCCTCCCTTGATCTCTCTTCCCATCCCAACCTTTTCCTTCTTGACTCCATGCAGTACAAAGCAGATCTCTATGTGAGATGTTCCAAGCTAGTCGGAAGAAAGGTGCACATAAAATGACTGGGAAAACAGTCATATA
The DNA here is from genome assembly GCF_037176765.1 of Anolis sagrei. Classification (NCBI taxonomy): domain Eukaryota; kingdom Metazoa; phylum Chordata; class Lepidosauria; order Squamata; family Anolidae; genus Anolis; species Anolis sagrei. The sequence goes on from NC_090022.1 coordinate 154,228,755, forward strand.
ATACTACATTCAGTAGTGAATGTAATGGGGTTTGGTTTTTGTTTTTTTGTCGTGTCAGGAGCGACTTGAGAAACTGCAGGTTTTTTCTGGTGTGAGAGAATTGACCGTCTGCAAGGACGTTGCCCAGGGGACGCCCGGATGAATTGATGTTTTTATCATCTTTGTGGGAGGCTTCTCTCATGTCCCCGCACGAGGAGCTGGAGTTGATAGAGGGAGCTCATCCGTGCTCTCCCCGGATTCGAACCTGCGACCTGTGGGTCTTCAGTCCTGCCGGCACAGGGGTTTAACCCACTGCGCCACCATAATGCCATGCACCATGTAATGGTCGAATGTGATCTTTGCTAGCTTGCAGTTTGACACCTTGGCAGGGGCGGCTCAACCCATTACGCAAAGTAAGCATTTGCAGTATAGTTGATTTTGCCCAGGGGCGCTCTTGAGGCGCTTTTGGGGGAAAATAGACCTTGACATATGCGAGTTGTAGTTACTGGGATGTATAGTTCATCTACAAACAAAGAGCATTCTGAACTCCACCAATGATGGAATTGAACCAAATATGGCACACAGAACTCTCATGATGAACAGAAAATATATATCAGTGATTGGTGGGGGGGGGGGGGGGCAAATACTGTTTGCTTACCGTTGAAAATTACCTAGGGCCTCCTCTGCACCTTGGAGTGAATTTTGGGAAGAAGGAGGGGATGCTAGTGCAAGCAACTGCCAAGGAAAGTTCTCTTCCTGAGATGCATGGACTAACACCCTCAAGCTGTTTGTTCCTTTAAGTCCTGGGATATGTGTGTGTGTATGTGTGCGCGCGCGCGCTCTCTCTTTTCACATCACTGCAAAGTATCATTGAGTTTTATCCTGCTCTTTGCAGACTTCGCTGTAATGCTCTGCTTTATGCCTTCCATTCAGACTCTGAAAGAAAGAAGCAGTCTTTATAGATTTGCAAGACATTATGATACATACAAGGTTTTTTTCTCTTCCTCTTTTTTTTGTAAAAAAATATCATTTTGAGAGCCATTTTACTTCCTGCTGCTCATTTAAGCCTTTGTATCAAGTAACCTAGAATTAAGGAGACCAATCTTCTCCTGGTGAATGTGTCTTTTCAATGTGCCTTTCCAAGAATCTGCAAGAGAAAATTGTCTCTTTTTTTGGAGGTATTTCTATAAGAGCTATACTGGAGAGTAAATGTTCCCCTTGTGTGATATTATTCAATCCTGGGTGTCATTAACATCCTACATTTAATATATCATAGGGGGAGGGGTGACAGTTAAAATAAATTATATGACAGCTTTCACAATATTATCTCTCTTGCCATCAACATCCACAACAAAGTTAAGAGTACAGCATTCCATTCTCCTTCTGTAATAAATTCTCAATTATAGAAACTATGACAATCTTCTCTAAATATTTGAGTTTGTCTTGGCTAATGTGAGAGAAAGAAAGACATAATCGGAGCATGGAAATGTCACTACAGTTCCCACAACCCCCGGCCATGATATCCAATAGTATTGTTAACTGGGAATTCTGGGAAATGCAAAAAAGTAAAGTTTCCAATCTCTGAGTATGATCCACTCCATTCTGCATTTATGGCCGGTAAGGACCCATCAAGGGAATTTCATCTTATTTCTCTGTATGTCCGTTTCATTTTATTCTTGTCATTTTGTTCTTCCTTTAAGTCGTGTGTTCAGATTCTTGCCACACCAGTCACTCTTGTGGCCAATTTAGTACAAGTTTTCTTCACTGGCGGAAATGGAAATATGCCTTTTCTTCTTTTGCCCAAACTATGCCAAGGGTAGAGATTGTGCAGGATGTAATGGAATGGGTAACCTACTAACACCACACTGCTTTTAACTATATCCTACCCATATATAATGTATATGGTTGTTCTGCTGTCCTTTGCGCATTCTTGGTTCTGGATTCCTCAACCTTCTGCACCATCATATCATCCTCATTTCTTGTACACAATTCTTTCTTTCTCCTTATTCTATTTAAATGCCTTATATTGATTTTCAAAAGTCTCAGGGATCTTATGACCTCATTGGACTGATTTGCCTGCTCTCCATGGTTGACATGGAGTCCATATACAATGATGCATGGCGAATCCATGGGCCTTTGTGATGACATCCTTAGTTCAAGCTACGAATCTGCTCGCCTAATTCCCCAAGTCTCTTCTTATTCCCATGTTCCTGTGTGCCTGAAGATGCATCTGTTTCCTTTTGCTGGTCTGTACCATTAAAGCTTCTTAGCTTGAGCCATCTGTAGTCCTTTCCCTTGATGTAACTAAAGACTAGATGAGAATTGTGTTGTTGCTTGTCTTCCAATGTTACTTGTCTGAAGCTTCAAGAATCCTTAGACATGGTCATTTAAAGAGTCAATAAAAATGGACTGCGATAATTTATCTTTCCCTAACCAGTTTTGTATTTATCATCACTTTCCTTTCCTTCTGTGCCTCATTTAACATAGAGCTTGCCCACACTGGCAAAAAAACAAAAAACAAAAACCCTCACAGTGGCCCAGGAGACACTATTGGATGGCTACATGATGCCCAGGAACTTACAGACTTTAAAGTGGGATAAACTGGGTTGAATTGATTGAGCCCCCTACTAAAGAAAATCAGGGGGATACTCTGGTGTTTTAGCAAAACTACAAAGTAACTCCACATTTTAGGCAGAGCATAGACAGCACAACTGGGACCAATGAAGTCTGGCCCACTGTCCACACAGGCTGACATCATCTTCCTCTTTCCCTATGCACATCAGTGCAGGGGGAAAGGTATAAATTCAGCACGTGTCACTAAATTTTGACCATTGTGGGAGCTCCATGCTAAGGTCAGCAGAAGTGCCCAAGGAGAATGAGGGGGGAATCCTTCTAAAGCACCTCATTTCTCAGTTACTTTTAAAAAATCTATCAAAGTAAAAAAAATGAGATAAAAATGAAGTGTCCTTTCAAAACTCTCCCAAAGGAATGTAATGAGTAATGGAAATGTTACCCCTTACATGAAAAGTTAGCAGTCAATATGGCATTTTGCAAAAGGAGCATTATTTACTCCTATGTGCTATCAAATTGATTTTGGCCTATAATACCCTTGTTAACCCCAAATCTAATGTCTTGTATGTGACTTGTAATGTGTTACTTACACGTTTTAGTTGTATGGACTTACACTACTCCTACTCTGCTCCAAATATCTATTGTCTTATAATGTAATTCCAATTTGTTATTTCTCAATTCAAAAGGGGAAAAGCATGATAACAAATGGTCTTTTCTTCCTTTTCCCTTTGGAACTCCCACCTTTATCTTTCTCTCTTTACAAAGCTAAAAATTAGATATTTTTGGCTGGAGTTACACTTTTAAAATGTACCTGTTCCAACTTACATACAAATTCAACACATGAACCAACCTACAGAATCTATCTTGTTTGTAACTTGGGGACTGCCTGTAATTTCAGAATCTGAAAGTAACTACATTAGTAATGTGCTAAATCATTTCTCCCTTTTTCCCAATAACTAATTAATGTGGTGGCTAATATTGCTCACCACAAAAAATTGGAAATAACTAGTTATACATAACTAGTTGTGACTGAACCTGTTTGCCCCACTCCCCCAGTGAAACTTAAAATGACTTAACAACCTTCACTTCTCCTGAATTGCAGTGAGTAAGATGTTTTGCCTCATTATACCTTGGTGGTGTCAATCTGAAGGGGAGAATATATCTAGAAAGCACTGAACCTTGTTAGAAGTTGAAAATAGCAGGGCTTGAGCTTGGGATGTTCATTTAAAAAACATGTCTTCTAACGTTTACCTTTGCATACTGTGTTTCTTTACTCGGAAGGGGAGCTAAATATGCAATTCCTCAATATTGCAGAAAAATATTCTCCATATGCCCAGATGCTCTCCAAATATTCCTAATTAAGAATTCTTTGGATTTTGAACTGATCTTTGTAATTATTCATTGCAGCACTTCAGAAGAATCAGTGTAGCAATGCCCTCTACAAGAATGAATACATAATCCCCTATTGACCTTTCCAATCCAAACAATTTATGGTGTTAGGTTTGAAACACTTGAGTGTGTAACATACATCATGATCAAAATGAATGATGAAAAAAGATGAATGCAAATAAATAAAAATAACAAAAAAAATCTGATTTCTATTTGATTCCATGCATTTGGTTAGCCTTCTTGAAGCAGGCAGTTCCCATATTCACTGCACTACAAATATCACAATCTTTGGCTATTGCTCAGACTCGTAGTACAACAATTTGGGGGAATATGTTGTTGAAGGCTTTTATGGCTGCAATCACTCGGTTGCTGTGAATTTTCCCAGCTGTATGGCCAGGTTCTTTCCAGAAACTTTCTTTCCTGATGTTTTGCCCACATCTATGGCAGGCATCCTAAACTGGGCTCTACAGACCAATGGACACTCCACCACAGACATCAGAAGAACTGCAAGACCCAGAACAAGCCATGAGCAGTGGTTCTCAACCTGGGGGACGGGACCCCTCTGGGGGTCTCCAGAGAGTGTCAGAGGGGTCGCCAAAGACCATCAGAAAACACAGTATTTTCTGTTGGTCATGGGGGTTCTGTGTGGGAAGTTTGGTCCAATTCGATTGTTGGTGACATTCAGAATGCTCTTTGAGTGTAGGTGAACTATAAATCCCAGCAACTACAACTCTCAAATATCAAGGTGTATTTTCCCCAAACTCCACCAGTGTTCACATCTGGGCATACTGAGCATTCATGTCAAGTTTGGTCCAGATCCATCATTGTTTGAGTCTACTGTGCTCTCTGGATGTAGGTGAACTACAACTCCAAACTCGAGGTCAATGCCCACCAAACCCTTCCAGTGTTTCCTGTTGGCCATGGTAGTTTTGTGTGCCATGTTTGGTTCAATTCCATCATTGGTGGAGTTCAGAATGCTCTTTGTTTGTAGGTGAACTATAAATTCCAGCAATTACAACTTCCAAATGACAAAATCAATCAATCCCCCCCAAACCCAACTGTCTTTCGGGTTGCAAAGGTCGACAACGGGCTACACAATGGCTGGACACCCACTCCAGCCCGGGCTGGCTTCGAACTCATGACCTTTTGGTCAGAGTGATCTTAATGCAGCTGACACTCAGCCAGCTGCGCCACAATCCCGGTGCTCTTGAGGTGCTCTTGGGGGAAAATAGACCTAGACATATGCGAGTTGTAGTTACTGGGATGTATAGTTCACCTACAATCAAAGAGCATTCTGAACTCCACTAATGATGGAATTGAACCAAATATGGCACACAGAACTCCCACAACGAACAGAAAATATATATTAGTGATTGGTTCGGGGGGGGGGGGGGGCGCCAAAATACTGTTTGCTTACCATTGAAAATTACCTAGGGCCACTTCTGCGTATACCATGCAGTTGTGGACAAGGCTACATAGGGACCTTCAAACGTAGCGCCCAAAAATGAACAAAGGAGCATGAAAGGCATTGCAGACTACTTCAACCAGAGAAGTCAGCCATAGCAGAGCACCTGATGAACCAACCTGGACACAACATATTATCTGAGAACACAGAAATGCTGGGCTACTCTTACAACTACCATGTCAGACTACACAGAGAGGCCACTGAAATCCACAAGCATGTGGGCAATTTTAACAGAAAGGAGTAAACTATGAAAATTAACAAAATCGGCTATCAGTATAAAAAACTCTAAAATCAGGACAGTAAATAAAGAGCAACACTCATAAATCAGGAGAATTCCAGACAGGAAACCATCAGGGACAGCTAACACAGTGGTTCTCAACCTGGGGTCCCCAGATGTTTTTAGTTCAACTCCCAGAAATCCTAACAGCTGGTAAACTGGCCGGGATTTCTGGAAGTTGTAGGCCAAAAACATCTGGGGACCCCAGGTTGAGAACCACTGAGCTAACACCTCTCAACAAAGTATTCCCCCAGACAGGAAGCAGCCAGGCTTTGAAGCTGCAAGACCATTAAATGCTAATCAAGGTAGCCAATTGCAACATTCACACTTGCCTCAAGCAAGTGCTTTTATTGTTTTTATTGTTTTTATTGTATTTTACAGTTAATTGTATTGTTTTAATCTACTGCTGTAAACCGCTCTGAGCCAAATTGGGAGTAGTCAATTTGTAGTCAAGTCAAATAAATAAATAAAAATAAAATAAATAAATAAGCAGACAAGAGTTCTTTCTCTCACCCTGAACATTCCACAGAAATATAAACCCCACTTGCCTAGTTTCCAACAGACCCCACAACCTCTGAGGATGCCTGCCATAGATGTGGGCAAAATATCAGGAAAGAATGCTTCTGGAACAATTTTGAGGGAATTTTGCAGGAAAGTTAAATTTAAGATTAAGAAATTACAAACAGCACTTCTGAACTTGCCAATGGCAAAACATGCCACTAGGGGACAATCATGAACATCAAATATAGCATTCTTTGGAAAATGCCATAATTTTCTTTTTTTAATAATAATAATAATAATAATAATAATATCACCCAGTGAAACAATGAATTAAATACCACAATTTCTAACATTAATAACAAAATAGTCCCCCCATTTCTAACATTCAACGATAAAGAAATTATGTTTAAACCTGGGTTGATGAATTGTCAGTAGAAGATGAGTGATGGGAAAACTTTGTCTCATATGCTCACCATTTCCAAAAGCAGTCTCTGTTGCTTACCTGAAGTTGAAATGAATTTCAAATGTGTGCAAAAATTATTCAGGACTGAAGTCATGCATGCCAAATGAATGATACTGACTTTCAGAATTCATTTTGAGAGTTTTTAAAGACCCCCAGGACTCATGTAGCCATGATGCATCCAAAGTTAACAGAAGTCCTGTGGATTTGAGCAATAGCTATGCCTATCCTCAAGTAGGCAGATAAATGTCAAAACAACCAGACAGTCTTCACATAATGAATGCAATGCACATTTTCAGTCTGTTTTATGAAGGCATAATTTTAGACATGATTCATCTGGATTTTTCCCTTTGAGTACATTTCGAGAGCATTTCATATGGTTTTGTTATCCTTATTAAACAAATTCTTGCTATCTGCCATTAAATGAAGTGCAGTCCAACTTGTTAAGTCTACAGTTCTTTGTGAGCTCTTGTCATCTATCCTGCTTATTATGATCACGATGGGGATAACCCCACCTTTTGCGTTTGGTAAGTGTAAATGGGGGAAAATTTCATTTCAGTCAGTTTTATTTTATTTTGGTAGCCAGCAATGCCCAGGTTTAATTTTTTTCTCCAGTATTTTCTGTTGGTCAAGGAGGAAGAATTTTCCACAGAATTAGTCCCAAACCATTCAGTTTGCGAGTTTTTTTCTTGCAGTTTCCCAACGTTCAAGAAACATGTGTTTTTTTTTATTATAATTTTCCAATATTTTCCAAACATTATAATATACAAGATCAGTTATTCATGGCAGTTGTAGACTTCCCCTCATTCTGAAGTGAATCCAGAAGGGGGTTTAAAATAGGTTATTATCCATTCATATCCACACTAGATATGTAAAGAGTACTCATCCTCTATGAAAAAAGGCACTCTGTTAAGACACTAATATACACTCTGATGAGAACAGCTACAAGATTATTTGCACTTTGAAACATAATTTTGGAAAATTCAGTTTTCCAAAATTATGTTAAACTGCTGAGCTGCTCAGCTTGTTGACCAAAAGGTCACAGCTTCAAATCCAGGGAGCGGCGTGAGCTTCCGCAGTCAGCCCCAGCTCTTCCAACCTAGCAGTTCGGAAACATGCAAATATGAGTAGATCAATAGGTACCGCTCTGGCGGAAAGGTAATAGTGCTCCATGTAGTCATGCTGGCCATATGACCTTGGAGATGTCTACGGACAACAGCAGCTTTTTGGCTTAGAAATGGAGATGACCACCATCCCCCAGAGTAGAACATGACTGGACTTAATGTCAGGGGAAAACCTTTACCTTTACCTTTAATATCACATGCCCTTTTCACAGAAGATTGTTTACTGTGCAAATTATTATTATTATTATTATTATTATTATTATTATTATTATTCAGCTTTATCTCTCCCATAGGAGACTCAAAGTGACTTACAATTAAAAGTATGACATAATTTAAAGTATACAACTATGTAAAGTATAACCTTTTGTTCAAGAAAACACTAATTTTGTTTATAATATTACTTCCTGCATAAAAATGTTATTCCTCGGTGTGGCTTACAAATGGTACAAAATAAACACACAGTATAATTCAATAAAGTAAAACATATTGCATATAAAACAATTTAAAACTCAAAACAACGCCCCAAAACCTATGGTTACAACTATTATAAGACATGGCCAGGCTGTAAACAAGACAAGGGAATGGGATAGTGCAAATTGTAGCTAAGGAATAAGGGTATGGGATGGAAGTGCAGTGCTGTGTCATTGATTGTGGACCATTGGGGCTAGATGTTCTCAAAGGCTTGTTTAAACATCCAAGTCCTCAGATCCCTACGGAAGGAAGACAGTGTGGAATAAAGAATCTGATGAGGAAGTTTATTGTGGTCTGGCACCGTGTGCAATCATAATAACTGATTGTTTGCCGTCGTCACATATTAATGCAGTTGCAGCATTTCTGGCATGGCACAAATGACAGAACTTGGCAAACAAAACAGACACAGGAAGATGTCAGCTATTGTCAAGATGGAGTTGATCAGGCCAACTAAAACAGAATAGTATACGGTTGAATAATTCATTCTAATTTTAGACTGACATTGGCACACTGCAGAACTCACAACCTACAATTCAGAGAATGCTATCCAACACAGCTGGACACCAAGTTGGGGAAGTTTGACTGAATTAGTCACAATTCTTCTGGGCCTGATCACAATGACTAGAACAGAAGCAGTGTTTGGCTGTAGAGTGTTTGTCTAGGCTAGTTTTTACTTTCTGAAAGCTATGAAAAAGATACAGTCCTCATGGCATTGTCATGTTGTTTTTCCAACATTTCAGAACATGTAATGATTACTGCCTCAGAACATGTAATGTGTATACATTCTTCTCATCCTCATCCGTCTTAATTTTCCATTTTATCTTTTTTTGGTAAGACATCACCTTGGGGCTACTAAACCTCTCTCTCTCTCTCTCTCTCTCTCACTCTCCAGGGTTAATTCTAGACTGCAGGCTGGCTTTTAAATCTGTTTTGCCCTCTGCACATAAAAATCTTAAACAAGGATAGCTGGAATAATGGACAATGAAGAGATAGAACAGAGTTCCCTAGCTGTTTGCTTGTGCCTTGAGAACTAAGCAGTAAAGCACCATCCACCATAGAAAACAATCCACTCCCAGTCACCAGTGATATAAACTGATAGCAATGCCTTGAGCTTGGTATTTTGAGACATGTGTTGCTGCATTTCCAGAGTGGAAAGATGCTAAATAGCTTCCAGGCTCAATTAAATGTAAAGAAGGATCTGGCAAATCCAGGACAAATTCACCAACCAAGTTGTTTGTCTTGTTTTCCTTTCAAGTCAGTGTACAACACCGCACACCTGGAATATTTATCATGATCATATTTAATTCCAGCCTATTGATATGCAAATTCTGAACATGTTTGTGTAGATATAAAGCTCTGGTAAACATTGTTGATGGGTGTCACTATCAAAATTCATTTTTAATAAATAAATTCACTGTGGCAGTTTTAAACCTTGGGGCAGTAAAAGGAGAGGTACTGCTTATCCATTCTGCATGTGATTATTTTTGCATAACAATTGTTTGTTCTGTAGCAAGGCAAATGAAACTCATGTGAAATCCATGGAATGTCTCAGATATGTCTATCCTTACATGTCTACAGTAATCCAATCACCATCATCATCATCGTTGTCATTGTTATTATTTCATGCCCTGTATCAAAAGATCACAGGGCAATGCACAGGTAACATAAATGCAAACAAGTTAAAACTATTTAAAACCATACAAAATAGACTAGGTACATATTAAAATCATTTGTGTTAGCATTTTGAAAGTAATCAATGAGGCCCAAGGGCTTTAAGAAATATGTTTCACTTGTCAGCTAGACATCCAAGGGAAGTGCATTCCTCAATTGGGGTGCCATAGCTGAGAAGGCCCTCTCTTATATCATCATGCAGTATATTACTACTAACTTTATTGATGCATTGTCGAAGGCTTTCATGGCCGGAATCACTGGGTTGTTGTAAGTTTTTCCGGGCTCTATGGCCATGTTCTAGAGGCATTTTCTCCTGACGTTTCACCTGCATCTATGGCAAGCATCCTCAGAGGTAGTGATGCAGTATATTAACCCCTCCTCAGGCAAGCACATATTGGGAAAGGTGCTCCCTCAAATGTCAAGGTGCCAAGCCTTTTAGGACTTTAAATGAATGTTTAGCTTTACAGTGAAATCTCCCCCCACCCAACTTGCATTTCTCTCAAAATTAAGCCCAGTTGAATTTACTCAAAGGTTTATTTTATTTTATTTTATTTACTGTATTTGTATACTGCCCTTCTCAGCCCTCAGGCGACTCAGGGCGGTTTACAATGGCAACAATTCCATGCCCAGAAACACAATAAAACATTTAAAATCATTAACACATAATATAAAACCATAACAAGAATATTAAAACATAGATCATTTGCGTCTCTTAATAAAAAACATTGTCCCATCTTGTTGTCCAGTTGTTCCAATTCCTATGTCTTTTACCTTACATTTTCAAACACTTGCTCAAACAACCAATGTTATGCGGGAGGGGGGCATTCTAATGTCCCCAGGAAGGGCATTCCATAGCCGAGGGGCCACCACTGAGAAGGCCCTGTCTCTCGTCCCCACCAAATGTGTTTGTGACGTAGGCAGGATCGAGAGCAGGCCCTCCCCAGACAATCTTAAGTCCTAGCAGGTTCATAAGGGAAGATGCGTTCAGACAGGTGAGTTGGGCCAGAACTGTTTATGAGTATACAACTACAGATTTAATGTGTAACATCCCAAATTAATGAGGTAGAGGTGTGAAAACATTGTGATGTATTACTTTTGTCAGTACTGTTCCATTATCAAGGTGGAGGCCACTAGGGGGTGCTAGAAAGAGAATGATAGCCCATTTTATGGTGGAGGGTGGGTTGGAGGAGTAAAACTATTTCTCCTTGTTTTCCTGTTATTTCCTCCACCCATGTCCCTGTCATGGAAACAATCCTCGTATATGATATGGGAAGGGGATAGGGGGAATAACCAGCCAAAATGCGGGAAATTGTTTTCTTCCTTCAACTCCCTCCTTTTAAAATGGACTATCCATCTCTCTCTAGCACCCATTGGTGTCCTCCACCCAAATAATGAAACAATACCCTTATGGCAAATTTAAGTCTAGTGATTCCAATGATCCTATTCTAAATGTGACCAACTTTGGACTGAGAGCAAAGTTTTTAATCAATTGGGGGCACTAGTTATCTGATTTACAAGGCAAAATCTGTGCAATAAGAACCATTAGAATGCAACCAAAGTGTACAAACCATCTACTACCTGCACAAGTTGCTGTATTGTCTAGGAAGATGAGATATAATCAGAGTTGTAATGTCTGTATATTATACAGATACCTTTGAGATTTAATTGCAATTTGTGGGCTCTTCTTTTGTCAGTGCAGCTTGACAGTGTGTCAAACAATTCAGCTACAAAGCTCTACAGCAAGATATACGGAATGGAATAAAATCCGAAGTTAACAAATATGTCAAAACAACTGTTCAAAACTAGCTAAAATCTCTTGGGAACACCTTGGAAAGGTCATTGAAAAATGGTGACCCATTTTGTAGGCGAGGATTTCTTTCAGACTAATTTGAATGCATCTGCTTTTGAAAATAAATGATACTTTTAGATGTTCTTGTTATATGCTACAGCAGAAAAGAACATTATACAGGTTGAGCATTCCCTGGCAGGATTTCTGCAATCCAAAATACCCCCAAAAAACAAAAATGTCTATATAGGTAGGTGATTGAGACAGCTTGCTTTCTAACGGTTCAATGTATGCAAAGTTTGCTTCATGAAAATATTAAAAATAATTTTGGATTTATGTATAAGGAGTATATGAATCATACATACACACAAATACAAATACTTCTGGTTCCAAATATTTTAGATAAGGGATACTCTACCTGTATATCTTCTTGGGTTGTGTTTAGATTTTTGGCTTAACATTTCAATTCTGAAAGCCAAATTAAGGATATTTCTTCTCGATGATGAGGCATGCGCTCTACTATCAACGAGACTGCTGATATTTTGCAGTGCAGTAAACAAGTAAGGGGAAATTTCTCGGTTTCATTTGAGAATCGCTAGCATGATGATGTACTGGAAGACTCTATTAACGTATCTATGAGTCATAACGATTTCATACCACTTATCTGCCATGACTTCATTATATGGAATCCTGAAACCTATAGTTTGATGAGGTGTTTAGAATTCTCTGCTAGACAGCAATAATGCCATCCATCCAGGAAGTCAAGTAGAGCAACTGAGCAAAGACTTCTAAATGCTTCACACCATGTAGTAATAATGCTATGGTTCTACTTTAACTGCCATGACTCCATACTATGGAATCTCGAAGCTTGAAGCATAGAAGAGAAGAGCTCTCTAGCAGAGTACTTCAGTGCTTCAAAAAACAACAGCCCTGGGTTTCCATATGATTCAGACCTGGCAGATAAAGTAGCATCACGTTACTATAAATGTGAAAATGTCCCTTGATTTAATGTATTGTCAAAGTCTTTCATGGCCGGAATCACTGGGTTGTTGTATGTTTTTTCGGGCTATATGGCCATGTTCTAGAGGCATTCTCTCCTGATGTTTCACCTGCATCTATAGCAAGTATCCTCAGAGGTTGTGAGGTCTGTTGGAGCTAGGAAAAAAGGGTTTATATATCTGTGGAATGACCAGGGTGGGACAAAGAACTCTTGTCTGCTGGAGCTAGGTGTGAATGTTTCAACTGACCACCTTGATGGCCTGGCAGTTTTTTGGTGTAGCTGGTTAGTGCCTGGGGAATCTTTTGTTGAGAGGTGATTAGCTGTCCCTGATTGTTTCCTCTCTGTTGTTTTGCTGTTGTAATTTTAGAGTTTTTTAATACTAGTAACCAGACTTTGTTCATTTTCATGGTTTCCTCCTTTCTGTTGAAATTGTCCACATGCTTATGGATTTCAATGGCTTCTCTGTGTAATCTGACATGGTGGTTGTTGGAGTGGTCCAGCATTTCTGTGTTCTCAGATACTATGCTGCTTCTAGGTTGGTTCATCAGGTGCTCTGCTATGGCTGCCTTCTCTGGTTGAAGTAGTCTGTAATGCCTTTCATGTTCCTTGATTCATGTCTGGACAATGCTGCGTTTGGTGGTCCCTATGTAGACTTGTCCACAGCTGCATGGTACACGGTAGACTCCTGCAGAAGTGAGAGGATCCCTCTTGTCTTTTGCTGAACGTATCATTCGTTGGATTTTCTTGGTGGGTCTGTAGATAGTTTGTATGTTGTGTTTCCTCATCAGCTTCCCTATGTGGTCAGTAGTTCCCTTGATGTATGGCAAGAACACTTTTCCTCTGGGTGGATCTTTGTCTTGACTCTTGTGGCTTGTTCTTGGTCTTGCCGTTCTCCTGATATCTGAGGTGAAGTATCCATTGGCCCGTAAAGCCCAGTTTAGGTGGTTCAGTTCATCTTGGATGTGGTGGGGTTCACAGATTCTTTTTGCACAGTCTACCAAGGCTTTAATGGTGCTTCTTTTTTGACTTGGGTGATGGTTGGAGTTTTTATGTAGATATCTATCTTTGTGTGTGGGTTTTCTATAAACTGTATGACTCAATTGTTGATCTGGTTTGCAGATGATTAGGACATCTAGAAAAGGCAGTTTTCATTTATTTTCTTTTTCCATGGTGAATTGGATGTTTGGGTGGATGCTATTAAGATGGTCCGGGAACCTGTTTAGTTCTTATTCTCCATGGCTCCAAATGATGAAAGTGTCATCTTTTCCCATGGAAACAGCAACAAAAAAGCCCACTATATGGTTCAGATATGTGGATAACAATTTCACCATTTGAAAGAGATCACTTTACCTTGAGGATTGTGGAAGAAGCTATTCACAACAGATCTTTCCATTGTTGGCCTCCTACCTCCAACAACATAGGATAAGAACACTCTGGTTTCCTCAGCAGGTGGTTGTCCTATCAGTTGAATAAAACCAGATGAAAGGATTGCTATTTGCATATGCAAGACTCTGAGAAATTGCCAGGCATATTTGTGTGGGTGGCAGAGAAGATTTGCCATTAAGCTTCTCTTTACATAACAAAAATAATTCCCCACAGTTTCATCAGGTGAGTTATAATCCACCTTCTATCGAGGTCAATGGCATCACTCTCACTGAGTTTAATGCATCTGGATGGCTCCTGTGTGAATTAAAAATCCTGTGATTACGGAGGTGGAGATTTTAAGATTCTCAAATATTTAATGCAAAATGAAAGGCATGCTTATGTATTTGTTCTTCTGGCAATATTTCTCTTGTTTCTTAAGATATTATTGTCAATGGTGTTATGTTTTCATGTGCAGAAATTCCTAGCTACATAACACCTTGGTGGTTGGTGAATGTATTTTATACATGATTTATGGATCCTGAATGCTATTTACTTTCAGTGACTAGGATAAAGCAACCTCTAATTTCAACATTCCTTTCTATAGTAGCACATTTGTCTAGCAACTAGGGCAGAGTGAACTTTCCTGATTTCATATTGTTCTGTTGTTGGACGGTTGCCAGCGTAGCATAGTAATTCGAGCACTGGGCTACAAATCTCTGGTTAGCCATCAAAACACATTGATTAATTTTGGGCAAGTCATACACTATGAGCCTCAGAAAACTTCATGATAGGTTTACTTTAGGAAACAAAAGCACACAACGCAAAACTACATTTTAACACCCTTTTCATGCTTCTTTATCCTGGGGTCCTGATTCAATATTCTTGCAAGGCCATTTAATCTGGCTACCATGACACTTAGGGTTGTGGCTGCATGTACTGTGTGCTTGTAGTGCATGCAGATCAAACCATATGGTTTGAAGTATCATTGGGATTGGGTAAACATGGTGGCAACATATGTACATCAATCGTTTCAAAAAGTCAGCACAAAGTTTTCCCATTGTAAGTATTGTGCCACAGTACAATATAAAATATGAAAACAATCACAATTGTAAACAACATCAAAATAATATGGCTGAGAAAGAACATAGCTGTGGTTCAGGCTCCATGAATGGAGTACAACCAGAAGGTTGTGCAAGGAAAGTGCAACAATCAAGTAGACAATAATAGTATATTGTTGTTTTATTGCTTCTCCTTGCATCTCAAGACAGGTTATAACTTAGTTAAAACAGTGAGATAAAACTATTCAAATACATATAACATACACACAGGTAAAGTGCAGGTTAAATTCATAAGTTAAAACTGACTGGGTAGGCCTGCCAGAAGAGATAGGTCTGATGTTGTGTCTTAAATTCTGACTTAGCTATTGGAGCTCTTCCAGAAAGCCATTCCCCAGTACAGTTGCCGGAAAAAGGGCAGGCATCCTGGGTGCCTCGTGATGCCCTGCATGCCCTCCCTCCTTCCCACATCATATGGTGGGGATGAGACAAGGCACGTTGCCATGTTGCCCTTTTCTCCATCATATGGGGAAAAGGAGGGGGAAATGCTTTTTGAGTAGCTCTAACAGAGCTAGCTGCATTTTCCTCCCCTTTTCCACATCATATGGGGAAAAGGAGAGGAAAATGCAGGTAGCTCTATTAGAGCTACTCAAAAAGCATTTTCCTCTCTGTCATGGCAGAGGAAGCATTTTGTGATGTTTCCCCTCCACTTTAGAAGGAATGTGGGCATGACCAAGCCAGCATCATTAATGCTTGGCAGGCCCCATCCAAAAGAAGAAAAGGGGGCCCACAAAAATCCTGTGTGAAGAGGTCCTTGGGGTGGCTGATGAAAAGGTCCTCTGGATGACAGTTGCCAGTCAGGTTTTGGCTGGTTAGATTAAGCGTTCCCTAGAACTGGTGTCCGGGGCATCTCGTATGGGAGAAGGCAATTTTTTAGGTAATCTGGACCCGTTGGAACAATGGTTCTCAACCTGTGGGTCCCCAGATGTTTTGGCCTTCAACTCCCAGAAATCCTAACAGCTGGTAAACTGGCTGGAATTTCTGGGCATTGTAGGTCAAAACACCTGGGGACCCACAGGTTGAGAACCAGTATGTTAGATCAATAGGTAGTGGTAGCAGGTTGCTGTTATGTCAGTGGGTCAGTAAATATACTGTTAATGTTTTAGCATGAGCTTGTTTGTTGCTTGTTTACAGCAATCCAAAGGTGACCCTATGATGGAGTTTTCTTGAGCTCAGAGAGTGTGATGCTGAAGCCATTCTTCCAAATAGGTCCCTCCAGCCCTTTTAGTGCCTTGAAAATTCATCCTAACCCAGATTAGATCCACTCCACACTAACTTAGAAACTTAAGTCTGTGAAACAAATATGAATACCCTCTTGACATGCCACCATTGTAAGAGGTCATCCAACAGTTAAATTCTCCAAAGTCCTTTTGAATTCTTCCTGTCATTTTTTTTTTCAGTCTGGTTATGGAATATTACAGGGAAGTTAACATTTTTATTCTTTTTACTTGTGGCCTTTTTGTTAACTTTCTTATCAGATGTCATTCCACTATTCCATTTGGGTCACAGCAGAGTCTGATATTGAAATGGATGCTCTTTATCTTGTCTTTGTCATGGTTTAAATGGCACATCCATTATCTGTACATTCAAGGAACTCTACCCATCGTACTGAGTTATGGAAAAATTTTGATACTAGAAGATTTGACCTTCTTGCTTCTCCCACTCAGAGTGAACAGAAATCTTCAACACATTTGATGGAAAGTGTTGCAAAAACTAAGCTATAAAATGGCAACACTGGAAAAGAATAATGGGGTGACTTCTAGTGATCATTAATGGCAGGAAAGTTCACCCTATGGTGACATTTCCCCATTACCTTTCCCAACTGAAACTTTCCTCTGAATCAAGCTCCATTGTGGTTTCATTAATATCAACCTCACCCAAAGGAACAAAACAAACACAGATCTTTATGTGAAATGTTACCTATTCTACATGAAATATGAGCTAGACAGAGGAAGCTGATGATCCTTTTCACATGGATGAAACTTTGGTGCAATAATGAAAGGTCAAGTTTTGTTAGGCACTAGAGAATGCTTTGGGGCAAGGCAAGCCCGTATGAAAGAGATGGGCTTCATTTGATAGCAGCCACTGAAGGTGACAGAATAACTTTTAAATTGATCCCTATGGGAAACTGGACAGGAGCTGGGGAGTGTTTGGTTCAGGATTAATCATCCTGAAGGAATAAGGCTGAAAGTGTTTCTGAGTGCTTCAGTAGGGCTGGAGTAAAATTAGAACATAATAACTAGTCAAAGGGGATAAAGGTCCATGGGAGGAATGTATATAACAGAAACATTTGAAGAAGGACATAGCATGAATATGGTTCTATCCTTAATGTTAGATACTGCTAAATCAAAATGAGGATAGTAAGAGCTTCGGAAGTAAGTGGAATATGATATTCTCTATATGTGCATTCTATCAGGAGAACACAGAGAAGCAAAAGAGCAGTGGCATTAACAGGGTTGGTCTCACCCAATGTAGAAAAAGGGAGGCAACACCTCACAACTAGGAGACCACTTGGACCTGGGTTCTGGGAACTTAGTTCATCTCACCACCCTGGGAAGCCCACCTGACAGCCCTCTGTTTTCTTTTCCCCAGAGTAGCTCTGTCATGAGTTAGTTGGGTGCTATTCTTGCCATATGAGCATGAAGAAAGGCAATGTCATTGTCCCAGACAGAAGTTCTCTTCCCTGCCTTCTATCATCACAGAGCAAAGAAGACCATGGCCAAGGGAATTTAGACCTGCCAGGGGAAAGCAAAGAAGAGGAGATGAGTGGGAGACCCCTTGCCTCTTGCTGTTGCTACCTGGAGCAGGAGGAGGGCCAGACAATAATTTTGGTTTTACTCAGTACAATCTGAAGTCTTCGCACCCCCAAATGATGCTCCTGCATATCAGATGGGGTATTGCTTTGTGCATCAAAAAGGTGCCAGAGTGTGCACATTTCAAAAGAGGAAAACTGCTCCACTGAATTACTCTGTGGGATGATACCAAATGCCCAAAGCAATTTAGTACTGAAGTTATATTACCACACTTAGTACTAGGAACATGTTTGAGCTGATTTTGAGTTGGAAAATGAAATTAAGAAGGTATCCAGAGGAAAAAGTGTTGTAGTAGTGGGTGACCTCAGCTATCTTCTCGCAGAATGGATAAATGCATATGCTGACCATGATTAAGTGTCAGAAGTTTTAGACCACCTGGGTACCAACGCTCTTGAACAGCTGGTTATAAAACTCAGCAGAGAGGAAATGATAGTGGACTCAACCCTAACCACAGATCCTAATGCTATATAGAATGAATCAGTTGGAAACAGTGACCATAGTATTATCAAATTCAATGTGGGTAAATGTCAAGGGGGCAGCTGGTGGATTTCGTATTGTGAGAGCAAGAAACTGACTCTTGAGTTTCTTACCTTTTCTCCTGTACCTGCTCTAAAATGAACAGGAGCTTTCAAAATGGTTTTTGTCATTGTTGTGTGCCTTCAAATCATTTCCAACTTATGGCAACCCTAAGGTCAACCTAGAAACAATGTTCTGAAACTGGGAAACCATGTTTCCCAGTAGCTTGCCCAAAATCACTTAGTAGGTTTCCATGACTGAGCCGAAATCCAAACCTTTCCCCCCAGAATTGTGGTCCAATACTCAAGCCTCTACACCATGCTGCTTTTTAGCTACTGGGTCCTGTCTCTTCAGAGGTTGACACAGGGAGACTCTCCTTGTGTCATCCTCTAGAGATATAGGACCTTCTAAAGATAAAACCTTATTTACCTTCATCTATGTCTAAGAGGTTGACATAATGGTTAGCACATAATGTTAAGAAAGTTCTTAGGAAAATGATTTCCTGCAGAAAATTGCGGGGGGGGGGGGGGTAGAGAATATAGAAGTACACAAATTAATTCAGTTTGACGATATGAAATTAATTGCTGAAGAGAAGGTTTTTAGAAGCATTGAAACCGATAACTTTGGAAAAGTTAAATACCTGTTAAATATAGAAACCAATGAAGAGTCTAGTACATCTGATGAATGACAAACAAGTTAAAGGTACAGATAGGAAGACTCCTGGATGAATGAGAATCTTTGCAGAAAACAAGCTTGCTCCTTCCTGAATGTGACATCCTTTCAAATATGTAAACATGGCTATCGTGTCCTTTCAGCCTTCGTTTCTCCAAGCTAAACATAGCCAACTCTCTCAGTCATTCCTCATAGGGCTTGATTTTCAAACCTTTGATCAGTTTGGTCATCCTTGAATTGTGATGCCCAGAATTGTGATGCCCAGGACACAGTATTACAGATGGGATCCAATCAAAGCAAAATAGAGTTGGGCTATGACTTCTCTCAACCTTGACACTATACTCCTATTGAGGCAGCTGAGAATTGCATTGGCTTTTTAAGCTGTCCCTATAAACAAGTGGTTCCCAATCTTTTTTTGAGCAGGGATCACTTTACCAGGGACCACTTTGACCGGGGACCATTCACCAACATTGGTACTAAAGGGGTTATAAATTAGTTTTTTGTCAACTTGAGATTCAATTTGGTTATTTGGGGTGCTGATTCAGAAAATTGCATTGGATAGATTACATCAGCTCTAGTTTCTAATACAGAACATATGCCACCCAGTGGTCACCCACAGAAAACCATATTTAATAATCTAGAGCTGATGTGGTAGTAGTAATCAGCCTCTCCCCTTGGCACTATAAAAGGATTTCATGAGACCAGTTGCTCTTGTTGCCGCATGGTTTTGATCTGAAGTGGCTTGGGATTGTGTAATATCTGGTCTATTTTAACCTTTGTTTTAACTTTCATTTTAATTTTTGTGGTTTGAAATTTTACCTTGGCATTTTAATGATGATATTTTTAATTATCTTTTAACTTAATCAAGTTTGGATGTATGTTAGTTTATTATTATGGGAGTCCTAGGATAGTGATTATTGTCTATTTGTGTACATTTCTGTTTTTGTTTTTAATGTTGATATGGTCAGTGGACTAATCAATAAACTTTGCTTGACTTTCACATGGTTTCGAGGCAACGGTGTAGTAATGGCGAGGCTACAGACCGTATTTTCACCCTTGCAGACCACTCGTGGTCTATGGACCACAGGTTGGGAACTACTGACATAGCCTATTAGGAGCTAGAGAGAGAAAGAGGGAGGGAGATATTCATGAAGCTGCACTTTGCTGCTTCTGGCTGTTGTTGTGGCTGTTGTTGTGTGTGTGGTTTGAGGTTTTGTGGAAGGATACACTAGTTACTTTGTTCTGCAAAGTCTAAAGAAGTATATTTGTGAGTGTCCCAACTGCATTTATATATGTCATAAACAAGATATTGACCCTTTGATGTTGGCGGGAAGACATGTGACTGTGGGGACAACTCTCTGTGTGTTTTGGAATGGGATGTAATTTACGAACCCTCCCAATCTGCCATGTGGGCCATGTAGCTCATTTGGGGTCATGGAGGGGCTGACCCTACAGCATATGCATTTATAAGTCAAACAGTGCTTCTCATCAGTCCATTGTCAGATCTAATTGCCAAAAATAATTTGCAAAGGAATATGGTTGTTTCTCCAATCAGCCGACTGCTGATTTTTTATAAAAGAGGGGACAAAGAAATAATTGTTTCTTACTACTCTCTTGAAAGCACAGTAGTGAGGGATTTTTTGCCCCAGCATGATCTCACTCTTTTAATAAGCCCTCTTGACCTTCAATTAAAGCTCTAACATGTAAAAGTTGTCCAACTTTAATGGTCAATTTTTTAAAAAGAGCTGTCATCTAATCATTTGATTATGGAAATGTCAAGGGTATTTGTTTAATAAAAATCCAGACTGGCTGCTTTAGAGAGATAATGCAATGTGGGTGGAGGAGTAAGGAAGACAGAAAGACAATGTTATGTAATGTTAGTAATGTGGATGTAATCCTAACTGCTGTCCTACGGTCCCACATCATGTCTTTATCTTATATTTGGCTTACTTCCCAGCCTGTACCAGAAATATGTATGAACCTTAACTCATACCTCCCCCACTTACTCCAGCATATGAATATCCTTTCTAGATCAAAGGCCTCTCTAGTCCAGTACGGAGTTGAAGGTGATTATTTTTTGGAAGATAACTCCTAAAATCTACCAGCCAGTACATTCAGTGAATTTTGGAAACTGACACTGTAGTCCCGCAAGCTAAGCTTTACAACAGTGGTCCTCAAACTAAGGCCCGGGGGCCGGATACAGCCCTCCAAGGTCATTTACCTGGCCCTTGCTCAGAGTCAACCTAAGTATGAAACTACTTGAAATCACACAATAACAACAACAATCCTATCTCATCAGCTAAAAGCAGGCCCACACTTCCCATTGAAATACTAATAAGTTTATATTTGTTAAAATTGTTCTTAATTTTAATTATTGTATTGTTTTAAAATGTTTTTTGCACTATAAACAAGATATGTGCAGTGTGCATAGGAATTCATTCATTTTTTAAAATTATAATCCAACCTGGCAACAGTTTGAGGGATTGTGACCTGGCCCTCTGTTTAAAAAGTTTGTGGACCCCTGCTTTACAAGCTCTGTCTAAAATTCACTAAATGAAAGGTGGTTAGGTTGAGGGACTCCAGATGTTACTGCATCTCAATCACTCAGGGCTGATCAAGATAGTGACATGGAAGGTGGTTTTGTTTTGAAGTTCACAGCTCATCTCATTTTTCCCCATGTATTCCTCTGTATTGTTTGAATTGATCCTGGTGGCTCTATTTGGTTGGATTGCTATAAACTGCTGACATTATCCTGTAATTTTTTTTCTTTGATGGGTATAATGGGAATTCAGATATCTTATCTGTTAAAGTTGTTTTGAGCCCAGGTTTATATTAGGAGTCACTCCTCAACTTCATTCCTGGAAGCTCTTGGATGCCATTTGAGGATTTTGCTTGACTTTACGTTATTGAACTAATTGGAGTTGTCATCATTGTTTATTTTGGTTTATATTCTTAAAATTTCTGTCAGCTCTTTCTACACCGGCTGATGAGTTGGTAACAACAAAAGTTCAGGAATAGATGGGTCAAGAAATGTTAGATGTTAGTTCCAGAAGGCCTTTGAAAATGATTACCCCCAGGCCCTTCCCTGGCCATCAGCTAGGACCCTGCTCTGCACTTTATCCACTTCCCTGGCCCTAGGCTACTTTGTTGCACTAGCCCTTGACCAGCCCTTTCATAGATGACCAGCTCCACTTTGTAATTCTGGCAATTGGTATTTTGAATCCTGTCTGATGGAGTAAAACTGAAGCTGGTTTTTAAATGTTTGTGATTGTTTTTAATAGGATTATGTTTATGTTTTATAATGACCTTTCCTGGTTCCCGCGCAGCTGGAGCCAGGAAAGAGCCTTTGCCTCCTCCGCCCGAGGAAGAATCTAACCCAAAGTAGTTCCGGATGGAACTACTTGGGGGGGGGGGGCGGAGCTGGAGGAGTTAGATCCCTCCAGTTCAGTCTCTTTGAATCGTCGACCCACCACACCCGCCCGTTAACAGTGTAAATTACGTGGTTGCCCTAGGGAGCCGGGCAGGAATTTTTCCCTCTTTTTTCTTTTCTAGGAGGTTTTTTTTGCCTGCCCTGCACTGTTACCAGAGGGCAGATTGGGTATGTGGTTGTTAAATAGGTTAGCGGAAAAACAGCAAAAGGATTTTATATTTGGTGTGCACCCTAGGCACCCCCTTCTGGGGCGAAGGCCATTGTCAAAATGTCATCGGATGGTACATTGGACAAGCGGAGATGTAAAAGATAAATGGCCTTGAAATGGGATGGGTCTGACCTCAACAGCTTTGAGGAAGATTCTTCCAACACATTTTCCTAAAAGGTTACCCGGGTTTTGTCACCAGGGGACCGGGTGTTTCGCCCCAGTTTAGCCGAGGGGTAGGCCGGGAAGGGACACCACCTCGGCTTTGTTCACTACACATTCATGGTAGAAAATTTAGAAATTCAGTTTCAAGTTAAATGGTAACAATAAAGTTGCCCAAGTTTAATCCATAACGGTTGTCATGTGTCTTCATTTCGGGGGGTTGGCAGGCAATGGTCATTTTTGTATGGTTGTTTTGTTGTTCGGCAATTGAATGTTTTGCCATATGTTGGAAACCACCCTGAGTCCTCTCTGGGAGATAGGGCAGTGTATAAATAAAGATTATGATGATTATGATGATTATGATTATTATTATAAACTGAAGTATTTCTGCAGTCTTTCTGTTGTTTTTTTTCACTTTAGGTTGTGCAACAACCTCCTCTTTTCTCCTTTATTTGATAGAATTTATCAGTAATTTATTCTCTGGGATCCATTGAAGTAAAGGAAAAAGAAGTCTGGAATTCCATCCTGGAATTTTTGTTGATAAATCAGCTCAAAGGAATATGTCAATTGCAAACTGCATCTCCTACCAGTCCTAGCATGGAGAGGGAGAAATGATGGAAATGCCAGTTCAACAACATATCAAGATCCACTAGCTGTTAGTGTGTGTGTATGTGTGTGTGTGTGTGTATAAACTGTTCTGGCCCAACTTACCTGTGCGAATGCATCTCCACTTATGAACCATCAAGGACCTTGAGATCATCCGGGGAGGCCCTGCTCTCGGTCCCGCCTTTGTCACAGGTACGTCTGGCGGGGATGAGAGACAGGGCCTTCTCAGTGGTGGCCCCTCGGCTATGGAACACCCTCCCTAGAGAGATTAGATCTGCTCCCTCCCTCTTTACATTTCGGAAACAAGTAAAGACATGGCTATTTGAGCAAGCATTCACAAATACAGAGTAATGGATATAGGTAACTGATATAGGAAATCTGATGATTTGACGATGGAACTGGACAATGCTTAATAATAAGGAGACGGTAATGATGTTGTTTTTATTGCTTGTTGTGTTTTATGTTGTTTTAATGTTTTTTTTGTACTATGATATTATTTACACTGTTTTGTTGGAAACTGCCTTGAGTCGCCGATAGGCTGAGAAAGGCGGTATGCAAATACAGTAAATAAATAAATAAATAAATAAATAAATAACAACTTTATTTGTACCCCGCTACCATCTCCCCAAGCGACTCGGTGTGGCTTACATGAGGCCAAGCCCACAGCACATCAATAAACAAACAAACAAATAAATAAATATATGACCAATTTTCATTATTAACAGTATATGAGGACTCCTTGTGTAGATGCAGTATATCTGTAAATTCTGGATGCTGGAAGGAAGCAACAAAAAATAACTGTATAGGTCCTTGGTCTGTTCCAGCCTGACTTTTATATTGTTTCATCCAACCCCTGTCATGAAAAGAAATGTGGCCAATATCATCCTTCTAAGTCTGACTTTGCTTAGAGCCAATGTGGTGCAGTGATTAAAGTGCCAGGGTGAACCTTGGAAGCTCAGGAACCAGCCACTACTGAATCATGAAGCTGGTTGAGCAACTTCTGTCATCCTGTCTCCCATTCTCATTTATCTGATGGATTATTGTGAATGTGAGCGAGAAGAATAGAGCCTCAAGTACCGTAATAGAGAATGTCACAGAAAAAGCAGTAATAGGAAACCCAGCTTCATGGAATCAGTTTTCTGGTGGCCAGTACATGCAGTTTCAATGGCATATAGGGACTGATCCATAAGGTAATAAGAGTAAATCTATTTTAATTGTGGGGAGAGAGGAAATATCTTTTTTAAACAGTTATGCCACATAACCATTGAAAAAGGGAATTCATTTCCATTTCTCTAAACAACTATTCTGATTTGCAAAGATGTCAGCTGAACTTAAATTACTCATTGGGTCTTTTATTGCTGAGCTGCTAAAAAGTAGCTGTTTATAACAACATTCAAAGGTGTGCCTGTGTGTATATTGATATATAGACAGGCAAACAGAAAAACATGCGGCAGCTGATGATTCTGATGTTAGCAGAAGTGTAAATCCAGGGTGAGTTTTAACCATATCAGAACTATCCAGGGTGCTGAACCTATTTTAGAGTAAAGCTCTTTGGATAAATCCCTTGCTAAAACTTACTGTGGATTGACCATCCTATGGAAGGCACCAGGTACCACTGCATATAAATATGAGAGTCAATATAGTAGTAATCTGAGTGTTGGACTATGACTCTGAAGACTAGGGTTCTATTATCTGCTCAGTTGTGGAAACCCATTGATGATAATGATGATGAAGATGATGATGATGATGATGATGATGATGATGATAAAGTCTATTTATATCTTTCCCCCTTTCCCCAGGGGACTCAGGCAGCTTACAATAGAAATAATACAATAAGTTCAATACCATAAAATACATACAAGTAGAATAAACAATTAATAACACATCAATAGATAGAATAATAATAATAATAATAATAATAATAATAATAATAATATAAAACTTTATTTATACTCCGCTACCATCTCCCCAAGGGACTCGGTGCGGCTTACATGAGGCCGAGCCCACAATACACCAATAGTAAAAACAATAACAACAGTAATACAAACAATAAAATAAAACTCATAACAAAAAATAAGCAATAAACATTTACAGTAACACAACGATGTTTAAAAGACCTATGGCTGGGCCAAATGTAGTAATTAAAATTTAGAAAATAACACTGAGCATGAACAGGTGAAAAATGACTAGGATAGAACACAAAATACAACATAATCAAATAACAAAAAATAACCGTAAAATTATGAACATTAGATTGAAAAACACCATCATGACCTTGGGTGAAGCACACACGGCCAGCCTCAGAAACTTGTGATAGAGTCACTTCAGGGTTGCTATATATTGAAAACAACTTGACAGAAAAATGACCAGAAATAGATATGGCGAAGTTACTGAGCAATACAGTAGAACCCTATCAATCAGATGTATCACAGCACAAACGTTAATATGATTAATGAGAACCTTCCTTTTGCAATTGTATATGACCTGGAAGAAATATCAGAGAAGTCTGGGAAGTGTTCTCCCATTCCTCGTAGGCCATTGAATCAAGGTTGTTCAAGAATTGGAGAGACAATCCACTCTCTAACACCATGGTTGTATATGAAGGGCAGATCCCTCCTTGGACAAAGATGGCAGCACATATTGGTGTCCCTTTGGCATTGTACAAAAAGAGGACAGAGGAAAATTTTCATCTGTAAATTACAAATAAAAATTGCATATTCAAATTTGCATGGTGGGATGTGAATTTGAGAGTAAATACCATAATTTACTGTAAACAATATAGGGGCGCTGCACCATTTGAGAATATATAGCACCATTTGAGAAGAAATGGGGAAAAACATTCCTAGTGTAATAAGAAATTCAATGTGAAAATTTGATAAATGTGAATTTAATATGATGTGTGGGAATGAATGGAAGAATGGAAGATTGTATGAATGGAGCTAATAATTTTGGAAACACCAGTATAATATTAAGGCCTGCAATGACTAACTACCTGCTTGCTGCTTTGTGATGTAAACCTGCTAATGAGATCTGAAGAGTAAACTCTGATAAGAACGGGACAGTGATAAAGGAAATGTTTGCAACCTTCCTTATGTTAAGAAGGAAATCAACATAAGATCAACACCAATCAAGAAGATCAACATCTGGCCAGGAAACTGGGATGGATCCAGGATGGAAGACGTCTATCATTAATTTACAACTTAGGGATGACATCAACAGAATTTTCCTATAAAAGACTCAGGCTAATAATGCTCAAATCGTGGCAGACTGAGGAGTCTGTTCCACCCGCCATGCTCTGCTCCATGGGAAGGACAGAGGTGGTGTATTCAGAGAGTGTCAGATATGCTATGGGAAAGCATGATTCTGGACACTTTGGGGCTTCTTTCTCAAGGGAAGAGGAAGAAGTGCGCTTTTGGAGTCTTAGATTTTGTGCAGGGAGTCAGGTTCTGCTGTATAGAAAACAGAGGTCTGGTCCTTGGCACTGTGCTTAGGGAAAGAAGTTTTGGCATTTCAGCGTTTGAAGATATGGCATTATGGAAGGTATGGAACTGTGCATTGGCAGGCTGCAAGAAAGCAGGGTCTGGCCTTACAGGTGCTTCTCCAAGGAGGGAGAAAATGATATGGTAATATTTGGATGCATGTGGATGAATGCGTGTACATGTGTGTGAATGTTGAGTGAAAATGTAATTCCCCTATGTTTGTTTGTTAACCAATGTAATTGTGAATCCAATGTAGTTGCATAGAATCTGTATGTCCAATGTCATTCTTTGTCTAAATGTTTTCTGTAATCTAATATACCTTCTCACACTGGAAATTGCAATAAAAAAACCTATGCTTTAAAATCATGGAAAAGTCATTCATGACACTAGCATATGCCTTCATGGATTCAATGAAAGTTTATACTAAAAAATTCTTTTTTTTTCAGTCTCAAAGGTGCCAGAGGATATACATTTTATACCAATCAAATGTACAAGGCTATGTCTTATGATTATGACATATAGAAACATAGTTCTTTTTACCATAGTGGGAAAGATGGTACCCTTTGAACCTATTCACCCTATGGGTTCTGATGTCATTCATGGCTCCTACTTTTAAGAAGAAGATGTTTTTTATATATATAATATAGTAAAATTAGATATTTTAAACAAAATTATAGCATATACCATCCTAATGAGGAAGGCTGACTAGATGACTTTTGTAATAATAATAATAACAAAATATGACAAACATTAAATACTCATTAGTTAGATGTTGTCCTTTGGTAGCCCTCCAAACACAAGATGAGCTCTCTAGAACAAATATCTAGGACCAGCTGTACATGCTGGTGGGGTGTACGTATTGTCTACTCTTTTATGACCAATCCCATGTTGCCTTTACAACAGATTCAAAATGGTCCTGCACTTCAGAAGTTGGATTTCAAACAACAGCTGGACAGCTACACAATTACTGCATTTGCATTGGCAGTTTGGGCCATCTGCACCAGCTAGTTATGTTATAAAAGAGTAATCCAATAGTGCAATTCAGCCTTTGTTTTTATTATAAATTGGTGGCATGAGGATCCTGATCTGTAGTATTGCACTGGGAGGAAATGTTAAAGCCGTCCGGTCTTTCAATTCAAAATGCTGCCTCTGACCTAGAAAAAAACTTGTTTATCTGGGGTCTAGGTTATCAGACCTTTTTTCATGAACCAGTCCAAGTTTTGGAAGTACTTTCTTTCTGTTCCCACTGCATTTAAAGACATATTTGATGGAGGCTCCTTTGTGGGTGATCCCATGGAATAGAATTCTTCACAGGAGGCTAGTTTGGTCTCTTCTTTTTTTTCTCTCCTTCAGCTAGCAAGGAAAACTAGCTTTTAACCTGTTGTTGTGGGAAAGGGAGATATGCTTTAAATGTGGGAAGGGGTGCTGTAATTTTTTCAGATCTGTTATGTTTAAAACATAACAGATCAGAACGCATCTCTCCCTATGAACCACCACAGAGATTAAGATCTTCTGGGGAGGCCCTGCTCTCAGTCCCACCACCGTCACAGGCATGTTTGGTGGGAACGAGAGACAGGGCCTTCTCAGTGTTTGCCCCTCGGCTATGAAACTCCCTTCCTAATGAGATCAGGTCAGCTCCCTCCCTCTTGTCTTTTAGAAAGATGATAAAAATGTGTCTGTGGATCTGAGCCTTTGGGACTGTGTAATGAGGCTGCGATAGGAACTCTTAGTATGCCAACCAAATTCAATATGGTTGTTGAGACAGTTTTAACTAAATGAGTTAACGTCAAGATAATGTTTTTGTATGTGTATGGTCTAGTACATTTTGGCATTAAATGTTTGCTGTCAGGCTCATAGCCAGGATTTCGATTCGGGGGGGGGGGGGCTGAGTTTGTTTCAGTGGGGGGCTGAGTCTGAGTGAAAGAGGGTCTACCCTAGCAAACCTTTTGTATCGTTACCCCAATACCCCCATGCACATGGGATATATTGAGTATGGTGATCAGATCATGATATGAATAAACATAGCAGTTTAAATAATGCACCAGTAAGGCCTTTTCATGAACCACCATGAGAATTTCGGGGGGGGGGGGTGAAGCCCTCCAAGCCCCCCCCCCCCCCCCCCGGCTACATGCCGGCCCAAAGGCTACTTATGGTCTCTTGGTATCCCACCTTAAAATTACAATCACACCTAATTTAAAAGCTCAACCTTCCTTAATTTTTAATCATTTAATGGCTGACAAAAGGCGAACAGTGATGGGCATCCTGGCTTCTCTAGGGAGGGGGTTTCAAAGTCTAGAAGCAGAAAGCCTTTGTTCCTTTCAAACTAACTTGAGATGGTGGTGGACAGAGAGAAGGCCCTCTCCAGAAGATCATAGTGTTCTAATAAGTTCAAAGAGAGAAATATAGTATTTCAGATTATCTGGACCCAAGCCACATAGGGCTTTATCAGCACTAGGTCATAATCAGCACTAACATTTAGGAAACATTGTATGAACACCAAGCACAAAGTAGCTGCATGCAGTAACATCTTGTGGAAACTTACTAATAGTGCATAAGGTGCAGATGCAAAATTGATAAGAATATCAGCTCTGGCCTTGTCTGAGTATGCCTGCTCTGTTTGGCTGGCACTGCCTCCCGCCCCCGAAGTGTGATGGGAAGTTGCTGCCAATTGCGAGAGAAATAAGGTTGAACACTGTGAAAGTTACCCACTGTATGGCTATCAGCCTCCTCCCAGTAGATTTAAATCAAGAAATTTAAATGAGAACCACTACTCCTATTAATGTTCCTCCAGCAACAGCAAAATATCCCAATGGGCAGCAAAAACAGGCAGTTCCAGCTGACTAGGGTCTTCCTACTGGGGCAAACCAAGAATGGGCAATTTGGAAGTCCCTGATTGGACTCAGAAGTGGAGTTGGCAGATCAAAAGACGACCTAGCAAAATGGCACTACCTACAAGAATCCTCCGCCTTGTGTGACTGTAGAGCAGAACAAATAACTCAGCATCTACATGCTTGCCCACAATGCCCTGCCTCATGCACAGAGGAAGAACTGTTTAACATTACAGACAACGCAGATGCTGTTGCCCATTTTTGGTCTAAAAATATTTAGCTGATTGTGCTCCTTTTATTTTATCAGGTTTATCATTATTTATTTGTGCAACGCTTTTGACAGAAAATAAATAAATAAATAAGGCACTTTTTATTTGTGAATTGGTAGTCAATGAAGCTGCTGTAACAGAAGTGTTGTGTACTCCCCAATTAATAACCTGGTCAGCACTCTTTGGATCAACTGAAGTTTCTCAGAATTTTTCAAAGACAACCCCATGTGAATCACATTACAGTATACCAACCAGGATGTAAGCCTATCTCCACCTCACCCTGGCACAGTCTTATTTGACAGGGTATAGGAGATAGGCTTGACTCTGGATTGCCCAGCTATTGTGAGCCAGGTCTGGATTATACCATTGATTTTAATCTCACTGGACTACATCCAGAATCTCTAGAAGTAATACCGAATGTCATCCTTGACTAAGCTTCCAGACACAGCTAGGTTAATGCTGTGTTGTGCCATAATGATAGCCTATAAAGCAGTGCTTAGAAGCAATAATCGTATCTTTTCTTCTGTCACTATATCTCTGAATCCAGTTTCCCAAGCAGCTTAGCTCATTACAGCTGGGGCAGCTCTAGTGGAAGATAAACTAACTGGAGATAAATCTGATGTAGTTTTACTGATTCAGGCAGATCTAGGGAGGAAATGAAAATGCTAAACTAAGGTATATCTTCATATTGCCAGCAATATTCATATGGTCTGTCTGACTGTAGAAATTGGGTTTCACGGTAGGGAGATATGAGAGCTAGAAAGTCTCAGATTCAAACCCTCTACTTTCTCATGTGAAATACCATAGGCTGGGTTGATGTAATTCTTTATAAAATTAACTGTGATCAGAGAATTTGACTAGATCTTTTATTCTCCTTCCCATTTGATTATTCTAACTGTTCTAGGATTCCAAGTGAGAAAACATGAAATACACTCATGCTTTCTTACTGTGGATATCTATTATAAAGTGTTTTTCTTTCCATATTAGCCCAAGAAGTAGATTCAGCTCCATCCCCAAATATACATTTTAGGAAAATGCTGTTTTTAATTAGGCACAAGCGGAAAGATTCCTGTGTTGCCCCACACCACCCAGATGTTTTCATGGATGTACAGAAATAAGATTCCAGATCTTCCTTGTCCAAGTCCTCTATCTCATATGAGCCTCCAAGATTATTCCATGAGAAAGAAGTCTGAGAAGCCCCTCCCATTTAGCATCATTTTCAAAGAGAACACAATAGTTTTATTTGATCAATTGTGTATTTGCTTGGAACTGAGACAATTTACTTTATTGGACTGCAACTCACAGCATTCCCAACAAACACGGTTATTGGTCATGCTCAGTAGGGGATTCTTGGGCTTATAGCTTTTCATTGTTCTGGGTTCTTGGCTTAAACCAATTATGGCATTTAACTCTATGGACACCCCTCCCTTCATAGCACACTCCTCCCCAGCAACATCAGAACAGCTTCCTCCCTCCTGATTTTCAGAAATAAAGTTAAAACTTGGCTGTGGAATCAAGTGTTTGGGGAGTAGTGCAACCATATGTAACCACAGAGTTAATATAAATAAATCAGGACTATAATTGCAGTATTAGGTGCAATGCTTTTAACAGTTTATTTAAATGTATTTACATGGTTTGTTTACTAATTTTAATGTTTAATGTGTTTTATATTTTGTATGCTTATATGTTGCAATGTGCCATTGAATTATTGCCAAAATGGAAGCCACTCTGAGTAAAATCAAGTGTTTGGGGAGTGAAGATAGAATGTAGTAAATAAATATGTGAATTGGATACACATATTTTCACATATTTTGTTCTTGTGTAGGAGAATGCAAAGTTTCAGTTATTTCCCACCCCTATGGGAGGTTTTGTGCATTTTGAGTGATGTCAGGCATCTTGGATCCAATGTAAGTAAAAAAAAACATGCAGGTTAGAGTGAGAGATAGCATGAGGACACCTTTTCTGGATTTAATCCTGGTTTGGATGCACTTATGCTGTTTAATATGTTGACACCACTTTAACTGCCATAGCCCAATGCTAGTTTTAAATATTTTTAGTCTTTTCTAATGAAGAGTGTTGGTGTCTTACCAAACTGCTCCCATGAATTCCATTGCACCATGACATTTAAAGTAGTATCGAACCACAGTGTAGATGCTTCCTTTGTTCCATGGAAAGGCATCCTCAGTTCTGTTGGGACCCTCTCCATATTGACAGAAGGAATACTGTGCTCTGTTTCACACCCCTTTCTTCAATGCTCTCCTTATGATCTTCTTTGAATTTGTCTCTTTTAGGGGCTACCAAAGACATGGGGAAGATGCTTGGAGGAGAAGAAGAGAAGGACCCGGATGCTGCCAAGAAGGAAGAAGAACGACAGGAAGCCCTTCGACAGCAGGAAGAAGAGAGGAAAGCAAAATATGCCAAGATGGAGGCTGAAAGGGAGAACGTGAGGCAAGGGATTCGGGACAAGGTAGGGGACACTTCCAGAGAAGTCAAAGAGTCCACTTGTGGCATGATGGTTGGGTCAATGTGGTATCAAATGTCCTCTCAGCTCTGTTTGTGCACAAAGAAATAGATTCATCAGTGGCGGAATCACTGATGAATCTTGAGCACCAAGCTCTCCATGAAGCATAGGCAAACATTGTCTGTTTCCTTCTCTTTTGAACATGGAAGGAAATGATGCTGGAAAAAAACTGCATTGGCAACTTAGGCACCATGTTGTATTCTCCACAATATCAATTTGGTTCCATACTGATGCACTGAGGGGAGGTGGATGCTCAAGGTTATTTGGAGAAAACTCCATATAGTTAAACTACAAGACATCAACAAATTGAAAAGCGGTCCTTTTTGAGAAGTAATGTAGAAGGGGAAAGGGAGAAATAAGGGAAAAGTCAGGGAAATGTTCTTGGATATATGTCTTCTGAGAAAATCTGGCACAGCTCTATATGGAACATCTTCAGGATGTGTTAATAACACTGCATTTAAAAGTATTATTTTTATTGCCCTGCTGATGATTAATGCAGCAAGATATATGTGCATAGTGTTATACAGGATAATGTTAAAGGACCAATTTCGTCCCCTGTCTGCGTTTAAACAGAAGTGTTGCTCATGAAAGCAAAAGCAAAAGTAAAGGTTAAGTAGAGAAATCTATTTATCATTTATATATATTATTGTATTTATTTATGTACTGCTTTTTTTCTCTTAAAGAGAATCAAAGTGGTTAGCAGTGGTAAAAACAATGCAATATACAATTTTAAATCTAAAGACTATAAGCATTCACTTAGATCTAAATTTAGGACTATTTAAAAATGGATAAAAGCATTACAACTGTTTTAAAAGACACAAACATCATACAACACCCCCTGAGTCAGTCTTTAAAACTTTCTAAGTTTTCATAACTTTCCAACTTTTTCCCATGATAATATTTCCACATTACAGATAGAAAGAGCATTGGTGAATAATCTGATATTGAACAAAAAGAAGAAAATAAAATAAAGGGGGGGGCATTTTTGAGTGTCAAGAAGCCCCAATGAAGGGAATCCTGGGCAGATGGGAATCCTTGTGGTTTGGAATTTATTCCATACCAAAACAAAACAGAATGTGGTTTTCTGCATGAAAACAAAATACTTTTTTTGGAAAGTTTCCTACACATAAAATGTGCTTTTCTAAATAGAAAGAAAATGTACTGTACAGAAAGATACTTTATTGCATACACACAGGTACATCACTCTATTTTGTGTGTATGGTGGTTTGTTTGTTTTTTTTAATTAAAAAAATCAAATTGTAAGTAGTTCTAGAAAACTGCTCAATTTGTGAGGACTTTTTTCACTGTGGGGAGAAAAAAAGTGTTAAATGATTGGTTTTCCCACCCCCTCTTTTCTATGCTATGAAATGTACAAAGATTAACTACTTCAGCTGAATTAGAGAAAGGATTTTCCAGTTGGATATCAACTAGCATTCATTTCAGAATATTTTCAGGAATTTTCCAGACATTTCAATTCAATTCACTAGCATAGTGTATTATGAGTAGTGTAGTACTACATTTTAGGGATAGAAAGAACATTGATAAACTTTTCCATCTCAAGGCAAAAAGGGTTTGGGTTAGGAGAGTCCTGGGTGCCAAAAAATCCTATATGGATGAAAATTTCCATAATTTGGCCTTTATTCTCTGCAAAAATAAAACTTAGGGTTTTTTTTAAAAAAAACTAAGATTTTTTTAAAAAACGTTTTTATACATAAAGTGTGCTTTTCCATGTAGGAAAAATCTTTACTCGGCAGAAAATGTTTTCTGTTGCTTTAAAAAACAACTTTTTACAAAATAATTTTCTTGCAGAATTGTTTTTTTTTAAAGAATAAATTTCAAATTGCAAAGAGTCCTAAAAAACACAGAACAATTTCTGAGAGCTTTTAAAAATGGAAACAATAAAATCTGAAGATGGGAAAAAGATTTAAAAACCCTCCTGGGGGAAGATTTAACTGTCAGTTCAGATGAGTATTAG
Source organism: Anolis sagrei (assembly GCF_037176765.1). Classification (NCBI taxonomy): domain Eukaryota; kingdom Metazoa; phylum Chordata; class Lepidosauria; order Squamata; family Anolidae; genus Anolis; species Anolis sagrei. The sequence continues at coordinate 154,263,405 of NC_090022.1, forward strand.
TACATAGAACACAGTGAATATGTACCATAGCCTTCATTTGAGGCAGTAGAATATCTTGGGCCATTTCCTTCATCTAATGAGGTCTATTCAGAAACCAAGATATTGGCTTTAACAAAACATAAATCCAGGTAAAAGCATTTGGTTTTTTAATTAAAAGATTTACAGTTGGCTTGCCACATTTGCTGATTTTAGGGCCACAGGACCCTTGCAAAAATTTGCAAATAAGACAACACTTTTCTTTACCTGAGAGAACACATCTCTAGGAATCTGTAGGTCCACCACTGTGACCATAGCATCGCACTAGAGGACATAGAGATTCATAAATAGATCATATTAATCAAATCTGCAAAAGTATAACTCACAGTTATCGAAGGTCAGCTGTACCTCCCCTTCTAAATCCATAGATCGTACACCAGCATAAAACAAGATCTTTTTAAACAATGTATAAGTATTTAAAATTTGAAATAGAAAACAAATAATTAATGATGCACTGTTTAAAAAACATAGTAAGCTATGTAATCATTTACAACAAATTAAGAAAATTAAAATATTGCACTTCTGCAGACTGGATAAAATTATTAGACTGTTAATTAACAATAGTAGTCCAAGTGTTTGTGTTTGTTTAACTACACTCATTTCCACAAAAGGAGTAGAGACTGTACATTTTCTCCATTTTAGGTGCCTTTCACATTCCTTTTTTCCTATATATATCTAACTACATTTTTCTGGTGACTACAAAGCAGAAAATGGGAGGAGAGGGCATTTGTACTACTGATGAGCATTCTGGCCAATGTTAATTTTGCATTCTCAATATAATCAGCTAGGGTTGCAGACTGGAGTGGGGGAATATTACCATGACCAATATGGGCAAATGCCCAAAGTGATGTTTCTGAATATTTCACCTTTCATTCATGCGAAGCTATGCTTAGAGTGTCACTCACAGATTGATGGTTTATTTATTATAGTTTGCTTTTGATATGTTGTTTTCTCAGAGACATCCATTTTGTGAGTTGCATTTGCAATGATGGGAGAGACCTTGAAGAAGGAACTGTTGCACCGCATTGGAGAATCCAAATATACTGCAAATATTTAAGGGCATTTTACCAGAGGTTCTAGGATTCCCAGGGGATGTATCATTACTAAGTAGCTCTAATTTCACTTTATGCCTCATCCATGCACATTGGGTGGTATCTGGAGAGCAAATTAGATTTCATTTATCTTTCTTGCTATATATAGAATTGCCAAAGGTATAAGACAGCAAAACAGAAATCAATGTATGTTTACTTATCCAGTTTTCTGTTGTGCTTTGATTGCATAATTCACTGAGTAGGTGGGAGGAGGAATTACTGTTCAGTGAAGCAAGATGCTGTTTGAAAGATGTTTTATTTATTTACGGTATTTATATACCGCTTTTCTCACCCCTGGGAAGATATGTCAATCTGATGGTGCCCAAGGCTGGTGTACTGTTAAAGCTAAGTAGACTTCACTATGCTAGTTTCTACATGGCAGGCCTATCTACCAGAACAGTAGCAGGTCCTATGGCATCTTTAGGACCTATACACAGTTATCCTTTTTTGGTGGCAGTGACAGGAATTTACAATTTCAGCCACAGAGCCCAATGGCTCCCCTCACACCCTGAAGAACTACTTCCAGAGCAGTTCTGTGACTGAAGTTAAAACTGCCATCGTTGCTGCCAGAAACGTGGTGGCGGAGAACAATGGCAGGCGCCTTGTCTTTCCATAGGGAAAGATGGATTGAGCCACCAAAAAAAAAAAAAAGGCTTTCCCCCATGTGGTGTGGCAGGGAGGGAAGCTGTGGTGGAGCAGGGCGCAAAACTTCTGCGTGACTACTGCCGGGATGCAGCGAGATGCCTTGGTTCCAGCAGCACATCTGACAAGGTCATTAGAAAGTTAGGAAAGTAATTTTTTTTCACTGTCTCTGTTAGAAAGGTTATTCTGTGAGCTATTGTTTAAAATGTGAATCTGAGCAAACTATAAATAAGCAGTAAAGGTGTTCAAGTATCTAGCTTGTGTTTGCACCCTCAATCATGAATCTTGGGCAGCAGTGAGCATGAACAACTGTAGCAGAGACTTTTGCTGCTGAAACTATACAGGAGATGCATCACAACTTTGGGATAGTAAATTGGCTGAAATGTTACCTTGAAGTAACTGGGGCTGGATATACACTGCTATATAACACAGTTTCAACTGCATAGAGGGCTATATGGCAGTGTAGACCCATGTAATCCAATTCAGTGCAGTTAATCTGTATTCTGAAACGGCATTATATGATTTCTGTGGTATTTTGAATCATTTTAGAACATTGTAGCCTTTGGAGGGGTGAACTAAAAGGCCACAAAATTTGAGTTGGGTGAGTGACTTGCAGCTCCACATCAAGCCATATTTTACAAAAACCAATTATCACACGGAGAGAAGGTGAGGTGAAATCTTCTGAACAGGTGCACAGACAGCAAAACAACCACCACATGGATATTAACTTTTCCCTTTGCTGTTCAAAGATAGATAGACAGATAGATAGATAGATAGACAGACAGATAGATATGGCTAGAGTTCCTCTTAAAATGTACCTGTTCCGACTTACATACAAATTCAGTTTAAGAATAAACCTGCAGAACATAACTTATTCATAACTTGGGGGCTTCCTGTATTCCCAACTAAGCTTCTGGCTAGATGATTTTCTGTTCTCTAAATATTTGTAAATAATAGTAATGTGAATGCATTACTATTGTTTCTGCCTGCCCAATATGCCTGCTCCCTGGTCAGTTTTTAAAAAAGATTTTGGAGGAGGCATTAGTGCTAGCAGGAGCCATGATGGTGTAGTGGTCTAAGTATGGGACCACCAATCTGGATACTAAGGTTCAAATCAGAGAGAGAGAGAGAGAGAGAGAGAGAGAGGGAGGGAGGGAGAGATAGATAGATAGTAGGCCTGGGTAACAACGGAAAAAATTGTTTCTAAAATCGATTCGTTTTTTGGGGGTTTTTGCGTTTCGTTATTTAAAATAATTACAAAATTTTCCTTTTAAAAAATTCGATATTTATGAAATTTCGTAAATGTGAAAAAAATTACAAAACATTAACGAATCGATTTCCGAAACAATAACGAATCGATTCGTTAATGGCGGACGTGACCGCGAAATACACTAAAAAACCTCCAAAAACTTCTGAAGCTTCCCTTTCCCTCTGTTGTTGACTGTTGGTGTGATATTATATTTTTTTTCACTAATTAAACAAAAAACAACCATAAAACTTGCCCCAGACATGCGGAAATAATAATGAAACGACCTCAAAACAATAACGAAACAAATACAATAACGAAATACGAAGCATTTACAAAACTATTTAAAAATTCATTTTTTAAAAAAATTGCTCCAGAATGGTTCGTTATTGTTTTGTAATTAAAAAAATTAACGAATTATTAACGAATTACGAATTAACGAAACGAAACCGCCCAGCCCTAATAGATAGGGCTAGAGTTCCACTTAAAATGTACCTGTTCCGACTTACATACAAATTCAATTTAAGAATCAACCTGCAGAACCTCTTATTCATAACTTGGGGGCTTCCTGTATTCCCAACTAAGCTTCTGGCTACATGATTTTCTGTTCTCTAAATATTTGTAAATAATAGTAATGTGAATACATTACTATTATTTCTGCCTGCTCAATATGCCTGCTCCCTGGTCAGTTTTTCAAAGGATTAATGGGAAAAACTTTAAAAGATTTTGGAGGAGGCATCAGTGCCAGCCGGAGCCATGATGGTGTAGTGCTTTAAGCATGGATCCAATCTAAGGTTCAAATCAAATAGGCCATAGAAACCTATTGGGTGACCTTGGTCAAATCACACACTTTCATCCTCAGAGGAAGACAAAGACTACCCACACTCCTACGCCAAACAAACCTTGCAAAGAAAACTCAGATATAGGTTCATTTTAGGATTGCCATAAGTTAAAAAACCCCAGAATTCCATGGCTATTCCTCCTAAGCCTCCCTGCTCTTGGAAAATAGGATGTGCATACCACATAGCATGAACTGTTCCCCCAAAACTATTCTGTGCTATCCCATCACCAGTATTAGAGTGACAGTCAAGTGGTTGTACATTAGGCATGTATATAGAATGCAGGGCACCATCTTGTTATTCACATTACGGAAGGAAAATGTCTTGAATTGCTCCAGGATGCATTGTAAATGAAAAAAAGAGGGGGCTCAATTAGTCCTTAAAAAACCTTGCTAGTCATTGCTACATGATAAATCATTCTCCAAATCATCATTCTGCCCCATCCCTTGAGCATTTAATAGATAGCTGGGCATATATATCCCCCGTCATATTATTTCAGTTTTAAGACCAGTTCATTCACTAGCTCACCATTCCTTGCTTTGTCCTCAATAAGGGGAATCAAGCACAGATGACTCAACACTGATAACATCTCTATCTATATGTTTTAGTATTGATTACAAGGCAGACTTCCCAAGTAGCCTTGTAAAATCAAATTACAAGACCAGTTAAAGAAAACACAGGAAAATATGTTTTAAGAGAGGGTACTTATTAAGTCTCACAATACTGACACGCTTTGTATTGTACAAACCCCAATAGGAGCTGTAGTTCATCTGGGCTTTCATCAGGCCCTGCACACTCTTGTTCTAAATCAAGAGTTATGAATCACTTGGCTGAATTCTTTCTTTATTCCCTCCATGTGTCACAGGAGCTATTATGTGAGATGACTGGAAAGTAGAATATTGTTGCTAGTTTGATACAATATTCTGAAGAAAAGATGAAAATTTAGGCAAGCCATCACAGAAAAACATGTTTCACTTACATGGGATGGATACCCATTTGGGTTTAGACTATGCTTGAGAAAAAAGAGGCAAGTAAAAAAAACCCAATTATTACAAAGTTAAGTGACATTATAATATGAGAGAAAGGTTAATAATTGAGCAGTAAATTATATGAAGATGACAGTGCCCTAGAACTGTATGATTCAGACATCAACGTTCATAACTTGATAGCTTCAAAGTTTTTCTTCATTCTGGGAAAATTACAAGAGTTTTCATGGGGTTGAAAAGTTGTTCAAATTGCTCATCTTGATTTTATTCCCTCCATTTCATTTTTATCTTGGGAGAGAAGCAAACAGCCATATGAATTTGCGAAAACTCTGTTTCTCATCTACTCAACAACTATCCTTTTGCTCCCCTTTCTTTTATTTCTTGTTACCTCAGCTTCATGCATCCACACTTTCTTATATTCCCATGTGAATCTCAGCAAAAGCCCAGCATTAAAAGCTTCACAAATGAGTTTTCTGGGATAAATGAGGATCTATGCAGTGTTTGGTTTAGGACTGAGAGGCCTATTTGAGTGCAAAAAAGACGCATCCTTCTGCTTCTTGCTTTATTTTATTTTTAATCTTGAAATTAATTTAGTCATCTCCAAATCATACTGTAACCATGAAATATGATACACTGTTTAATTCTTGTGCCCCGAACATTGTAATTGATGCACATTGGGGGGGAGGGATCCTTTGTCTAGGGCAGGGTTTCTCAACCTGGGGGTCAGGACCCCTGGGGGTTGCAAGTGGGTTTTGTTTTGTATGTTTTGCATGTTTTGATATGGTCAAAATTGACTAATCAATAAAGAATTGTTGTTGGAAAAAAGTGGGTTTTGAAGGGGTTGCCAAAGACCATCAGAAAACATATTTCTCATGATCTTAGGAACCCCTTCGGCATAGAAGGCTGAAGAACTCTCCGCCTGCCCTTCTCTTCCTTTTTTGAAACAGACCTCCTCTGCTGTGATTGGCTGGCCTATCAGCTAAGGGGAGGGCTGTTTCTAAGACTCCAAGTGTGAGATGGGCAGCATGGTGTGCATGTACAGGTGAGGGAGAGCGTGTGAGACGGGAGGAAGACTCGTGCTAACAAGTCCCTTCAAGGCATGGTGGTTCTGCGTGGGAAGGCAGAATTCTCTTTGATTGTAGGTGAACTATAGGTCCCAGCAACTACAACTTCTGAATGTCAAGGTCTATTTCCCCCAAACTCAACCAGTGTTTACATTTGGGCATATTGAGCATTTGCGCCACATTTGCTTCAGATCCATCATTGTTTGAGTCCACAGTGCTCTCTGGGTTTAGGTGAACTACAACTCCAAAACTCAAGTTCAATGCCCACCAAATCCTTCCAGTATTTTCTGTTGGTCATGGAAGTTCTGTGTGCCAAGTTTGGTTCAATTCCATCATTTGTGGAGTTCAGAATGCTCTTTGATTGTAGGTTAACTATAAATTTTGATTGTATGATTAACTATAAATCACAGGAAATACAATTACCAAATGACAAAATCAACCCTGCCCCTAACCCCACCAGTATTCAAATGTAGGCGTATTGGGTATTTGCGCCAAATTGGGTCCAGTGAATGAAAATACATCCTGCATATCAGATATTTACAATAGGTTCAAACTACAGAGAGTCTTGGGTTGTTCTAGGTTGTGACCTCACAACCTCTGAGGATGCCTGCCATAGATGCAGGTGAAATGTCAGGAGGGAATGCTTCTAGAACATGACTATATAGCCCAAAAACCTACAACAGCCCAGTGATTCTGCCATGAAAGCCTTATGCAATATACAGAGATTCCACCTAAATATAGGGAATAATTTCTTGATACTAAGAGTTCTCAACAATGGAATAAGCTGCTTTGGAGTGTGATAAAATGTCTTCCTTTGGAGGCTTTTAAACACAGGATTGATGCCCATCTGTTGAGAGGGATTTGGCTGTGTGGTCCTGCATGGCAGAGGGTAGGATTGGATGGTCCTAGGCTTCTCTTCCAACTATGATTGTCTGATTAACTTCTTGAATAGAGCTTAAGAGCACAACCCATTGTAGATTTCTCTTGTACAAAACCCACTGAAGAGAATGAGAAATATCAAGATAGTGGATTGAGCAAAGACTCTAGGCTAGAGTTCGATTTCCTACTTATTCATGGAAACCCAATGGGTGACCTTGAGGAAGTTGCACTCCTTCAGATTTAGAGGCAAACAAAGAAAGGCAAACCTTCTCTGAACAAAGCTTGCCAAGAAAACTCCATTACAGGTTCACCTTAAGGTCACCATAAGTTGAAAATGGCTCGAAGGCACATAACAACAAGAAGTGGAAAAGAAATTGACGTGAACTGAGATTTTTTAAAATGAATGAATCCACTTTGTCTTCCATGAGATGATTAACAAAAATGCATGTCTCTTTTCGTTTTCATCCTCGAGAGAAAACTGGGGCATCAGGACCTTCCCCATTGATTTTCTTTTCTTTTCTGAGCTATATGCATGTAATCTCTCAACTAGGTATTTTTTGAAAAATACATACAAATGTTTTCATCCACCAAAAATGCATTAAAATCATACACAGGGAAAATGCATGCTAAAATATGCAAAAATTTCCTTGAGTGGGGAGAGGCTCACAACTAGATTCAGAACATGAATAGATTCAGAAGGGGGGAAACAACAACAAAAACAGGCAGCCTGCAATCAGGAATATTTCTGCAAATCACTACTGCTCTGCTTTCCCAAGCAATTCCCCTTCAATCTGTTCTGAGATCAAAGCCAACACCTTGCTTACTGGTGATGACAATAAAGGTGACACTAAGGATGATTTTAAATTAATGTATTTTTAGGTTGCCATTCATATGCACATATTCATGTTCATATTGGCTTAGATGTTTAAAGGCGCACCTAGGCTGAAAATGAGCAAACCAGAAAGAATGCAACAGTAGCAGACAGATCCGTAAAACACTGAGGAGAATGCAAAACATAATAGTTAAATTACCCAGCCTTTCTAGAACCTTTGAAAGATAGAAACAATTCTAGGAGATGACCAGAAAGAGAGTCAAGGTGGCAATTGCAGGCTATTGAAAAAAGAAAATCCTTACTTACTTACTTAGGCGATCCCTCGTTGTCCGAGTAGGATAATCTTTCAGGGTGGGTCCGTAGGTGACTATGGAGCCCTATTCTTGATCTGCATCATCTCCCGCAGTGAGGGCATTGGTTTCCATGTGGAAGGCAGTCCTGGTTGGGGTTGGCTTAACATGCCTTTCTCTTGACACGTTTCTCTCTTTCGCCCTCCATTCGTGCCTCTTCAAATTCTGCAGCACTGCTGGTCACAGCTGACCTCCAGGTGGAACGCTCACAGGCCAGGGTTTCCCAGTTCTCAGTGTCTATGCCAGAGTTTTTAAGGTTGGCTTTGAGCCCATCTTTAAATCTCTTTTCCTGCCCACCAACATTTATTTTTCCATTCTTGAGTTCAGAGTAGAGCAACTGCTTTGGGAGATGGTGGTCAGGCATCCGGACAACATGGCCAGTCCAGCGGAGTTGATGGCGGAGAACCATCGCTTCAATGCTAATATTTGTCCGCTTGTCTTCCCAAGAGATTTGCAGGATTTTTTGGAGGCAGCGCTTGAAAGATAGAAACAATTCTAGGAGACGACCAGAAAGAGAGTCAAGGTGGCAATTGCCGACTATTGAAAAAAGAAAATCCAGGCTCCTGGTGATTGTCAACATTTTGCATTCACTAGAGTCTTTGAACATCCAGATAGAGCACAATGCCTTATACAGGATCATGTAAACATTCTCCATACTAAAAGGCTCTGAGAGTCTGTACCAAATGTTAATAAAACCAACGAAGGGAGACTATCAAGGAAGTTCCATCACTGAAATGCTCCTTCTGAGAAAGCAATGAAACTTGTGGCATGGAAGGGGGGGGGGGGACATGATAGCAGGTGACCCCACCCTGCTAGATAATGGGAGTTCTGTCTCCAGAATCTCTAGACTGGACAAGCTGTGCTGAAATTGGAGTCAATGTTCCAGGCCCTTCCATGACTACATCAAAGGTGTAGCTCCTAGCTACTGTGGGAGAAGTGTTGCGAGATCAGGGCAACATTCTTCAAAATAAGAATGTTGTTCCCTATTCAGATTTTCCCCCTTCAGTTTCAACATTTCCAGGATTGCAGAGAGTGTAGTAACAATCAAAGACTGAACTGCAACAATGACCATTGAAACCCAATGGATAACTTTGGGCAAGTCATACTTTCACAGAGGAAAGCAAAGACAAAAAACCCCATGAACAGATCTGATAGGATCATATTAGGGTTGCCATAAGCTGGAAATACCTTAAGATACAGAACTGCAACAATGCATAGACAGTGACACAATGCACCCATATCTTTTTTGTAGACAGGGTTTTGGAAAAGTTCTCCTCTACTGCTGTATGCAGAAGATTTCCATGTTACATTTAAAATAGATGTACTTCACAGTCCCTGACCTCAAGAGATGCTGGTGTCTGTCAGTAAGAATTCAGAACAAAATCAACCATTCCCTTCTAAAGTTTTTGCAATATTTTTTATAAAATCCTCCCATTTCAGTAAAACAGTTTAATGTTTTAAATGTACATTCTGAAGCAGAAGGGGGTAATAGAAAGTAACTTCTTCCCTACTATAACTAGAGACTCCCTAGAAGCCCAACTGAAAAGAGAAGCTTGTTGTCTGAAAATACGGATTTGAAGATGTTCTTCTCCCTGCTAGGCAACCTAGAATATTCATTTTGCAACTGGGACTCCTTCCTAGCTGTCTGTAAGCCAGAAAAATATTCTAAGCATGTCTGAAGGTCAGGGGCCTCAAACAAGAGATAATACTTTTTCCCTCCCTGTTAATCATGTCCTGTAATTCTGAAGATAAAGTTTACATCCAGGGTGACTGCGGTCTTTTCTTGAGCAGACTTTAATGACATCTCCTCTTTTAATTATGGATCACTTTCCAACCATGTGAATATCAACTAGCCCGGATGATTAATGGGGCCATGAATGATGTCTCTTAACTCCCCCTCCCTCCAGTGGTACAGTTTCAAACTGCTACTTGCAATTTTAAACAAAAGGAGCCGCTTTTAAAACAAGTGAAGGAATATTTTGAATACTTATATTGCTAGCCCTGATAATTATGTATACTTAGTTGCAGAAAGAAATAAACAGTTATGATCCATCCTTTAATAAACAGCCCTTATTTAGTACGGTATGGTACACTGCATGTCTTTGCAATCTAATTACCATAAATGCATTAAAATACCCATTAAAAATAATTGTAGAGCATATTATACCCCCTTAGCAAAATAACAGCAAATAGCTTAAATTCCTTTCCACAATGCCCTTTGAATTAATATTATTATTTTTAGTACCATGTCTTCCATTTACAAAAGAATTATTTCTCAGAGAAGGATGAGAGGGGTTGAAATGGGAATGATCACACATACCAGCCTTCAGTTCTTTTGCTAGATTGAGCAATCCATCACCATAAGACAGTGATGGAGGGCTGGAAGACCACATCAGGGAAAAAGCATGGGCCAGAGGCAGTAGAATGAATGCAGCTTGACACCACTTTAACTGTTATGGTTCAATGCTATGGAATCATAATAGCTATAGTTTAGCGAGGCACCGACAATCTTTGGATGAGATGGCTAAAGACCTTCTAAATCTACAAGTCCCATGATTTTACAGCATGGAGCCATGACAAGCAAACTAGTGTTAAACTGTATTAATTGTACATTGTAGTTTTATCCATTGTCTCCCAGATGAGCAAGAACAACAATAATCATAACCGATTATTTCCATCAGTGCCTCGAGGCCGTTACTGGATGGCTGCGTGCCAGCAGGTTGAGGGTGCATCCAGCAAAGACGGAGATCCTATGGCTGGGTCAACCGGGCAGTGGGGACATCCAGCTGCCTATCCTGAATGGGGAGGCACTATGCTCATCATCATTGGTAAAGAGTCTGGGAGTCCTTTCGGACCCTCTGCTGACAATGGAGGCGCAGGTCTCCGCTGTTAGCAGAACTGCCTTTTTTCATCTGCTGCAGGCTAGATGGCTGGCCCCCTACCTGTCCAGGGACGACCTAGCTACAGTGGTCCAGGCTACGGTCATCTCAAGACTGGACTACTGTAATGCCCTTTACATTGGCCTTCCTCTGTCGGTGATCTGGAAGCTCAAGTTGGTATAAAATGCAGCTGCTCAGCTTCTTGCGGGAACAAAACACCAATCTTACTGCAGCTGCATTGGTTACCAATTGAGCACTGGATCGCTTTCAAAGTGATGGTACTTACCTTTAAGGCCTTGCATGGTCTGGGGCCGATGTACCTGAGGGACCGCCTCACCCCCTACCAACCCCAGAGATCCCTCCATTCTGAGGACCAAGATTTGTTGGAAATTCCCAATGTCAAGACCTTGCCTCTAACAGCAACCAGACGCAGAGCCTTTACAGCAGTGGCACCATCGCTCTGGAATACTCTGCCACCTGAAGTCCGTGCCTTGCGGGACCTATCAGCTTTCCGCAGGGCATGTAAGACATATCTGTTTTGACAGGACTTTGACTTTTAATATTGCTGTTTTTAAATTGTTTTAAATTGTTTTTAAATTGTGTTCGATTTTAGCCTGTTCTTGTAAGCCGCTCCGAGCCCCAGGGGAGTGGCAGCATATAAGTTCAAATAATAAATAAATAAATAAATAAATAAGGAAGGGATCGTAGGTGCCCAGACCATGAGTTGGGATGTATCAGTAATATAAATACGGAACCAACATAAACTCAACTTTAATGAATAGAGTTAGCCATCTATGCAGTCTTTCTGAGGAATGTAGGAATATCTTAGAATATCTGACTAAGATCAGCTCTTTTTCAGAGGATCTGCTCATGGGAAGATGAGACAGTGTCCTTTTGGTGGCAACAACCGCATTGTGAAACCTTTTCATGAAAGAGAAAGCAACCTGCAGTTTTCAAGTCACTCCAGATATGAAAAAAATAAAATAAAAGAGATTAGACTACATGCATTCCTGATGGTCTTATATATATATATATATATATATATATATATATATATATATGGAGGGAGGGAGGGAGGGAGGGTCTGTATTTCTGGGTTGTTCTTTTCTTATGGAAATGACATATGGGGCCCTTGTTAGGGTAAAAAAATGGTGTATAAAATGTTTTAAATAAAATAATTAAATAGGAAACTGGAACAGAATAGAAATAATATGTCTTGCCAGGTTTATATGGCACCATCTGCCAAAGCTGAGCTTTTCCTTTCTGTTCATGTACCACAATTAGAATGTACTTTTCAATAATTTTTACACACACTCAATATCAAATGTATCAACTTCTTAGCCAGAACTCAGATCTCAAAAGTACTGTGCCCCCAGCCCCTTGAATTAAAGTAAATTTTAAGGGAACCTGTGCTCCCCAAGATTAACCTGTTCTCCCTTTTGGGGTTGCCCCAGTGATACAATGTAAACTTCTGTTCATCTTGACTTTTAGCAAAAGAAAGCATAGCTAAATGCAACTTACTGATTCGAGGGATATCACATCCTATAACAAATAGACATCTAGCACAATCTGAGATAGAAATGCTTCTAAATACCTAGACAGTATATTTATGGGCTTTGGTCTGTCAATTCCATACAGACCCAGATAAATTTACCACTAAATATTGCCTCAGGAAAGAAAATTTCATCTTGAAACTTTAGGATCTATCTTGAGCAAAACACCCAGGAATTCTGTGTAGAGCAAAACAGAGCTAAAGGTAAAGTAAGAAATATTTTTGGAGGTAACACAACATATCCCTTTGCTAGAAACACATACAAATCTCTCCCCCATACACACATTAAAAGAAACAGGCAAAATTTATATTAAAATTGCATATGAAACTTTATGGGCTTGATATATCTTCAGAAACTATTATTGTTGCATGCCTTCAAGACTCTGACTCATAGAGACCCAAGGTAAAACTATCACAAGGTTTTCTGGGGTTGAGATTCCAAATGGGTCTCCATGGCCAAGCAAAGCACAGTGGCCTGTCAGAAAGTATTACTGTGATTTAAATACAAACACAATGTATTTCATCATAATAAAGAAAACTGTTGTACCTGCTCTACTAGCTGTCTTAGTGGCCATTGTTGATGGCCAGTTTTATTTCTCCCTGAATATAAGTCTTTATCATTAAACCAGACTTGTAGCAGACAATTCTTACCATAGAGGACACACTACAAGTGCCACATCTGCACTAGGTGATTAATTCAGGACCATTCTGGAGCATTATGATCCAGACTAGCCCTAGGCCTAGAGTGACTGATAGCAGCCACATTCACCAGGCTGAACCCTCTGTGATGCCACATTGGCATCCAACTGGGCCAAGGCTGTATCAGCCTTGCTGGACTATCAGCTTGTCCTCTGTGTTTCCACCTCACCTCACTGCTGACCATGGAGTATGTAAGCCCTTGGTGTCACCTGTTGTGTCTGCTTTGGTCAAAACATGATACCAGAACAATGAGCAAGGAGGATTGGAACAAATCCCTCCTTCATGCTGATCTTGTCAGTGTCCCATACTTTGCTGCAGTAGATGTGACTATGGTGGCCAAGTGCTTTCAGGACAATGGTAGTGGTGATACAAGGACCCATCCTCTTCCTTGTGCTAATCAGCACAGGGAAAGGGTGACAGTGGTGTGCATGTGGATATGGACTGGGTGAAAACTGATCAAATCCAACTGTGCAGATGGCCATGAAGCCCTAGGATACTCCAGAGTTTCCTGCAGGTTCCAAAGTATATTCCAGTTTCCCATAGTATGGAGCAAATTCAGATTACTTACCAGAGGTCCTTGAAGACTGGATTCAAGGTGAATACAGATTTGTTTATTGATGTGGACAAACCCAAAGAGTCTTTGGGAAACTATTTCTGTAAACAAAAATTCGAATCACCCTCTGCCCTGCTCAGAAAAAAAACATGGAAGACATTTGATGGACAAAAAGAGATTGATGTTTTTAGGAGGTGTTAAAGGGTGATTCCATTTCATCCAGCTCACATCCATATCTTAGCTTTTTGGGAATTTGGTCAAGACTTAACAACAAACACTAGTGGAAAGGAACATGGTTGTGAATTGGAATGTATTTCTAAGACATGTAAAGGCCACGCAGAGAGAACAGCAAAAACATACATTTGGAAAATATTTTAACAAGATGAAGACTCTCTTTTGAAATTCTGGGAGTTGCAGGTACAGGTAGGCCTCAAGTTACAAACAAGATTTGTAAGTCAGATGTTTGTAACTTAGAGACTGCCTGTACTTAATTCCCTTAAAGACTAAAACTCAGCAAGGTGTGAAATCAATATATATCAAAGCTGTCTACTGACTCCTAATGAGAGCTGGGCAACTTTGTCCCCCAAGTTTCCTTAGTAAATCCCAGCACATTGAAAAGCACTCTGTTTCTGTCTGCTTCTTATTTTATCTAAACTAAGTTCTTACTTGTAATGAGGTCACACACCAAGACACATACACAGACACACAAACAACTCAGAAGGGACTGGAAATTGCCAAGCTACTCTTTGCATGGAGTCAGAACAGAATAATGAGTTAAATGTTTCTATGTCCTTGCAGTCCCTTTTGAGGTTTGAAATGACAATCACACTGTGTTGCAGAAAATGTTCTTGTCTGAGCAAAGCAACGAATCTTAGAATAGCCCTGTTCAAGCATTGTGCCTGAAATAGTGGACAGAAATGGGACATTGCATTGCACATGCCAGCCCGTCCCAGCCCCCACCTCCACAATAGTTCCAGCTCTTAACCTCTAAGTCTTGAAAGCCAGGGTGGCTTTGATTTAGTATGCTGAACTGGGACGTTGAAGATCCCAGGCTCACATATCCCTTCTGAATGAAAGTCATGGAATGACCTTGGAACAACCTTATCTATTTCCAAAGGATGATCTCAGCTTTGTTATGCTTACATCATCCAAGGCAGAAGGGTTTCAATCTTACATAGTTCTTACGCATCACCCAGACCTTGCTTGCTGTTTTCCATCCTCAGTACTAATGTAGTGAATCTCCCATTCCAAGGATATATCCAGAAAAGGAGGAGTCTGAAGTCTAGCTATTCCAATTTTATATAGTTAGTTTATATGCTGCCATTCTCCCAGAGTGGGACCCAAGGTGCCTTCCAAAAACAGTGTTAAAACATGTACCACATGATGTAAAAAACATTCAAAAGTTAAATGATATATAAAAATGCACAAAAAACTCCTCCTGCTTATTTATTAAAAGCTTGCTATCTAAAGGAAAGCAGGGAGGTGGCCAGCCTAGTTTCCTAGAGAAGGGAGTTCCAGAGAAAGAGAGCAAACTGCCCCAGTCTGTCCTTGCCAAATTCCCTGGCCTCCTTCTTGCTTTACTTCTGGCAGAGCATCATTAGGGAAGGCCTTCATGTGGAAAACATCTGCACGTATCCACAATCAGGCATGATTTCTCCAATCCTATCCATGAACTGAAGGCCCCTAGCCTTATGCTGGTCAGTCTACATCTGGCTACCCTTCCTTGGACGGACACCTAATCTAAAAAAACAAAAAAAAAACAAAAAACAAAAATGATTGCACTATGTAATTGTCTGGTAGACAGATTAGGTCAAAGTCTCCTGTAATATATTCTAAAACTTAGAGACTTCGAGAAATTCACAAAACAGAGAAATCAACCTTACTTTTGTTTATATATTTATTAGGTAAAACAATTAGCTTATGGAGTTTCATTCCATTTGAAGGTTAATCATGTCACATAGACATCTTTGTCTAGGTCAAGGGTTCTCCAACTTTTTCAGCCAGGGAGCCCTTTTTGAAGCAAAAGTTTCTTGTGGAGCCCCAATAAATGTTTATATAATATATCAAACACAATAAAAACACCCTCAACAGATGGCCACCCAGCCTTTGAAATAATAATAATAATAATAATAATAATAATAATAATAATAATAGCAGAAATCTCATGGGTCATCCAGTTAATTCCTTTCTGCCATGCAGGAAAAGCACAATCAACGCATCCCCTAACCAGTGGGAGGGAAATGGGGTTTTGGAAGCAAGGAAGGTGAAGGAAAAGGGAGTGAGGGAGGTGCGGGAGGAGCAGGAAAGAGGAGAGATAGCTTGAAGGAGAGGAGGAGGAGGAGGAGGAGGAGGAGGAGGAGGAGGAGAAACCACTGAGCCCCTCAGTAAGCTTTGCAGAGCCCCAAGGGCTCCATGGAGCACACTCTGAGAACCCCTGATCTAGGTACATTCTCTTATCATAGACACTGTGTGGTCTGGGAGCTAAGTTGCTTCTACAGAAGTAATATGCTCTAGGAATTTTATGCATATTATCCATCCATCCATCCGACAGAAGTTGACCATGCTGGAGGACTTACAAATTCCTGGAGAAGTCTTCTCTCTAGGAATCTCTAAGTGCTCCAATGCAATTTTGGGAGACGTTGACCACAGAGTCACACTAGAACACCTATAGGGAGAACATACAGTATTAAGCAAATCTGTGAATAATCAGATCCATAAAAGTGAAACCCAAAATGTGGAGAATTAGCTGTTCCACCAATACTAAATCTTCACAGATAATTTAGTAACGTTATGGACATCAGATGATTTCAAAGGCATATCTAACATCTATATCTTCAGAGGAGACATTTGAGGGGAATCTTTGGCCACAAATTTATTTCATCTCTTACTGCAGAGATGGGAATTGTGACATCTTTGAAAGGCTCTCACATTGCAGCTCCCAGCATCTTGAACAGCCACAGACCTGTACTTAATATTATTGTTGCCTGCCATAGCGTTGCAGTTAATTCCCGGGTCCCCTAGAGTTTTTGGGCTTGCACAAATCTTGGCCCGGCCTTTTAAATTTTTAAATTGCCTTGAACAGGCAGGATTACTTTTAATAAATATGTATTATGATGACAATTTTTATGCTTATATTTTGTTTTGTTAATCTAATGGTTATGTTGTTTTTTACTTTGTATTTTTGTGATGTTACCTGGGAACTGCTCTGAGTCCCCTCGGGGAGATAGAGTGGTATATAAATAAATTATTATTATTATTATTATTATTATTATTATTATTATTATCTCGTGTCAGCTCACCCAATAGTGAGGAATGCTGGGAGTTTCAATTAATAATAATAATAATAATAATAATAATAATAATAAACCTTTATTTATACCCCGCTAACATCTCCCAAAGGACTCGGTGTGGCTTACAAGAGGCCGAGGCTCAACACATCAATAAAACAACAGCATAACAAATACAACAATAAATAAACTCATAAACTCGTAAAACAAAACAATAAACATTAAAAGACTAGCAGTAAACATAAGACAATAACACCACGACGCATTTAAAACTAAGGCCGGGCCAAATGTAATGATTAAAAATTTTAAAAATGCTGGACATGACAGGTGAAATGGATAGGTTTTTGGAGATAGATGGGGTGTGCAGACAATCTTAAATCTCTAGTAAAGTGCATTTGGGACATGATGCTTGGAGTTTCCTATTCTGGGAAGGCACAGTGGAACAACCACGTCTTCAAGCTCTTCCTAAAGATGCCTAAAGACATCTATGAAAATACCTGGGAGCCCCCACAATTCCCCTGAATAGGAATTGCAACTTGGATTTAACAGATGCTGCTGCAGTGATTCATAACTGAGCATTTGATTCTTAATAGCTTTGTATATTTTGGCCATAGCAATATGATTACATCAGTTTTAAATGTTTAGCTGCAAAGCAACACAGTTCATCTCCCCTTCCCTCCCCCCGAGAGAAGTAATTTCATCTGAAATTATTCTGGAGTACCTCAGCTGGCTTGGTTTATCTTTTTTTGCCCACTGACATAATAAATATCTTATTGGGTAGACATTACAAATTGTCTCCTCTTGTAAGTCTACTCCAGCTGAAATGAATCACACTAGTCGAGCATTTCATTTAGCTCCTAATAAGTGTCAAGCCAGCTACTTCTCCTCAGAGTACAGTATGTAATGATGTAATGGGAAGGACTGTTTAATAACCCATTACGTTCCAGTGAAATGAAAGGCAGGATGCTGGTGCTGACCTTTAAAGTCCTTCATGTCTCAGATACCATTAAGTTGGTTCACACATACAGATTCATATTGCACAATATAACATCAAGAGATGACCTGCACAATCCAAATAAGCTCTGACATATGGGAAGGGCTATGCAGAAACTGTGTTTTGAAATATTGCATTTTTTCCTGGAAAAAAATGCTATATTTAAAGCATAGCTTTGATTAAAGAGTAGAATAAAGAATATAAGATAATACTTCTGCCTGCCTGCCTTTCCTCCCTTTTGTCTCCTTTTCTCTCTCTCTCTCCAGAACCATTTTTTCCCCTTTTGATCTCCTTTCGTCAACCTTTACTTTCCATATAGGTGATTTCAGCCAATCAGGAAGCATGTTCTAAATATAATAGTACCACACTGCTACGAGACCAATCAGATTGGACAGTGTGCTAGCTCCACTGACAGAAAGAAAGCCTATTTAGGACTGGGGGCAATGTTTCCCGACAGCTTTAAAGCAATTGTTGAAAACCATCAAAGTCAGGGTGAGTGGAGTTGGAGCTTAGGTTTTTCAATGCTACTTTAAAAATTGTGCATGAGAATTAATTCATATATTTGATTTAGTCAAGGATGGTGACATATTTCTGCATTTACTATTTAAATTCTTTTATAATGCTCCTAAAAGTTACCATTCTCAACACATTTAGCAAAATAAAAGTGAGAACAATTCACTAAAACAATGACATTAAAGTATCATTCTCATGCAAATGGGGAAAAAGCACTATGTCGGTGATGGATAAAACTTTAAAGTGTAAATGAAGACTGGAAGATTCAAGTGAGGATTAAGGTCCATTTGAAACTAATCAAAAAGGGAGCCCAGCAAACATTTTTCAAAGGACATTATAAATTTTCAAAGAGCTACACAGACACGTTCTAGCATTTGTCGGCTGAGAAATGGGTTTGACATCTCCTGAGCCATTAATTGACTCTGAGATATGAAAGCAATGTATTTTGCTTTTAGGGAAAAAAAATTATGCGCTGGTGGCAAAGTCGTTACTTGATAAACATTTCCTAGCTTCATATATATTGGTTAATGAAAATCAGCCTATTAATTAACGTATCTTTTTGATAAGTTATTGTCCTTGCTACAATCTCTTCTAATAGACTGGAACTTGTACCTTCTTTCCAATTTTCTCTTGAAATTCCTTTGTTCCACAACAGTAATTTTGAGTCCAGGAAAGATCAAAATAGTCTCCCACTTGAGATATTGTCATTTCTAATATCAGATATGTACTCATTTATTTTTCTTGCAATGAGACTGTCCTGCTTGTCTTATACAGAATGAAGAAGGGCATTGTTGTCAGAGGATGGCATATATCATGTTAAAAGATAAGCTGCTAACTGCATCTCTGATATTCCAGCTGGTATTATTAGGAATTTTAGTAATATTGTTGCCAAAGCAGATGTTAGGGCAAAGTTGGCATAGCATGCTCTTGTCCCTGTTATGTTTTGTTTTGTAGCTCAAACCACAACATCATGCAGGCTCTTTGTTGTTAGCTGACCCTATGAATGAGAGATTTCTGAGTCACCCTATTTTCACCAGCTCTGCTCAGTTATTGTGTTTTGAACCTTTTGAGGAGTCGTCGTTGGTAAGCTTGGTGTGTGTTTGTGTGTATATGCCATATTCTCATAGTTTGTGAGAAGTCTCCAAAATGGGTTGTAACCCACAGCTAAAGCAATTGAGTAGTCTCATGTGGGACCTCGTCTTATTCGTTCAGTCATTTCTGACTATTTGTGATCTCATGGACAGCCCATGCCAGAGCTCCCTGTTGGCCCTCACCACCCCCAGCTCCTTCAAGGTCAAGCCACTCACTTCAAGGATAACATCCATCCATCTTGCTCGTGGTTGGCCCCTCTTCCTTTTTTCTTCCATTATCCCCAGCATCATTATCTTCTCCAAGCTTTCCTGTCTTCTTATTATACGACCAAAGTATTTCATCTTTGCCTTTAATAGCCTTTCCTCCAGTGAGTAGTCAGGCTTTATTTCCTGGATTATGGATTGATTTTATCCAAGGTACTCTCAAAATTTCCCTCCAACACCCCAATTCAAAAGCATTGATCTTCCTTCACTCAGCCTTCCTTACGGTCCAGCTCTCACATCAATAATAATAATAATAATAATAATAATAATAATAATAATAATATATCCTGCTCACTCTCCCTGCAGGGATTCAAAGCAACTCACAACAATATAAAATCACAGAATATATAATAAAACAAAGAGATATTTCAATTTAAATACATGACCAACAGTAACCAATTACAAAAATCAATCAAACATAATAGACAAAAAGGACATTATACATAAATAAGATAAAATACATAAATACATAATACTTACATTACTATCATTAGAAACCGCCCAATCACTGTCCTAGTTAGATCCTATCCATAGGTTATTACTATGGGGAATAGCATTGCTTTAACTATGCAGATCTTCGTTGCCAGTGTGATGTTTCTACTCTTTACTATTTTATCAAGATTGGTCATTGCTCTCCTCCCAAGGAGTAAATGTCTTCTGATTTCCTGGCTGCAGTCTGCGTCTGCAGACATCTTCACACCTAGAAATACAAAGTCTGTCACTGCCTCCATGTTTCCCCCCTCTATTTGCCAGTTATCAATCAGTCTGGGTTTTTTTTTAGCTTTTCCACTTTCTTCTTTAACCTTGATTAGAAGGCTCCTCAGCTCCTTCTTGCTTTCAGCCATCAAAGTGGTATTATCTGCATATCTAAGATTGTTAATGTTTCTTCCAGCAATTTTAACTCCAACCTTGGATTTGTCAAGCTCCTCGTTGTGACAACACATTTTGTTCCTTCATTTTCTGTTTTGTAGCCAATAGTCCCTGGATATCAGTGTTGCCTTGCCAGTTTTGTTTCTCAGTCCTTGAACAAATGTTAAAGTTTGAGAAATGGCTGTTGTAAACCTGTGAAGCATCAAAGTATAGGAACTGAGAAAAGATAGCTCCATGTCAGTCATGAATATACATATTTTCATATTATGGTGCCATGCAAGTGTCTGCTGAAGTACCATTGATCTGAGGGTATATATTATTCAATTTAGTCGTACCAGTTGAATGGGCCTACTTTTAATAGAACTGGCAAGTTAGAAGTTACCCATAAATTATGACTTACAGTATATTCTGGCGTATAAGACTACTTTTTAACCCAAGAAAATCTTCTCAAAAGTCAGGGGTCGTCTTATACACGGGTGTAGTCTTATGCATGGGAGTCGTCTTAACTCTATATTTTAACTGGAAAAGATGGGGGTCGTCTTATACGCCCAGTCGTCTTATATGCCGGAATATACGGTACTTTTCTTAATAAAAGGGGCAAGATGAAATGGCATTTCAAAAATAACAAGCAGCAGTAACAAATAATACTTTCTAGGTTATTATTATTATTCATAGTGGAATGTTTTAACAGAGGAATTTGTTGTATGCCACAAAATAGGGGAAAGTAATAAAAATGAGTGACATAACAATTAATATATGTTATTTTTTAATAATTTTAAGCATTATTTTTTAATCTTTTAAATTTTAATTACATTTGGCCTACCCATAGATTTTAAAGTGTGTTGTCCTATTGATAATGCTTATGCTATTGTTTTATTATTTTGTTGTTTTTAAATTGCTTTTATTGTTATTGTTATTGCTTGTATCGTTGTATTTTGGGCTCGGCCTCATGTAAGCCGCACTGAGTCCCCTGGGGAGATGGTAAGGTAAAGGTAAAGGTTGTCCCCTGACATTAAGTCCACTCATGTCTGACTCTGGGTGTGGTGCTCATTTCCATTTCTAAGCCAAAGAGCCGGCGTTGTCCGTAAACACCTCTAAGGTCATGTGGCCAGCATGTCTGCATAGAGCGCCATTACCTTCCCACCTATTAATCTACTCACATTTGCATGTTTTCGAACTGCTAGGTTGGCAGAAGCTAGGGCTGACAGCGGAAGCTCACTCAGCTTCCCGGAATCGAACCTGCGATCTTTCGATCAACAAGCTCAGCAGCTCAGTGCCTTAACCCACTGTGCCACCGGGGAGATGGTAGCGGGGTATAAATAAAGTGTTATTATTATTATTATTATTATTATTATTATTATTCGATGCCACAAGGAACACAAGCAGACTACTTTTCACACACTATATGTATGTGCATGCACATCTTCAGGTTCCCCATAGATTAATGAATTTTCTTAGGCAGTGAAGGCACAGATAATTTTGTCAATTGCTCCCTCTGAAATATAGCCTACAGCATCTGGTATTCATTGGTGATCTCCCATCCACATGCTAACCAAGATAGACCCTCCTTAGCTTAATTTATGAGATCAGACAGGGTACTTAGGTATACTCTATATGAGTAGCGGATGCAAATTTCTAGAAGGTAACTTTCTTAGCTCTGTGCAATCTGGGAAAACATCCCCAATTGAATCTGAATTTGAACATAATTTTATTTAAAGACTTTGCCAAAATTTGCAGAGGTTCTTCATATTTGTGGGAAAGAAGGATTTTCTCATTCTTAATCCATCCCTTAAGAGTTTTTCTGCTACAGCCTACCCTTCCTGTTTTGTCCTCTCCCCTCCTTTCCTCAGCCCATTTAAATGGCAAGAATGGCCGCCTATTTAAAATGCACATAGAGTCCTTTATTAAGCTAAATGAACATTCAAAAGTATTCAGGAAAAAGAATGTGGGCTGTGATGCCACTTTATATCAAAGGCACTTTCCTCATCACATCAGTCCTTCTCTTGTAATTGTCACTTGACATGCATTGAGCGAAATCATGAAAATGTGTTGATGTAAGAGAGACTTCCTTCTTAACAGCATTATTAAGAGTGCTTTCTTTCCATTCTTGGGATCTTAAAGGATTTTTTAAAATACCACAAAAACAGATGGGGTCCTAACTTCTCAAAAAGTAAATACTCTGTATCCACAGGAGATTGGTTCCAGGACAACACAGAACACCCAAAATATTGCATGCTCAAGTCCCTAATAAAATGGTACTAGTGGCAATGGAGTTGACTAGTCCTGGAAGCCAGGCATGCCACAAAATACATATTCTTTGGGATCACTTCTCTCCTGGCCATTTTTAATAAGAACTTCAAAGCCTGACTTCACATTTGCTGTCTCAGTTCTTTGCAAAGGACCTCATCAGACACAAGTCCTTTCCCATTGTGGCAAAAGCATGACTATTGGGATTTTATTTTGTATTGTGTGCTTATGTTATATTGCTTTTTATTTTATTTTATATCTTTATTATATTTTATTGATGTATTATTTTATGTTGTATATTTGCTTTGATATAATTGATGTAATTGTTGGGCTTGGCCTCATGTAAGCCATCCGAGTCCCCTTGGGGAGATGGTGGCGGGTATAAATAAAGTATTCTTCTTCTTCTTCTTCTTCTTCTTCTTCTTCTTCTTCTTCTTATTATTATTATTATAGCCGGAACCCTACACTATGCTACTTGCGCCACACAGGTCAGAATTAATGAAGGGAAGATGTGTGCAATGCGGGTCAGAAAAGGGGGAGGGGGGACAACAAACAGCCAAGCATAGTACTTAAGGCGAGTGAAGTAATGTTAGAGTTATTTACTGTTAAATGATAAACAATGGCTAACAAAGATGGTAAATGGGATAGAAATGTTTCCTCTCCCCCTTTCTGGCGAACAATGTTCCCACAACTCTGACGCAGCTGCGTCTCTCACTCGCTGCATTGTTTCGCGCATGTGTTCCTCTCATTAATTCAGACCCACATTCAGTCCCAGCTATCATACATTTGCCCCATTGCTACACACTTCTAAGACATTTCAGGGACGAAGTGCTACAGAGCCATTCACATGACCTAAAACCATATCCAGTACTCATTCATTGTCTTTCATCTCTGAAATGTAGAAGATGTGTAAAGAAACAGGGGTAAAGGAGATGGGAAGAAATCATATTCTGAGTTCCTGATGCAGGTGAAGATGAGAAAAAGAGGGGGGAAACATGTGGGATGGGATCTGCCAGATTCCCTCATGTCATTTTGGTTCAGTGATGTGGAGTAATGGGCATTCCTATAGGCATTCGCCTATCAAGCCTTGACATTTCTCTCCTAAAATCCTGCTTCATGAGCCTGGAGTAGTAATTTTTAAAATTAATTTAATCATTAGAAATACCAAAATTTTAAGATATCACCACTTTGTTTTTCCTGTCATTTCTTTTTCATAGTAATCTTGGCTTTCAAACTTGTTGGACTTCTACAATTGAGAGTAATGAGATTTTTTGTGGCAGGAGTGACTTGAGAAATTGCAAATTGCTTCTGGTGTGAGAAAATTGGCTGTCTGCAAGGATGTCGCCCAGGGATGCCTGGATGTTCTGATGTTTTACCATCCTTGTGGGAAGGTTCTCTCATGTCCCTGCATGGGGAGCCGGAGCTGACGGGGGAGCTCATTTGTGGTCTCCCTAGATTCAAAACTTTGATCTTTCAGTCTTCCGTCCTGCCGGCACAAGGGTTTAACCCATTGCGCCACCAGGGGCACCAGTAATGAGATTGGGAGGAGAGGAGAGAAACCCAGAGTGGGGGGTGGTGGTCTGCTTTAAGAAAGATGCCTCCTGCCTCCTCAAAAGTAAGGGCATTGGGAGAATAGAGGAGCCCATGGAGAGAAAAGGTTCCTGCCTTATGAACGATGACTCCCATCTCCTTCACACTCAGGAAGGACAGATAAGGGATTAAAATAGCACTAGACTAATCTAGGATAACAAGGCATGGGAAGAACACATAATGGCAAAAGGATTAAAATAGTGCTGGATTTTGAAGTTTCCCATTTTTTTAAAAAAAAAAAAACAAGGGTTGAATGAAAAGTAATGCCTCCACCTTTGTAACTCCTCAACAGATGGCAGTACTGGTATGTGGCAGGTACTGGCTTGCTCAGTAGACTCTCCTCTACAGTTTCATTTTGGTGGGAAGCCTTAGCATTGAATGGTTGTGTTGTTAAAGTGTGAAGTATGGAACCCTGTGCAGACGGTCGGTCAATGCGACTTAAGGAACTTGCAGTCATTGAATTCTTGACAGCAGAAGGTGTCACCCCAAAGAAGATTCATCAGAGAATGCAAGCTGTTTATGGTGATTGTGTTGATGTGAGTACTGTGCTTCGTTGGGTGAGTAAGTTTAAAGATGTTGAGGTGGGAACATCTGACAAACAAAGAGTTGGATATCCTGTGACAGCAACCACTGAGTTTCACAAGCAAAAGATTGACATGTTGATTCAGGACAATCGTCATATCACTCAGAGAGAAATTGCAAGCATAATTGGCATTTCACAAGAACATGTGGGTCACAATATTGCTTTGCTTGCCTATTGGAAGATCTGTGCACGATGGGTTGCGGAAACAGAGTGTTGACTTTCTTTGATGGCTTCAGAAAACTTGTTCATCATTGGTAGAAATGTATCCAATTGTCTGGTGATTATGTGGGAAAGTGAATATTGGTAGTTAAAGAGCACATTCTAAGGATTATTTCTGCGTTTGATTTATTAAAATATTCCCATCCAAATCCAAGTAACAAAGGTGGAGGCATTACTTTTCATTCAACCCTCGTAATATGGACTGAACAGCGTTTGCACTTGCTCATGTGATGGTTCAGAACACAGGACAGAAATGGGAGAAGGGTGGAGAACATAAAGTGTCTGATGGTATTTGTAAAACGAAATGATGTCTTTTTAAAATTGAAGGGGGTGATACACTTTGCCAAGAAAACTCCCCACCCACACACACCCTGCTTTCTGCAAAATGTCCAATGAAGTCCAAAGTGAAATTTATGAATCCCTGTTAAAATGGTGTTAGGTGGCTGTGGAGGCAGTGAGAAGCCCCATCAAGTGCCCACTGCTACCTTGTGGAAGAACTGGATTGTCTTATTGTTTGCCTTTTTGCCTGGAAGCTGCCCCTGGGGAGATAGGGCAGCCTATAAATTATTATTATTATTATTATTATTATTATTAAAAGGAAAAGAGGGCAGCTGACATGATTCAGAATTCAAATGTGTAGTGCTGTGTACAGCTGAATCCACGAGGGGCTGAATCTGCAGATTGTGAGCCCACTAACATAGTGATTTAATGGACAGAATAATAAAGTTTTGGTTGATTTATCTCCTTGTCCCTTCGAAGACCATTCCCACTAGACCCTATGGAATTTAAAGAACCAATAACAGACTGCTATGAATCTTCTGTTCCCTCTCCTTTCCTTCTTATAGTGTCTGTTGCATAAGGTTGAAAGTAGGTTCTGTTATGATTTTGTTCTCTGTGCAGTACTTGAAATACTGAATGTGCTCAATAAATTCTGTTGCTGGTAATGGGGAGTGAATTTTAGCCACTAAAAAGGAGAATAATTCTTTATATTGCTGACACTTTCTGTTCTAAGGGGTTTTTGGTTCTAACTCCTACAGGGAAGTGCAAAGAAATCATTCAAGCAGAATCTGCAACAAAAAAGCCAGCCAGATGTGCTTTTGCATATAATTTTGTTACAAATATAGATAAATGAGCCCCCGGTGGCACAGTGGTTTAAACCACTGAGCTGCTGAACCTGCTGACCGAGAGGGCACCGATTCGAATCCAGGGAGCAGGATGAGCTCCTGCTGTTAGCCTCAGCTTCTGCCAACCTAGTAGTTCAAAAACATGCAAATGTGAGTAAATCAATGTGTACTGCTTCGGCAGGAAGGTAACGGTGCTCCATGCAGTCATGCTGGCCACATGACCTTGGAGGTGTCTACTAGGCCTGGGTAATCACGGAAAAATTTGGTTCTAAACTTGTTTTGTTTTTAGGGGGCCCTTGCGTTTCGGTTTTTTAAATAATTCCGAAATTTTTCTTTTAAAAATTTTGAAATATACGAAATTTCGTAAAATTACGAATCGATTCGTTCATGGCAGACGCAATTGCGCAATATGCTAAAAAAACCTCCAAATGGGACAGGGGGAACTTCTGAAGCTTCCCTCTCCCTCTGTTGTTGACTGTTGGTGTGATAAAACAAACAACAACTATAAAACTTGCACCAGACATGCGAAAATAATTACGAAATAATTATGAAATAATTACGAAATAATTACGAAATAAATTTAAAAAATTGTTTTGAATCTAATTTACTCCTCACACTATTCCTGCATGGCTCAATATTGGATCGTAAGCTAATTTAAATACGAATTAATAATGAATTACGAAATTAACGAATGAAACCGCCCAAGCCTAGTGTCTACGGACAATGCCGGCTCTTTGGCATAGAAATGGAGATGAGCACCAACCTTCAGAGTCGAACACTTTCAGGGAAAACCTTTATCTATAGGCAATATTCTATAACCATCCAAAACAGTATTCTGGGGCAACTAAGTGTGGGGCAACTGAGCATGCACAGTTCCAGTATGTACCATTTCACGGCTTATTTGGAAGAATCCACTCCTCTTTGATGACAGACACCTACCTCTCTAAAAGAGAATGATGGTGTCTGAATATAATGTGTGGCAAAAAGAGGAACTATTCCAGAGATTTACACACACACACACACACACACACACACGCATCCAAATTTAATATCCTTCTTAACTGACATATTAAATTATAGTTTGAGCAACATCTCCATTGTTGTTGCTGGATTGTTTGGTTTTATAAGACAGAGGAAGAATTCTAAATTTTTCTGTGTGAAGAATGACTTGAGAAACTGCGAGTCACTTCTGGTGTGAGAGAATTGGCCGTCTGTAAGGATGTTGCCCAGGGCACGTCTGAATGTTTGATGTTTTACCATCCTTGTGGGAGGCTTCTCTCATGTCCCCACATGAGGTGCTGGAACTGACAGAGGGAGCTCAACCCACTCTCCCCAGATTTGAACCGCTGATCTATCGGTCACCAGTCCTGCTGGCAAAAGGGTTTTACCCATTGCACCACCGGGGGCTCCTAGTAAGGCATATAAAACACTAGTAAGGCATAATAAAAAGCTAATAATGCAACTCCAATAAAAATCCTTTTCTGCCACATAAATTATAAGGTAAAAGATATTTGCCTGCTTTAAAAAGGAAAGGACAAAAGAGGGGTCGGAGCAACTGAACTCCACAGCCAAATATGTCTGTGATGTTGGGGAAACCCAGAGAAAGCCCTCTCCCAAAAATCTTAAAATTCAGGCTAGCTTATACATGCTAAAACATGTCCAAAACAAAACATGTAAATAACAGAAAAAACCAATATTACTCACAGGGTTGCTGTGAGTTTTCCGGGCTGTATGGCCATGTTCCAGAAGCATTCTCACCTGATGTTTCACCCACATCTATGGCAGGCATCGTCAGAGGTTGTGATGTCTGTTGGTAACTAACTAGGCAAGTGGGGTTTATATATATGTCCAGGGTGGGAGAAAGAACTCATGTCTGTTTGAGGCAAGTGTGAATGTTCCAATTGGCCAGCTTGATTAGCATTGAATAGCTTTGAATATTACTCACAGTATGTTTGCACAAGTTGAATATCCCTAATCCACAAAACTTGGGGGCCATAAATGTGTTGGATTTCAGATTTGGGGTGATTTTGCAATATTTGTAGTTGCATATATGTACATCAACGATAGATGGATCAGAGACCCAAGTCTAAACATTACATTAATGTATGTTTCATAACTAACCTGTAGGTTATAAATTTGTTTACACTGAACCATTGGAAAGCAAATGTGTAACTCTTGTAGATCTTTATTAAATGTGTTTGATTAACTGTGTACCCTGAAGTTATTTTATGTTGACCCTAAGGTGAACCCATCACTGGGCTTTCTTGGTAAGATTTGTTTGGACAGGATTTGCCTTTGTCTTTCTCTGGGGCTGATAGTGTGTGACTTGTCCAAGGTCACCTATAACTAAACTGGGATTCGAACCCTGGTCTCCAAAGTCATACTCCAGCATTCAAGCCCATATACTATGCTGGCTCTCCAGAATTGTTCTGCTAGATTTTATTTTGCCTCATTTCATGAGGTGCAGACACAAAAAGAATATCAGTCATGGATTTTATTCTGCCTGTTATATAAGCTTTATCGTGCAATTTAAAACTGTCCTGCTCCTTGTTTTTGACAAGGAAGAACTAGCAATGGGAACAGGCTATTTTGCATAGTGTGAATGACATGACATAATACTCATGGCAGGTTGTGGGGTGGGAGGGGAAGGAAATATCCAGGCTGCAGTCAGCTGCTCTGCTCCAGGAAACACACAGAGCTTGTAAAGGACAAAGCAAGGTTACTTGTATTTATACCAAGGGATATAAGCTGACAGATCGAGCAACAAGAAGTAATTGGGTCTACCTTGATTTTCTACTCCATTCACAGCTGTAATAATTGTTCTTCATAATGGCCACTGGGTTTTGATTAGATTGTAGATGAGACCCATTTTTCGTAGGAGAGGTGGGCTTTTCTGCTGTCTGTGGAAGAAGTGGTTGAATTTGAGTTGAAATTTTTAATTGAAAAGAGTTTGAACCATAATGCTCAACGAATTAATAAAACAGTTCGATAGATATTTTAAGTAGGCCTGGGCGGTTTCGTTTCGTTAATTCGTAATTCGTTAATAATTTGTTAATTTTTCCAATTACAAAACGATAAAGAACCATTCTGGAGCAATCATTTTAAAAAACGTTTTAAACACGTTTTGTAAATGCTTCGTATTTCGTTATTGTATTCGTTTTGTTATTGTTCAGAGGTCGTTTCGTTATTATTTCCGCATGTCTGGGCCAGTTTTATGGTTTAATTAGTGAAAAAAAATTATAATATCACACCAACAGTCAAGAACAGAGGGAGAGGGAAGCTTCAGATGTTTTTGGAGGTTTTTTAGCGTATTTCGCGGTCGCGTCCGCCATTAACGAATCGATTCGTTATTGTTTCGGAAATCGATTCGTTATTTTTTTACCATTTACGAAATTTCGTAAATATCGAACTTTTTAAAAGGAAAATTTTGTAATTATTTTAAATACCAAAACAAAAAAAAACCCAAATACAAATCGATTTTAGAAACAAATTTTTGCGTTGTTACCCAGGCCTAATTTTAAGCTGTTTAGAATTGAATCCACCTTCTAGATTTTGCCTCTCTCATTTTAGGATGTGGTTGGACCACTGCAGTAGGTTTAGAGGGAGTACATTGAGAGACACACAAAATAGGGAAGCAAAACAAAGCTAAAACTTCTGAGTTTAACTTATGTTTTATTCAAAAATGTTCAACAGTGCAGGAGGCCCTTAAGTCTATTTAAACTACAGATCATGAAGGCTTCTAAGGAGTGACACTTCCTCCTGACCAGGGGAAAAACAGTCTGAGGTGTCGAGTGGGATCAAAAAGTTTCATGCATCATGGCTAGGTTTCAGAGCCTACATGGGTCAGACTTTGTCCATCTTGCTTTAAAGCAGCAGAAAACCTTGACTCTCCAGGTGTTTTGGACTTCAACTCCCACAATTCCTAACAGTCGATTGGCTATGAGGAATTGTGGGAGTTGAAGTCCAAAACACCTGAAGGGTTGAAGTTTGCCTGCTCTAAAGTGACCTTGGGTGGATCCAGACACGCCTTTATCCCAGTAGAATATGCGTTTTAAAAATGTGGATTTTCCTGAGGGCCTGTCTACACCCACCCCAGAAAGAGTGCACTTTCTGTGGTGGGTGTCCAGATATTATCTCAGGACTAGCCCAAGAGAATGTCTGGAGGCCCTACCCCCTCCCTCCAAGCCCCTTAGAAAATTAATGAAAACTTACCTGGCCTCCATTACGGGCTTCGGGCATCTCTCCCGGTGAATAGAAATGACACACCAGGAGAGCGCGGGGGGGGGGGGAGTGATTTTCCTCCCTCCTCCTCCCCTCCTGCTCTCCTGGAGCATCATTTCTATGTTCCGGGAGAGCTGGCCGAAGCCTGTAATGGAGGCCGGGTAAGTTTTCATTAGTTTTCTAAGGGTTCTGTGGGCTTGGAGGGGAGGAGGATGGGTATTCCCACAGTTTACCAAGCGTATGTAACCTGATAAACTGTGGGAATGCTATCTGGACTGCAGTATTCTGCAATCTAGAACCAAAAATAGTGGGTTTATCCTGCGCCTTCCAAGAAGGCACGGAATAAACCCACTATTTAATTAATTTACTACAAACCAGGGTTTTCTTGGTTTGTAGCTAATTAATTTGGGACTGTCCAGAACATTGTTGGACAGTCCCTCCTTTATTGCAGTAGATACCACAATAAAGGTACTGTCAGGACGGGCCACAAAAAGCAAATGATGTGGTACAATTGAAGACATCTTGCTGCCTGAGTTGAAGTAACGCAAAGCATCCTTCTCCATCAGCCCAATCACCAGAAAGGTGTATAGCACTCCAAGCTTCACAATGCCCAAATCAGAAATCATCCCGCTCCCCATTCCTGGATCTAAAGACAGAATAACAATTGAAAACAGTTATCGCATTCAAAATCTGCTGTTTGTTCTAATGCACCTGAAATTAAAAAAACTAATTTTGGAAAAAAGAAAGGTAATTTCCCAAATACTGCCCATATAATTGTCAGAGGTTGCTGGATTTTGAACTTAAATAGTGTTTATGTACATAACACATTGCCTCTCCCCATCTACAGCATACAATTGTTGAGGGACAGAAAAGGGAGGGAAAGCTCAAAAAGCAATATTTTTCTGCAAATGCTATCAAAAATTAAGGAGGACTGGAAGTCTTGCCACTCTTGCTATTGAACACGAATTCTTGCGGTGACTGACAGGTTTTTCAGTGGGATGTCTCAGTGTGTCATGATATGCTTTCTCAGTAGAAGCATGAAAATGTGCACATATTCTTGAGACCGCTAGAATGGCCATAGGCAATTTGCAGGCAGGCATTGAAATATATAAAGAGTAGGGATGGCACCTGCCAAGCCACAATGCTCCCATCATCTTTAGAGCCATCACCCTGTAGTGCCCAAATATATGCTTGAAAGGGGGGTTAGTTACTTGTTTGAATGTACTCCTCGTCCTAGTCCTGGTCTTCTCCAGTCTGAGGGTAATTGTAGCATCTTCAGATTACAATGGCTGTCATTCTCACTTAGGTTTCTATCTACTCTGAAGCTGGTCCAATGCCATTTCACTCACTAGGATACTAATTTCCAGATTGATGGAAAACAGAGTATGTTGTTATGCTAAGAGCTTCACTAATCACAGTTGTCATTCCTCTTCCTTCTGCCTACAAGTGATATTTCCCCCCTCCACTGTGTTTCATCTGCATGATTGCTTTCCCACCTCCACTTCATCATCAATAAGCCTCTCAAAAAAGCAGAAGAAAATCTTTGAAGTTTTCTTTCTCCTAAACCTAATATGCCCATATCCTTTCTTTACTAAACAAACATGAATTGGTAATGATTTGAAAGAAAAAGATGATATAGAGATAACATTTGGCACCATATAGGCTTTCTAAGATTTATAAGGGTAGCTCTAACAAACGTTGGAAATGTGAGCACCATGTTGGGACATTTTATCTTACGTGGTGCAGAAATATTAAACTGAAATATATTTGATGCTGGTTTAACATAAGATGAAACCAGAGTTTAATTTATTGGGACTGGGTTGTAGATTTTTCAGGTTGTATGACCATGTTCTAGAAGCATGCTCTCCTGACGTTTCACCTGCATCTGTGGCAAGCATCCTCAGAGGTTTTGAGGATGCTTGCCACAGATTCAGGCAAAACGTCAGGAGAGAATGCTTCTAGAACATGGCCATACAACCCAAAAAACCTACAACAACCCAGTGATTCCAGCCATGAAAGCCTTCAACAATACATTTGTTGGGACTGTTGGATAATCATTTAAAAAGAAAATGTGTGGAAATACTATAATGTATAATTATATATGTTCAGAGATGGAAGAAACCAATCATCCCAATACATGAAGAATGATGTGATTGTACTAACTGTTTGGTGGGTTTTAATATAAATGTTATATTATCAATGTTTAATTTGTATGCTTTATGTATAAACGTTATGTTTATGTTTTAATTTGGTTAGGTTAATTTATAGTTACACTAGCCGTCCCCTTCCATACATTGCTGTGGCCCAGTCTGTGTATATGTGTTTTGTGTGTGTATATATGTGTGTGTGTATGTGTATTTGTATATATGTGGTTTTGTGCATGTGTTGTAATGTATTTTTATTTTTAAGTCTCTTTTGCTGTGTTTTTCAGTGTTTTCTGAATGATAGTGACTAGGTGGCCTGATAAGGGTATTGTGTCCAAATTTGGTGTCAATTCATCCAGTGGTTTCTGAATTATGTTAATCCCACAAACGAACATTATGTTTTTATTTAAATAGATCTTATTGTCTTGCTATTATCTTTTGGTTTTCACATGTATGTACTGCATTGAATTTTGCCTTTATATTGTTGGAAACTGCTTTCAGTTCCCTTAGGAGGGGAAAATCAGTATATAAAGGCAGTAAATAAATAATAATAAATAATGATGTTTTGTGAAATATGGAAAAAAATGATTAGGAAATCATTAAGGAGAACTCTTTGACTAACTTTGATTTATTCATCACTTTTCATGGCAATGGGAGCATTTATCATTTATCAACCATGAGATTTATGAATTAGTGAGTGTTTCCTAAGTTAGACATGCAATCATTTTATATTTTAAAAGGAGCTGTCTAATAAGGGGCAACTGCCATCAGGTATGCAGTGAAAAGTTTCATAGGCTTTATACTGCTCAATATATTTGTATTGTAGTTCGGTTGTAGTGCATAGTATGTAGCTGTGTAGTTTTATACATCTAAAATGCTCATCTGTATGTTTTCTTTTGTCTCTTTCTTGAATAACAATTATCATTATTCTTATTGTTGTCATAAGAACCAAATGTGAATGGGTCTCCCAAAAACATACTATCCTGTCTTAAAATGAACATTGGAAACAATTCTGGATGGCTATTATTAGTGACACCTGAAAGGAAAAAAATTCTTTGCACTCCAGCTAAATGGGAAATTTCCTGAAATTAGACCTGGGTGACATGTGGACCTTCAGATTTTGGAGAAGGCTTGGATCTAGTTCAGGCTTTGGCGAGCTTCAACATTCCAGGTGTTTGGTACTTCAACTCCCACAATTCCTAACAGACATTAAGTTGGCTGGGATTTCTGGGAGTTGATCAAAAACACCTGGAGGGCCAAAGTTTGCCCATGCCTGATTTATTCGTTCTGGCCAAGGTGGGTTAAAACATAACTAAAACACATAATCAAAACACATAATCATTTAAAA
Source organism: Anolis sagrei (assembly GCF_037176765.1). Lineage (NCBI taxonomy): Eukaryota > Metazoa > Chordata > Lepidosauria > Squamata > Anolidae > Anolis > Anolis sagrei. Next base: position 154,297,548 of record NC_090022.1, read on the forward strand.
ATACTCCAGAGAATGTACATATTAAAACATCTGTATAAATAAAAATGTAATGCTCGTTTGTGAGATTAACAGAACTCAAAAACCACTGGACGAATTGACACCAAATTTGAACACAAGACACCTAACAACCCAATGTATGTCCTTCACTCATAAAAACACTGAAAAACACAGCAGAAGGGACTTAAAATGCCCCCAAAAGCTAAATGATGAAAAGCTAAGTGACAATACAGAAAAAAGGGAAGAAAGAGGGAGGAAAGGGGAGAAAGAAAGAAAGGAAAGAAAGAGGGAGGGAAAGAAATAAGGAAAGGGAGAAGGAAGCATGGAAGCAAAGAGAGAAGGAAGGAAGGAAAGAGGTAGGGAAAGAAGAAGGGGGAAGGAAGGAAAGTTAGAGAAGGAAGGAAGGAGAAAAGGAAAGAAAAAGGGAAAGAAGGAAGGAAAGTGGGAGCGAAGGAAGGGGGGAAGATGTAGAGAAAGAGGGAGGGAAGGAAAGAGAAGGAAGAAAAGAGAGACAGAATAAGAGAAAGAAAAGGGGGGAGGAAGGAAAGAGATAGAGAAGGAAGGAAGAAGAGAAGGAAAGATGGGAAGGAAAGAAAGAAAGAGGGAATGAAGGAAGGAGGGCAAGATGGAGAGAAAGAGGGAAGGTTGGCCACAGCAATGCGTGGTGGGTACAGCTAGTACTTTCATAAAATAAGTATTAAAATACATCAAATGAAAGTTAGACATAGAGTGGAAGTGAATATGTAGCAAAAAAATTCCTTTTTTTCCTCTTTTGTTTTTTGAGTTTAACAAGAAAGATATGCTGCAATCAAGTAAACATTGTGAAGAAAAACATTATTTTCACAACACTGCGTATCACCTTGAGGGCAATGAAATTGCTTAGAAAAGCAAAATGGCTAGAGCCAGCAAATGTAATTGAAGATAATAAAAATGCACCTTATTTTTAGTTAAGGAAACATGTGTTCATGTTCTCCGGGGGGGGGGGGGGCGTTGAAGGGTTGTCCATTGAATGCTTATTTGGTCTGAAGTCAAATTCATTAATTCGGGGAAACCACCTGACTCTCTTGGGGTTTAAACCTGAATCCAGATCTTTTGTGCCTCCCATTTACTATTATTAGGAACAAATAAATGGGTAAAACTTTTCCTCTGGCGTCAGCATTGAATGAAACTTGCAAACATCAATCACCCCCTTTGAGTGGACTGAACCTGGTTAAACATCAGATCAATTGGTTTAAAGGTCATTTTGTTTGTTTGTTCAGAATGCTTTTAGATTTTTATTTCTTGGGAGAAGCGGATTATAGCATTGTAGGAGTCATTTTTCCCCTTCAAGTTTATAGAGCAGGTGCAAGAGATTTTGTGCAAAAGCTGCCATTAGTGTCGGAAAGTTGCCGAAAGCAAGGATATGGTTATGTAACTATGATTTCTGCAGGTATTAAGCATAACCCTAATGAAGAAGCCTGCAAAATGTTATGATTGCTATATTTTTTCTCCTATGATTGTGTTTCTTTTTTTTAGAATACTTTGTTGTTTCCCCAATTCCCCTAAACTAGACTGCTATTTTTTGATCCTTCGGCCATTTTGGCTAATGAGCAGGCATGCATTGTGGGAAATGTAGTTTAACAACAGGGCCTTTTGCAGTCTCTACCATTGGGGGTCTGTGATTAGCCATGCCTACAACTTCCCTTTTTTCAGCGCCTGCAGAAAGAATTAGGTTTTAAAAATTCCCTTGCCTTTACCAAAGTTGCTTAATGGTTGCGATAATTAAAATAACCTTGGGAGATATCCGAACGTTATAGAATATTTCCGGGGGGAAATAGGTAAGTGGTTCAAATTCGGATTTTCCCACCATTTTTCCTGCATGGTTCAAAACCCACTTTGGATGTCCAAATTCATATGGTTTTTCTGAATTTCAGTCATTTCTGAATGAACTTATCCAACCCTACTAAATCGTTCTTCTTGTGGGAAGCCCCAGATCAATTACAGGGGTTTTAGAGATAGTTAGACAACAGTTTTGCAGCATGGGTGGCTCTAGGAATTTTCCGAAATTGGCTCCCACCTTTTCATTTTATGGAAGCCTTTGCTAGTTCAAAGAGCTTCTAATAAATAGAGGGAAATCCTCACTACCTCTGAGGATGCTTGCCATAGATGCAGGTGAAACGTCAGGAGAAAATGCCTCTAGAATATGGCCATATAGCCCGGAAAAACCTACAACAACCCAATAGAGGGAAATGTCTGGGTACAATGCAAAATGTATTTTCCACCTCAAAATATATTCTATTACATCTAAAAAGTTCCAAGAAATGTTTCACAAGAAAAGCAGAAAAAGTGGTGGATAATTATGTCCTAATCCTGACATAGAAATTGAGCTCATGTCCATTTGTGTTGGAATCTATGAAGAACTCTATTTAATACATTGTTCAATCACTTTGGGGTTGTGAAAAAAGTGGGGTATTTCCCAAACAGAATAATTAGCATTTACAAGCAGTAGATGTGAAATAACCAGTTCCACCCCACCACCATGCTCTCCATTTGTGGAAAGGAGAGAATCAGTTGAAAAATTATCAAACTCATACTGATGGAGGAAAAGATACGGTGTTGCTATATCTCCCTGTACTAATTTTCTATGGAAAATGTGGCCTCCTTTTCCTTCCACTAATAGCCAGTGACACAAAGATAATTAGGTCTTCATTCAGATTACACTGAATGTAACAAAATGTATTTAGTAGTGTTTCTAGGTTGAAATTGTCACATTGCTTAGTAATTTCACTCATGTCCATTTGAATTTGCTGCTACAATTGATTTATAATTGGATATGCCCACCACACATGCAAGGAAAATGCAGGACACAGCCTCTTCAATACAAGTCTGAGCAATCCTTAGTAACAGGAGGTAATTTTATCCATTTTAAGAACCACCTAAGTGATCGTTTGATTTTCCTTTATATGAGCAAAAGCAGACCTCATTGGTCTTTCCTGCCATGTTTAAATCATGAGATTCAATGTTTTTATTTGCTCATGCAAATTTCATTTGTTTGCATAGAGCTTAAGAAATGTAAGCTAGCTTTAGTAACCAGCCAAAATTTGATCTTGTTGAGAACTTGCCCTCTCTCCAGATGCAGTAGACAGAGCTGAAAATCCAACAGAACTTGTCAATTATATCCACAAGTGTGGACTGGGAATGGATTCATAGCTATGCCACTAAACAACAGAAATCTGAAGATCTTGCAGGTTTCTAACTACTTCAACCATCATGGGTCAATGCTATGGAATAATAGAAGCTGCAGTTTTACAAGGTCTTTAGCCTTCTCTCTCAAAGAGAGAGAAGCAAGCTACAAATCCCAGGATTCCTTAGCATTAAGTCATGACAATTAAAGTGGTGTCAAACTGCTTTAATTCTAGGGTGTGTGCAACTTATATGTTTCCAATGATAAATGTAACAAAAAAGAAGAAGCCTTCTGTTCTCCTGTGTTCCTGATACCTGTGCAGCTTCATATAGGAAAGCAGAGATAGGTAGAAAGAAATATGGATATTTTTTTTAAAATAAAAAATTTAAAAACATGTTTCACAAGAGTTGAAAAAAATTGACAAGAAAAATTCTGGATTGATGAGACTTTTTCCTTTTTGAACTTTTTTTTTTTTTTTTGCAAAATGTCCACATTTGGGGGTGGGGGGAGAGTTGACCAAACGCAATAAAGAAATATTTTTATGTGCACAAAAGAAATGCTTCCTGTGAAGAAAGTGTTTTTTGTCTGGGGGGGGGGGGCACAAATGAATTTGGGACAGAACATATCCCCATCAAAAAACATTTTCTGCACAGAAATAGAAATTTTCTGCGCAGAAAATAGTGTGTTTCTTTGGGTTGCTGTAATTTTTTGGGGCTGTATGGCCTTGTTACAAAAGCATTCTCTCCTAAAGTTTCACCTGAATCTATGGCAAGCATCCTGAAAGGTTGTGAGGTCTGTTGGAAACTAGGAAAATGGGGTTTATATATCTGTGGAGTGTCCAGGGTGGGAGAAAGAACTCTTGTCTGTTGGAGTTAGGTGTGAATGTTTCAGTAGGCCACATTGATTAGCATTGAATGGCCTAGCAGTTTTCAAGGTGTGACTTCTTACTGCCTGGGGGAATCCTTTGTTGAGAGGTGATTATCTATTCTTAATTGTTTTTTGTCTGCAGCTCTGCTATCTTTATTTACTGTTATGATTTTAGAGCTTTTTAGTACCGGTAGCCAGATTTTTTTTGTTCATTTTCATGGTATCTTCCTTTCTGTTGAAATTGTCCAAATGCTTGTAGATTTCAATAGCCTCTCTGTGTGGTCTAATATGGTAGTTGTTAGAGTGGTCCCACATTTCTGTGTTTTCAAATAATATGCTGTGTCCAGGTTGGTTCATCAGGTGCTCAGCTATGGCGGACTTCTCTGGTTGAAAAGTTTCCTTTGACATTTGAATTTGAAACAGGCTAAATCCCAAATCCTGGATAGTCTTTGAAAATGGCACCTTTTTTGGAGACTTTTTCACAGCAGGAAGAAAATTAGTAAAATTACTTGCTGCTTCAAGGGTGGAATTAATGAAAGCTTGCATCCCTAAAGACACTTCTTCAAGCTTCTCTGTACATAGAAGAAGACCATGCTTTTCTTTAGTGTAACCAGACTTAAATATCTAATTCCCAGACATGAGATGTGAGTATACTTGTGGACCCATGTGTCTAGACCACATGCAGATCTGCATCATTTAAAGCTAAAAATGGCTGTATCTTCTATTGTAGTTTGGGAAGAGGAGTGGAGGAAGTTTCGTATTTAATTGTAGTTTGGAATGATGTTCAGATTACTGCTGCCTTGGCTGCTGGCTCCATTTCTTGTATCCTCTCCTTAGCAATTAACACAGCAAGATTATTTGGGTTGGAAAGGATTTCAAGTCAGTTATTGAAATGTGTTCGCATCTTAGCTGTTTCTAAATGTCATGAGCCCCCATTCATTCCTTATGTTCTTTCTGTCCCAAAGAAGCAAAAAGCACTGGGTGATGGGAAATAGTCCATGCTGAAAGAAATATACTAATACACACGTTGGAATTAACTACAGATACACTGCTGTTAAGACATATTGGAGAAATGTCTCAGGATTAAATCTGTATATCAGCTGACTAAATTCAGTTCTGCTGGTCCTATAAGTGGGTTCAGTTATTTGCATTTTTCATATTTTTGTTGAAAGTTGATGGAAAATATGTTTGCTAAGGGAAAACATGTGCAGAATGGTGTATGTTAGAAGATCATAGGTTGTTGTTGCTGTTGTTGTTTGCCTTCAAGTCATTTCATAGGTAGGAGCCCCCGGTGGTGCTGGCAGCAGGGGCGGCTCAACCCATTACACAAAGTAAGCATTTGCAGTATAGTTGATTTTGCCCAGCGGCGCTCTTGAGGCGCTCTTGGGGGAAAATAGACCTTGACATATGTAAGTTGTAGTTACTGGGATGTATAGTTCACCTACAATCAAAGAGCATTCTGAACTCCACCAATGATGGAATTGAACCAAATATGGCACACAGGACTCCCACAGCGAACAGAAAATATATATCAGTGATTTGTTGGGGGGAGGGGGGGAACCAAAATACTGTTTGCTTACCGTTGAAAATTACCTAGGGCCGCCTCTGGCTGGCAGGACTTAAGACCAACAGGTCAGAGGTTCAGATCTGGGGAGAGCATGGATGAGCCCCCTGTCAGCTCCAGCTCCCCATATGAGGACTTGAGAGAAGCCTCCCACAAGGATGGTAAAATGTCAAAACATCTGGGTGTCCCCTGGGCAATGTCCTTGCAGATGGCCAATTCTCTCACATCAGAAGTGACTTGCAGTTTCTCAGGTCGCTCCTGACACAAAAAAGGTAAAAACAACTATTACTGGGTTTTCTTGGCGGAATGTGTTGAGAGATTTTCCCATGCTATTCTAAGAGGCTAAGTCAGTATGGCTTAGACAAGACAATTAAATGGATTTTAATGGCTGAGCTGAGATTTGGATCCTGATTTTCCAGTGGCTTAGTTCAACATTTGAACCAGTGCATCGCACTGGCTCTCCAACAACATAAGTACAAACCTAAATTTCATGATGAGGTGTGATACGATATCCATTGTAGGGAAAATATATGTGACATTGGACATCTTGAGAGAAATGTGCTCCTAAAAAGTTTGTTAAGTGTTCTACATTGCACAGAAGTAGGGTTCTGGAATCTGCCAAATGCAGGTGGAGGATGAGATTTTTACTGTTTCCTGAACTACAGGTAATAAATAAGGTAATTACAAAGAAAAGCTTACTATAGCCATCTCTCTAATGTGCCATTTTATTCCACGATGCAAATTTTGAACATTGCAAAGTGTCTAAAACTATGCTGCCTCCTGCTTGCAGTCTGATCTGACACAGAACTGGGTTTTTCTACCCTAATTTATAATTCCTCCTTTGCAATAATATTTATATGATCTTTCAAACTGTAAAATAGTATGAGGCATATGAGGAAGAGAAGTGTAGATGTTGAAGATGTCTGAATTGTTCCAAAACCTGCATAGCATTCGAAAACCTTCAAGCATTCTAGCTGGGTGGTGTCATACCCACACAATAACAGGTGGTGTTAAGTCCACCGTGTATTATTGGTCCTCTCACATCTTTTTCCATAGCCATGTTCTGACCCTGAAAACAGAACACAGGAAAGGGAAAAGTAGCTAGAGTGCAAGGACATGTGCAGATTATTCCATAAGCTATATCCATATGATCTTTGGTTCCTACATCAAATCCAAAATGTCCACCTGTTTCTATGTGATTGGGACAGATCTAACTGTAAACAGTGTGGTGTAGTCAGTCATTAGAGGAATGGAAATGGAATGGGGATAACTAATTTCTAGTCCACATGAAGCTCACTGGGTGATCTCAGGCCAGTAGTGTTTCTTACGGCTTGATCTACCTCACAAGGTTGCTGTGATGGCAGTGAGGCCATTCAAGGATTGGCAGGTTATCAATATAATTAAGAAAAGAACTAATACAGTGGATCCTTTGTATCTGCTGAAGACTGACTCCAGCACCTGTGCATACCAAAATCCATAGCTGCCCAAGTCTCATTATAAATAATGACATAGGAAAAGTGTGTACTTTATTTAAAATGGCAAAACGAAGCTTTGCTTTTGCAAGTTTTTTTTAAAATCCACCCTTGTGGATGCAATGGGCCAACTCATGTAGTATGAACCTTTGGCTGAAATGAAATGTTACATGGCAACACAAATGTAGCAATTCCAGCAGTTTTTCTGCTACAGAGAATATATACAGAAGAAATCTAACGGGCAAGGGATGCTGCTGAACCTTCTCCCTCCCACCTTTACTCTCTACCATACTTACCAACATTAGCTTTACTTGGTACCCTTGTTGTATGTTCTTCTATCAAGTGGAGAAACAGGGAAAATTTCAGCTGAGCCCTAAATATGAAAGACTTAGTGCTGTTTGATTATCCCATGAAAATTACCTTCCCCATTCCCCAAATATCATCCCATGCTTTGCCATGAAATATCTAGTTTTCCACCTTTACCTTTTCTCAGATTCATTCCATTTCAGATAAATGAGGCTGTTCGATGGTCTCCTATGGTTCCCAATTTGTTCTCACTTTAGTCTCTGATTGGTAAGTCTAGCATGTGAAAATATTTAATCATACATTTCCGTCAGGACTGTATTCCTTCTAGGAGAAGGGGACTGTGTAATGTTCGCAAGTGCTGCGACTCTATCTTTTCATTTTGTTGGTGAGATTGTCTGGTTTATTACCTATCTTCATGCCATCTATACCCAGTTGGCGTTTCCCTATAGTTCAGCAGGGGAAAAATGATTGTCTTGTAATTGCTTTTTGTAGTTTCCCATGTGGGATAAATCAAGTTGGAGCTGTCTTGGCTTCACACCGTTTTGTAAATAACATCTTAACCAAGCCATGTTTGGATCCGTCTCTGCTACACTAAACTTCTCTTTAAAGATTTCAGTTCAGTTTCATTATTTTGTTCCTAATGTATTTTCTGAAACCTGTGCAAAATGACTATGTCTAAATATTAGCAAATGGAAGCTAATATTTACCAAAATATAATTGGCTCTAAATTGTACAAGGATTTGTTCTTAGTGAAAGCCAGGTTGGGAGGTAATATTCTTTGTTGACTTTTAATTTTTAGGGCTTTGTATGTGCAAATATTTATGTGCAACATGAGCCAGTGTTATGTAGTGGTTTGAATTTGATATACAACTCTGGAGACCATGGTTCTATTCTCCACTTTGCCATGGAAAGCCATTTGGTGATCCTGGGTGAACCATGTACTCTTAGCCACTCGAAAAACTTATAATAGGTTCATCTGTGGGCTGCCATACGTGGGGAAAAATCTGAGGGCACACAACAAAAATTATGGGCAAAATAACATTCACTTTGTCTTTTTTACATCAATTTTTCAGCTGCAAAGCTGAGGATGAAAACTAAGTAAGGATACTGAGAGTCAGACTTACAAGGGATTGACACAATGGCAATTTCTGATTTAAGGTGGATGGATAGAGGATACCATTTTCTGGCATTGTCCTCAGTCTATTTCCCCTCAGTTGAAAAGAGAGTTCGAAGGAGTGTATTTTGACAGGACCAATATGTTTTTGCAACTGTTTCAGTTGTAATGCAGAATATTTTGAGATGCCTTTGTCCTGAATGGGCCATTGAGATACATTTGTTTTGTAAAATATCTACTTGTGGTAAAGTTGAAACTACTAGAACTGGTTCAGTGCCATGGATCAATATAACTGCCTGCATTTTTGGAGTGTCCTTGGACATTTAGATATGGAGGAAGGCCCTTCAAAATCCTTAATGCCACTGAGACAAGGGATTTTTCAAAGTGCATCATTGCTATGTGAATGGCATCTGTTATGAGCAGCACTTGATATACTGGAAAGGGAAATAGAGATGACCTTGTGACTGAAACTTTGCTCTTGACTTGCAGATGGCCTCATCTAGCTAAAATTATTGTCTTCAGTGTATCTGTAATCACATGTATTGTTTCTCAGGGTATGTTAACAAATACGTGAAATATCTACAACCAGCAATCAGATGTCAGTGGGAATCAGACGGGAACTGTAATAAATGGGAAAGGGGATTCAGGCCTCTCAATTCTATTTTCTGGATCAAAATATTAACACAAATGGAAGAGGGGGTAACTCCATGTAAAACCACCTAGAATTCAAAGGTGGCCAGGCCAAAGAGGAAATTTTGCAGATTCAGAATTCTGGTGATTAGTAATCACGGCAGGAAGATATTAAGAAATTGGTTGCAGTACTAGCACTCTACTATCTACTTCAAGGGCCAGCTCTCCTTTAATACTCTATGCCAAGCAGGGTCAGAGAAATATAGCTTACAACATTTAGGATTCTGAGGTGCTGTCAGCTATGTTTCAGAGGAAGGCAATGCCAAACCATCTGATTAAGATAACCCCCAAGTCAATAGGCAACTTAGGATGCTCCAGACAGGACTTAAACCTGAGCTGAAGGTTTAAGTCCCCATGCCACCTCCCCCCCCCCAAAAAAACCAGGCTTTCCCAGTGGTAACTACCAGGATGGCATGGGGAGACTCAACCCTACCTCCCCCACCCCAAAAGTCCTTAAATGAAGCAATACCAGGCTGCCATTAAGGTACCACTGGAGTCTTCCTAACATGTAGAAATGATGTACCAGGAGAAGGGGGGGGGGCAAAAAGCAACATTGCTCCTGCCTCCTCCCTCCCCCCCCCCCCCCCCGCTCTCCTGGCATGTCATTTTTACATGCCAGAAGGACTCCAGTAGTAGTAATTATTGCTTCTTTAAGAGCTTTTGAAAGGGGAGTTGGGAAGGGGGGCACCATCTTTGTTGTTTTATTGATGTATTTGTTGGGCTTGGCCTCATGTAAGGCGCCCCGAGTCCCCTGGGGAGATGGTGGTGGTGTATAAATAAATTATTATTATTATTATTATTATTATTATTATTATTATTATCTTTTGGAAGCCTGAAGAAGTGAGATGGGAAATAGGGAGGCATTCCCAGGTAGTTCCAGGTCATCCTGGAACTACCTGTGGGTGAGTCCCCACAAGCCCAATACCCCATTAGACACGGGCCTTTCAGGATGGTTGAGATCTAATGTGGGGTCAGATTAATTCAGGAGAAATCAGGGTTTACCTGCTTTCTCCTGAATTAAATCGCTTTTACCAGAGGCAGTGTTTGGATGCCTCTGGTAAATGCCTGACAGACCCTGCATTTTGGGGCTTGTCTGGATGGACTTTTAAAGGCAGAGAGACAGAGAGAGCATGCTCAACTATGAGATCCTGTGAGTACATCTATATCCTAGTTTAATCCATTCATCAATGGGTTCCTGTGAGTACATCTATATCCTAGTTTAATCCATTCATCAATCTAGAAAAGCTATTATTATTATTATTATTATTATTATTATTATTATCATAACTATATCATGATGATGATGATGATTATTATTATTATCATATTATTATTATCATAACTATATGTGCAGACAGGTACTAGAATTGAAAAATACACATAACCTTTTAAAATATTATGATTATTACATGTTTTATTTCTTTATTTTATTTTACAGTACATTTCCATACATGCTCATTAATGACATTTACCTGCACAACAAAAAATCAGATTTTATCTTCTCTATGATGTAAAAGATTATAGACTCTGCCATAATCATCCACATCACAGCAGTTTGTAACTGAGTCATGATGCAGTTCATGGCATTGCATGATAAAGTCTCATTTGATCTTGTGGCACCTCTTCTATTTGAAATTATAATTCTAAGATGCTAAACTGGCTGCTGTAGGGAATGGATTAAGGGGTAGAACTGAAAAGCATGGATGTCAGATGGATAATAGACCATATAAGTAGATTGGAAAGACTGGGAGAAAGAGAGCGACATATAAACTTTGAGTCTGCGGAAGCTGGTTTTGAGTTTGCAGATCTGCTTCAGTGCTAATTACATGTATTAACCACTCTGACAGGGTCATTTGGATTAAAATAGAAAAGCAGAAAAAGGCCCTTGGGTAAAACACGACTGCAAATCATATTGATTAACATCCTAACTCAGAAGTTCAAGTAAATTTTCTCCATCACTAAAGTTATCTATTCACAGAAGGTCTTGCTGGCTTTTCCTTAAAAGTATCACCAAAAGGCACAGAGTGAAATTCTGTTGCTGTTTCTCTTGGTTGGCTGAAGGAATTAATGGTTGACATGTTTTGACCATGGCTCTGGTCTAAATTGGGGACTCAAAGGGTACTTTCATCCTGTTCTTTGAAGGTGGAACAAACCCTTACAAGAGATATGTAATCACTGCCACAGACAGCAATCCTGCCTCTCTTTCCTTCCCTGCATTTAGAAAACAAAAAAATTGTAAAGTTAACACCATTGTGATTAAAATTTTCCCATCTCTGCAGTGAAATGTAAAATGAGTGTAAGAATATCCCAAGGCCTCTTTTGTCCAGAATTCTGTTTTTCCAGTGGCCAGTGCTTTTAGGAAGGATATCAAGACATGAATACAACATGCTCACATTCCCCCACAACTAATAGAAAGTCAGCCTTCCACATTAACTGGGATTAGGGTTGAAGAATCCCCACAAAAGTTGAAAAATTGTAAATAAAAAACACAATTGTTTACCTGAGAGAACACCTCTCTATAAGAATCTCTAGGTTCTCTACTGCAACTCCGTGATCAACCTCTTCTGGAAGATGCCCATAAAATTATATCAGAGAGCCTACAAATGCCTAGAGCAGTGTTTCTCAACCTGGGGGTCGGGACCCCTGGGGGGGGGGGGGTCACCAAAGACCATCAGAAAACATAGTATTTTCTGTTGGTCCAGGGGTTCTGTGTGGGAAGTTTGGTCCAATTCTGTCATTGGTGGGGTTCAGAATGCTCTTTGATAGTAGATGAACTATAAATCCCAGCAACTACAACTCCCAAATGCCAAGGTCTATTTTCCCCAAACTCCACATTTGGGCACATTGAGTATTTGTGCCAAGTTTGCTCCAGATCCATCATTGTTTGAGTCCACATTGCTCTTTGGCTATAGGTGAACTACAACTCCAAAACTTAAAGTCAATATCCTCCAAACCCTTCCAGTATTTTCTGTTGCTCATTGGAGTTCTGTGTGCCATGTTTGGTTCAGTTCCATCGTTGGTGGAGTTCAGAATGCACTTTTATCATAAGTGAACTATAAATCCCAGTAACTACAACTCCTAAATGAAAAAATCAACCCCCCCCCCCAACTCCATCAGTATTCAAATTTGGGTATATTGGGTATTTGTGCCAAATTTGGTCCAGTGTATGAAAATACTTATAGTCCTCCTATCAGATATTTACATTATGATTCATAACAGTAGCAAAATGACAGTTATGAAGTAGCAACAAAAATAATTTTATGGTTGGGAGTCACCACAACATGAGGAATTGTATTAAGGGGTCGCGGCATTATGTTGAGAAACACTGGCCTAGAGAAACATTCTTTGCAGAGTCACACTGGAGGAGATTCCTAGAGAGAACTTTTGGTCAAATCTGTAAATAACCAATTCCACAGAATTAAACCTGCAACTATAGAGAGCTGGCTGCACTTGCTCTGGAACAAGAGAAACCATATAGCCATCATGACTAGTAGCCACTGACATGAAATTATGCAACTCGCTTTTAAAGCAGTCTTAAATTGCCAACCATTATTATCACAACTTATTATGGTAGCAAATTCTACTGTTCGACTCCATGCTCTATAATGCATTTCCTTCCTTTTGATTTACCTGGAACTGAAGAAACAGTGATGCCATTTTTAGTACGGTTGGGATCGCTTTGTCCCCAATCATCCTGCAGTGGAAAAACTGGGTCTACCTCAGAGAGAGAAAAAGGGGATTAATTTGTTTTTATCAAGAACAGCCTGGGTAAGAATAAAGAAACTCCTTGTGTGTGCAGATGCCCTATAATCAGAATTGTAGTTGCTATGTTGGACATTATAAAGAATTTTCCCCCCCTTCAACTTGTGTCACAATTTTCTGGGATGATTGTGTCTCTGTGGTTTCTTTCATAGTACATGTTCCTTATTCACTAGGAAAGGGTCATGAAAATACATGAATATTTTACTTACTTACTTATTTGTATACCGCTTTCTCACCCCAGCGAGGGACTTGAAGCAGTTTCCAACATAATTATGGCAAAATTTAATATCTCACATACAGAAACTTAACATAATGATAATAACACACAATTATCAATTAAATCATAAAGCACACTGTCATTTAACATTAAAACATGAAATTAAAAGCATATCAATATAAACATTAAAATCACACAATCCAATCCATGGGAGAGAGGAGTCTCATACCTTGCAATAGAAGTAGCCAGTGCTGATGTTTTGGAATTAGTGGAGCAGTTGTGGGAAGGCCATTCTTGATAGTCAGCTCCATGCCCGCTTCTAAGCTCATGCACCTGTTACAGATCACTGGATTGGTTGAGCCATGTTCTTCCTCTACTATCAAAAATAGAGGAAAGATTGTGATAAACTTTTCCCCAGTTTAAACCAGAACAGATTAGCATAAGATGACATGCTTACTGTATATTTTGTCCAAGAGAATCAGTGGCTTAGCCAAGTGGCTGAGCATTTAGTCTAGATACAGAAGACCCCGGTACAATCCATGACATCTCTAAGGGGTTCTGGAAGACTCCTGCTTGAAATACTGGCTGCTGCCCATCAATGTTTGCAATACTGAGCTTGATGGACCAGTGATCTAAAGTTCTTCCCATTGTTCTCCTCAGTGGAGTCCCCATCTAGGCTTACTGTTTAAGATTGAGAGATGCTGAGAAAAAAATGCAAAAGTAGTTTGGTGTTCCTCTATCTTTGATCCAAGACTGCATCTGAAAGTGGAAAAGGTCTGTTCTCTAGAAAGAAAGATAGAACACAAATCTCCTTACTGGGCATGTACACAACTCTTTCTTTCTGGTGACTCAAAAAAGGGGCAAAAACAAAACCCATATAACCCACGAATTTTTGAACCTTCAATAAGCTCAAGTCAGCATTCTTATTTATAGTTTTATGTACAATATAAATAACCCAGTGTGCATGATTAAACTTCCATGTAATGCTGAACAGACATTCGCCCACCCAGAGCTGATGATCCATCTGGATTAAGTAATTCTTTGGATGCCATTGAAACGTCCAGATTTTTCCAGATCTGTTGGAAATTTACTAACTGGAAAAGCTTTAAAGAGTTTGGAAATCTTTTAGCATTCTGACTCCTATTTCTACTACCATCCTTCTTACCACTTGATGTCAAGGCAGAGAGGACTTGATTGTTCCAGTAAGGACACAGACAACCTTGCATGTACACAAAGACTTTATTCACATGGACAATTTTGCTGTCTGAGCACTTAAGATGCAATTTTAGCTTTCATTGGTTCTATTTCCAAATGTTGGTTTATCACCCAAGCTTCAGATTGAGTCCAGAAAGATCATCCCACTGCTTATTTATTTATCGTGTAAGTATCAACCAGACAATTGTATTACATTTTAACAAATTTTTAACAAACAGACAAAACAGAGTTTGCAAGTTTGGTAGTTGATTAAATGTCCTTTGACCAGTAGCTGGCCACTTGGAGTGCCTCTGGTGTTGCTGCAAGGAGGTCCTCCATTGTGCATGTGGCGGGGCTCAGGTTGCATTGCAGCAGGTGGTCTGTGGTTTGTTCTTTTCCACACTCGCATGTTGTGGATTCCACTTTGTAGCCCCATTTCTTGAGGTTGCCTCTGCATCTCGTGGTGCCAGAGTGCAGTCTGCTCAGCGCCTTCCAAGTCGCCCAGTTTTCTGTGTGCCCAGGGGGGAGTCTCTCATTTGGTATCAGCCATTGATTGAGGTTCTGGGTTTGAGCCTGCCACTTTTGGACTCTCGCTTGCTGGGGTTTTCCAGCGAGTGTCTCTGTAGATCTTAGAAAACTATTTCTTGATTTAAGTTGTTGACGTGCTGGCTGATACCCAAACAAGGGATGAGCTGGAGATGTCTCACTACTGAAACATGATCCCACTGCTGAAACCTAGTGGCAGGTATGGATGTCATTTGCAAGGACAAAACATTATTGTGATTTTATTCTCAATGCAGAAGAAAATCAGTATATAACTGCAATATTCTCCTCACTTTCAAATGTCCAAAAATACTGTGGTGGGATTATTCTGCTAGCAGGGAAAACACATGGGATGGTTTTAGTGCAAAAAAAGTGTTTCTGTACAGAAAACAGGATTTATATGCAGAAAACAGGTGGATTTGTCCACACAGGAAATTCACAGCAAGGTGTGTGTGTGTGTGTGTGTGTGTGTGTGTGCACATAGTAGTCCATTAAAAAATAGAATAATTATCCTGTAATACTGAAAGATGTAGACTACCAGACAGCTGTGCTGGTCTGTTATTCTTTCCAATGGCATCACCCAACTGCTACGAACCCTGCTTTTCTCACTTGGAAATAATTATGAATATTTTTTCCATGTACAGAAATAGGACCTTCTAACTGCAGAATTCCCCCAAAATAATTTTAATAATTTGAATAATTACAGAATAAACACAAATGTATCCATGTTATTCTTCATGCTGTTCTCAAACAGAGAGGCTGCCATATCTTCAGACAAAATTCCCTTAAACAAGGAATAGGTCTCTGTGTGTCTCCAGATGTTGTTGGGCTGCATCTCTCAGTATCCCTCTCGTTGACTATTTTGGCTGAGGATGTTGGGAGCTACAATCTGAATAGATCTGGAGAATCACACTTTCATTATAGCCCACCAGCTTAAAAATGGCATTTTACAAAGGTAAGATTTGTTCTTTTCGTTGTGATTTCTTCTGCTGCTTTAATGCACTCTAGGTTCTGGAATCTTTTCACTTTCTAAATTATTTTTCAGAATGCGAAATTCATTCCACTTATTCAACCACTTTTTCATACTTCACCCTCTTTTTCTGTTCCTCCTTTGCATTTACTTTGTTTCTTAACTTCTTTAATATTCATGCAAACTTTCCTAAGGGTCGTTGATTTGAAGCAAAGCCCTTGTTAATACAGCATTTCAAATTTAAGCATTTATTAATTCCAGCTGTAATGAAAAATCAAACCCAGCCATTTGTTGACTTCATCTGCCAGCTATGTCTTGTCATTAACCTAGTTTCCAAGTGGTTTCAAAAAGAGCCTCAAGATATTCAGTCGTATAAATAATAAATTCAGGAAGGCCATAATTAATGCAATCTTAAGAAAAAGTTCTGAAGGGGAAAAGGCAGCTTTTAAAAAATTCTGAAGCTACAATAATTAATGTTCAAGGCTAGAATGATACCTAGTCTAAGCATGATTTAATAATGCTGACTTGTACTATGACTTTTCCCCCATGAGCTGCAGAATAGATCAGTCATACATTGCTGAAAAGAATTCACAGTTCACAATCACCAGCAGTGATTCATGATAGCCAAAGCTAGCAGAAACGGGATTTGCTGAGGTCCAGAAAATTACCTCTGAAGTTCAATACTGACTTCTATACATTCTACACTAGGCTTGTGCAATTTGGCCAAAAAGCATCCCGTTTTGGGGTCAATTTTTGGCTAACCTTTCATTCCATTTACTGGGAAGTTACTCAAATTGGGAGGGGTGCTGCCATTTTCATTCTGCTTGCAGGGATACATGATATTCCCAATAATAATAATAATAATAATAATAATAATAATAATTATTATTATTATTATTATTATTATTATTGTGTATTTGTACACATGTGTGCCTACAGGCCTGTAGCGAGGGGGTGGTTTTAGGGGTTCAACTCCCCCCCTAAATGTTTCAGAATTTTTTTAAAAATCTGGTTTACTCATGAATTTTAATTGGTTAACCAAATCCCCATGCTTAGTCTATGAGATGCAAAAAATTAAGAGTACCTCCAGAACTGTAAGCACTATCTCAAGCAAATATTGACAATTTATTCACACTGTCATTACTTGCAGCAATAGCCGATGTAATGAAGCAACCAAGTTGGGTGTGTGTGTGTTGAATGCTCTCATTAAGGAGGCCAGACTTGGTGGAGGTGTTTGACAGGGGCGGAGCTGCAGGCTATTGAAGGCTGCTCTGCCCTCTGCTGTGCTCTTTGCTTCAGCGTGAGCTAGGAGGCAGGTTTCAACCCCCCCCCCCCAAAATTTTCAACCCTCCCCGAAATTTTCAACCCTTCCCCTGAAATTTTCAACCCCCCCCCCCGAAATTGTCAACCCTCCCCGAATTTTTTTTCTGGCTACGGCCCCGTGTGCCTATATACCATACTTCCAATAAATATGGAATTACCATATATACTCATGTATAAGTCACCCTCATGTGCAAGTTAAGGACTGATCTTGGGAACAAAATTATGGATTTTAGTATGCTCATGGATAATTGGGGATCAATTGAAAAAGAGAGGAAAGCACAAATGCCACCTCTGTCTGTCACTATCATTTATTTATTGATAGTGACAGACAGAGGTGGTATTTGTGCTTTCATCTCTTTTTCAATTGATCCTCAATTATCCATGAGCATACTAAAATCCATAATTTTGTTCCCAAGATCAGCCCTTTGTCTGTCACTATCATTTATTTATTGGAGCCCCCGGTGGCGCAGTGGGTTAAACCCCTGTGCCGGCAGGACTGAAGACCGACAGGTCGCAGGTTCAAATCCGGGGAGAGGCGGATGAGCTCCCTCTATCAGCTCTAGCTCCTCATGTGGGGAGATGAGAGAAGCCTCCCACAAGGATGATAAAAACATCAATTCATCCGGGCGTCCCCTGGGCAACGTCCTTGCAGATGCCAATTCTCTCACACCAGAAGCGACTTGAAGTTTCTCAAGTCGCTCCTGACATGACAAAAAGAAAATATTTATTACCAGCTCAAGGCAGGGCACAACATAGTTAAAATATATACATAAAAGCACATATTAAAATACTTGAACCCAAAGTTAAAAGACAACAAACATAAAAAACAGTGCAATTCATGGCTCCATTGTTTTGTTCCATGAGGCTTCCAACTCATAGTTCTGCCAGCTTATTTATTTAGGAGACACAAGGTGGCTAACAACCACACACTTTGATCAATTTAAAACAAAGTAAATACATTTTTTTTAAAAAAAACAACAAATTAAATAGTACTCTCTGTGTTAGGTTAAAATGCACTTAAAATATAATAAAGATAATTAAAATGCATTTTGAAATGCTTAATCCCCTGCAAAATCCCACACGCAACCTCCCCAGCCTCTAAGGCAGGCAGTCACAACCTCCAGTTTTTCATCCTCCAACTTTTAGACTTCCTGGCTACTGGGCAAGCCGGCTAGGGCTTCTAGGATTTGGAAGCCAAAACAGCTAGAGGGCCACAGATTGTGCAGGCCTGCTCTAAGGGGTAAGAAGCTCACTGTTGTCAAAATTCAAGCTTGGAATCCAGGTGGTTTGGGGTCTAGATAGTCAGGATAGAATATGTAGAGACTGGTAAAGGCCCTACCAAGTCTGAAGTATGGCAACCTACAAGCAGTAGCACCCTGTGAAAAGATTTAGGGAAAAGTTATGAAAGAAAGAAAGATGCTCACAGCAATTGATGTCAGCTTTGGTGACAGGCAGCATGATGAATGCTGACATTGGGCCTCTTTGCTGACACTATCTGCAGACATCTGCCACATTCCAGTATTTCATTTCCAAAGGTATGAGCTATTGGGCCAAAGACTTCTGCCCTGAAGTTCCAGCCAAATGACTTCAGTGGCCAGCACTGTCTGCCTGTTCTATAGAAGTGAAACTTCTGCCTTGATACCCAGACATTGTACTTACTTTTGCTTTGCTGCAAGATACTTACTTGCTGCTGTGTTGTGAAGTATAGGTTATCCCTCACTCACCACTGTTTAAAGAACACAGATTGTATTCCTTTTCTATGAAATTTTGGGTGCAATTTACATTTCTCATCCCTGCAGAAGAATAGCTTTCCCAGATAAACTGAAACAATTCTGATTACAGGGAAACTCAGCAAACCCTATCCAATGCAAAATATATCTCATTTTTTATCATGCTGTGACTTCATCTAAGTCAAATAGCACCCTTTCGTGCTAAGCGATAGATATACAAAAAAGGGAGGAAACATTACTTATGGCTGGCAAGACAGAGTGTGGCTTAGAAATAAAAACTAAAAGAAATAGATAGGAAAACACAAGCAAAACAGCTCTTTATCATGTTCTGAATAAAAGGAGTCTTGGCAGCTATTGAGAGGTTACTTAATTGAGGTTCTTGGGGGGGGGGGTGAGGAGGTGATCACATTTTTAAACCTCAAAATCTCTTCCCCCCCCTCCCCCCCCTATTTTAACCCAGAGAATTGATAACAGGTATCTTTGGGAGATATCTGAAAAAAATCAGCTCTTTGTGAAATTCAAATATTTTCTGTCCCTGGTAGTTGGTTGCTTCCATGTCATTAAGGCGGTGGATCTAGCTCAGGTTTGAGACCAAACTTTAAAGAAGTTATCCAAAGTGTTGGACTCTATCCCTAGAATAGACTCCACAACTTGTGTGGTTTCTTTAAAGTTCAAACTAAACTCATATTTGCTTGGCCCAGATAAAATGTACTCATCTTGCAACTTCTTCAAGTAGTCCACATGACATAAGGCTGGTTTCACAGAGGAATTGCTGCATCCAACCATTAGTCTATCACAAAGAGAACTGCAAGTTACTCTAGGGCAGTGGTTCTCAACCTTTGGGTCCCCATATGTTTTGGCCTTCAACTCCCAAAAATCCTAACATCTGGTAAACTGGCTGGCATTTCTGGGAGTTGTAGGCCAAAACAACTGGCATTTCTGGAAGTTGTAGGCCAAAACACCTGGGGACCCACAGGTTGAGAGACACTGCTCTAGAGCTTCCAAGAAACTCAGAAGTGAGACCAGTATTTCAAAGTGTGGACAGATGAATCAGGCTACATCCACACACCAAAAAGACCTGCTACTCCTCTGCCAGACAGAATCAGCTCCAAGCAGTTCCTCTGCGGAGCCTTGCCAACAACATCTCACATGACAAAGCACCCAATTTGGACTACATTAGAAGTGGCATCACCAGCAAAGTTCTGCCAGGGAGCTACTTCTGGCTGGAGCTACTTCAGTCCACCCAGCAGCCTGGACTTGAAAGGGGGTTTGAAGCTCTCTTGCGCTTTTTCCAGGAGAGGTCCAGAGCACAGTATTCTTGATTATTTCAGCCAGAATCTCAGAGTGAATTTGCTGCCTCACTGAAGTGGAAGCCATTGACCTCTACTACATATTGTCCTGCTCTTCATCTGTCAGACTGACATTGAATCAGGAATGAGCAGTGTAAGCCGGAATGCTGAACTAGCGAGATGCTCAGTCAAATTTAGCAAGGCCATTCTCATGTCTTTACATTCCTTGCATGAAACAAGTCTTCATATTATTGGTTTACTTTGCACAAGACAGCCAGTGTGGCGCAGTCAAAGTATTGAATGTATTTATTTATTTACCACATTTATACACCACCCCTCTCAGCCCAGAGGTGGCTCAGAGCAGTTCACAACTGGCAACAATTTGATGCCTCAACAATTATAGCAAATAAAACAATAATAAAATACTGTTAAAACATTAGCATACAATATAAGAATATAAAAACCGTACAAAGCCTTTAAAACATTATTGTGAGCATCTCCATGTCAAGTCATTATTCAATTGTGTCATCAAGTGGTGCCATGATTTCGTATAACTATGTTGTATTTGGGAAGGCCTGCTCAAAAAGCCAGGTTTTCACCTTTCTTCAAAAGGTCAGGAGGGAGGGGGCCGATCTTATATCCCTAGGTAGGGTGTTCCACAGTCAAGGGGCCACCACTGAGAAGGCCCTGTCTCTCATCCCCGCCAAACACATCTGCAAGGATGGCGGAACCAAGAGCAGACCTTCCCAAAAGATCTTAATGTCCAAGATGGTTCATAAGGAGAGATACGTTTGGATAGGTAAGTTAGACCAAAACTGCTTAGGGCTTTATAGGCTAAAGCCAACACTTTGAATTGTCCCCAGAAGCAAACTGGCAGCCAGTGGAGCTGGCGCAGCATTGTGTGCTGTACTCCCTGGGACTCTCAGAGGGCAGAGTTCAAATCCCCACTCTTTCACAGAAACCTACTAGATCAGTGGTTCTCAACCTGTGGGTCCCCAGGTGTTTTGGCCTACAACTCCCAGAAATCCCAGCCTGTTTTCCAGCTGTTAGGATTTCTGGGAGTTGAAGGCCAAAACATCTGGGGACCCACAGGTTGAGAACCACTGTACTAGATAATCTTGGACAAGTCATGCTTTCTCAGCCTTAGAGGGGGGGGGGGAAAGTCCTGTGATATGTTCCCCAGAAATGACTTGAAGGTATTATAAGGGTGCTTGAGATCAGAAATGAGCATCCAAAATTCACTTCTGTCCTGAGGTTGGATAAATTACTTCTTTGGACTCCAGCTCACAGAAGTATCCATGTTTGGAGGATTATGGGAATTGTAGTCATATATGCAGTTTACTTCTCTTTTTCTAGCTGTACAAATTGGATCCAAAGAAATAATGCCAGCACAGAAAACAGTGACAGCACTGAAGAGGTGTTGAATACAGTCAATGAAGAGGAATTGGGCAGCAAAACTACTGAAGGCCATAAATTCGGAGTCTCCAGTCCTTGGGAGCATTTACACTATTGAATGAAAACAGTTTGACACCACTTTAATTGACATGGCTCAAGTATACAGAATTGTGGGGATCAGTCATGTAGCCGGGGGGGGGGGGGGGCTTGGGGGGCTTCAGCCCCTTCCCCCCAAAATTCTCATGGTGGTCCTCGAGAAGGCCTTACTGGTACATTATTTAAACTGTTATGTTTATTCATATCATGATCTGATCACCATGCTCAATATATCCCATACGCATGGGAGTATTTGGGTAATGATACAAAAGGTTTGCTAGGGTAGACCCTCTTTCACTCAGACTCACCCCCCCCCCCCCCGAATCAAACTCAGCTCCCCTCAAAACAAAATCCTGGCTATGGGCCTGGTGGGGATTGTAGTTTTACGAGGTCTTTAGCCTTCTCTGTCAAAGAGTGATGATGCCTCACTAAACTGCATATCCCAGGAATCCATAATATTGAGCCATGGTAGTTAAAACAGTGTTAATCTATATTAATTCTACAATGTAGAGACAGCCTTTGTCTTTTCAGCTGTTTTACCCTCCATTTTCTATTAATTCCATGCATGGAGGTCAATATTAAGGGACAATGGAAGTCAAAGGCCAAATCACCCGACTTCTCACTCTTGATCTACATGATGCATTTCCAAAATTTCAGGTGCACCCTTTAAATCAGACCAGTAATGTATCTTCCCTCCCTGCCTCCCTTCTAAATAAATAGCATGCCTATCTACTCACTCAGCCAGCCCTCTGGTACCAAGATAAGTGCATGGAGGGGGTGAGGGGAAAGTTATATTTTCTGCAGGCCTAGCACATTATTTCACAGTCATCTGCAGTGTTGAGCAATAGAGTGGAAAATGCCAGCTTGCCTTGTACTAAAATTAGGCTTTAGAAGGCAAAAAACACTCTGTAGCTCAGTGGAGAAAGTCCAATTAAGATGAGCATGAGCGTTTCTGGACATATATTCTCAATAATGTGATTTTTCTCTCATCATTCTTGCTATAAAATCTTGCTAACCCGGGTGGCCATAAATATTCAGTGTGTGGGAAGGGTGGGTAGTAAATGTTATTTTGGGATATTAGTAAGTTTTTGCTCATTCTCTTCTCCCAATGTCAGTAATGTTTTGGATTTCCCCCTTTTTTGTCAATTAATACCAAAGCTGAAAATCCAGGATAGTGACTTCCTTTCATGTTTAAAAAATTATTGCACCATTCTCTTGAGTTCTCAGAAGCTAAGTTTTAGCTGATGATGGAAATACAATTATAAACTTTAGTTAGTACATGGTGATGTTCATTACAGAGTTAGCAACACCTGAGGCACTCCAAGTGGCCAGCTACTGGTCAAAGGACATTTAGTATAATGCCAAGTTTTTTTTAAATAAATTACAACTGTACCCTCAGTTCGCTTCTGATATGATAAATAAATAGTACAGAGTTTTGCTTTGGTTTTTCTCAAGTAGTTGCATTGTTGTCCAAAAGACGGCACAGCCAGTTTCATAATTAGTTTTGCAAAAACTGAATATCTTATGGTGTCAATTGTGGAACCAGTCAACCTACTCTGTGCACAGCTGATGTGCCAAAATACTTGTGCAAAATGGTGGTCTATTATATTTATGCTAGCATGAGTTTTCATTCCACTGCATCAGACTGAGGCTAATTTAGAAAGCTTCACAACATCCCAATCTTTCACAACCTTTCAGAACAAAGTCAACAAATACCAACAGTTCAAGCTAAAAAGCCCTGAGACAAAGAACTAATATGATGCACAATGCCTCTATAAATAAAGTGTTCTTCCAGCTCTCCTTCACATACAATGAAATTCTGTTAAGTCATTAAGGGTCAAAAACACTCCAACTTTCTTTACAACCACAACATTTCTTTATGATTGACAACTCACTGGGCTAAACCAATTAGTCCATTGGAGTTATACAGGGTTAGTCAAAATGAATAGGCCAATTCGGCTACAATTTCCTATTCATTTTGGCCTATTTATTTTGACTAACCCTGTATTAGCACTGATCCAGCAATACTATTCTATTTTTGGGCTCTAATGCATACAAAGATGCTCACTGGAAGAAGAATATTCAATATTCACTTTAATGTTCACTTCAATGAAAGCACTAGACATGCACGCATCAATGTCCCTTATGCACTCATCACTTGGTATGTGGACTGAAGTTTTAAATCACCATGCTTTTCCTGACTCATGTACTGAAATCAATAAATACAATACTCTGGATGCCTGTGCCCATGTAGAATTATTATCAATATATATAATATGACATATTAACTGCCATCAAGTCAACTCCAACTTATGGGGACTCATTGAATAAGAGATCTCCAAGTTACCCCATGAAGAACATGGAGACTCCAGGCCATTGCTTCCTTGATTGAGTCCATCCACCTGGAATATGGTCTTCCTCTTTTCCCACCGCATTCTACCTTACAGAGCAAGGCCATATTTTTTCTAGGAGTCAATTCTCATGTTATGGCCAAAGTATGATAGCTTCAGTTTAGTCATCTTGGCTTCTAGGGAGATTTCAGGTTTGATTTGCTCTAGAATCTGTCCACAATATCTGTAGAAATCTTTTCCAACACCACATTTCAAATGAGATTTTCTTTCTATCAGTTTTATTTTACTATCCAGCTTTCACAACCATATATAGGAATAGGGAATATGGATCATTCAAGCTTTGATATTCATTGGCATCTTCATACTTTAGGATCTTCTCTAGATCAATGTATTGTCGAAGGCTTTCATGGCCGGAATCACTGGGTTGTTGTAGTGTTTTTTTTTCTTTTGTTTTTTTTAAAAAAACTTTTTATTAAAAAACTCTAAAATTACAATAGCACAACAACAGAGAGGAAACAAACAAGGAAATCTAATCACCTCTCAACAAAGGTTTGCTCCAGGCACTGCCAGGCAATGAAATGCTAATCAAGGTGATCAGTTGAAACATTCACACCTAGCTCCAGCAGACAATAGTCCTTTGTCTCACCCTGGTCATTCCACAGATATATAAACCCTTTTCCCTAGTTCCAACAGACCTCACTACCTCTGAGGATCCTTCCCATAGATGCAGGTGAAACGTCAGGAGAGAATGCCTCTAGACTATGGCCATATAGCCCGAAAAAACCTACAACAACCCACTTTTCTAGATCCTTCATTGCTGCACTGCCAAGTCTATCTTCTTTGGATTTCTTGACTGAAGTCTCCAATCTGACTAATGAGTGATGCAAGATACAGAAAACCTTAAGCTATTTCATTATCTTCATTTTTCATTTAAATATATAAATTGTTTGTGGCCATTATTTTTGTTTTCTTAATGTTCAGCTGTAAACCTGCATTTGCACTTTTTGCCTTCCTTTCTTCAGTCCAAGTGTTTGCTATTTTCTGCTAGTAATATGGTGTCCTTCCTCCAACTTTCACGCCTCCTTGCTCTAATCTAATCCAGTTTTCCATATGATTTTTTGGCATAGAAACAAGATAATAATATACAGCCTTGCCTGGCCCCATTGTCAATTGGAAACCATATTCTGTCCTATAAATAAGAAAATCCAATGTTCTGACATGCCCATATTTTGGGAACCCTTTTTGTGATCTATACAAATAAAGGCTTTGTTATGGTCTATAAATCACAGGGTGAATTTCTTTCAAAATTCTTTGGTCTGTTCTATTATCCATCATATGTTTGCAATGTGATCCATAGTATTTCTTCCTTTCCTAAACCCTTCTTGTACATCTAGTATTTCTTGCTTCAGATATTGTAAAAGCCTTTGTTATAGAATGTCAAGCATTACTTTATTTGTATGGGGAATTAATGCAATGGTCATGTAATTACTGCAATTCCCTTTGTTGGAAATTGAAATGTATATTGCATGTTTCCAGTCTGTGGGCCATTGTTTTGTTTTCCAATTTGGTTTATTGTTTTTTGTTAGAACTAGACCAGTGGTTCTCAACCTGGGGTCCCCAGATGTTTTTGGCCTACAACTCCCAGAAATCCCAGCCAGCTGACCAGCTGTTAGGCTTTCTGGGAGTTGAAGGCCAAAAACATCTGGGGACCCCAGGTTGAGAACCACTGAACTAGACTGTCTACAAACTAAAGCAGTTGTATTGGTGTGCCATCTGTTCCTGGTGACCTATTTCTCTCATGTGATCTAAGACTGACAGAGCTGAAGGATGAAGAAAAATGTATTGTTGAAGGCTTTCATGGCTGGAATCACTAGGTTCTTGTGGGTTTTTTCGGGCTATAGAGCCATGTTCTAGAGGCATTTCTCCTGACGTTTCGCCTGCATCTATGGCAAGCATCCTCTGAGGATGCTTGCCATAGATGCAGGCAAAACGTCAGGAGAAATGCCTCTAGAACATGGCTCTATAGCCCGAAAAAACCCACAAGAACCTAATGAAGAAAAATGTTTTCAAATCATGAGTGCCTTTCTACATTGCAATTCTTACATGTTTAGAGTTGAAAAGGACTCTGAAATCAATTATAATGTGTGTGGGCAGCATCTGTGCGTCTGGAAGACAGAGATTGAAAAAGTTCCTTATCCACAGTTATGGAGCTCTTGCGATTCAAGGAAGGTCTCTGTTGCCTTGCTGAATGCAAGCAATTGTATGCACACAGGCTACTGAAGCAAATCTCTAGCGAGTAGCTACAAAACCTTCTCCACTTGCTGAGAACAGCAAGACCCTGCTCTCTCCTCTCTGTAAGAGCAGGAGGGCAGGCTGCCTCCTGCTGGACTAATTGAGTGCAAAGTAATTAGCAGCTTTAAAGTTGCGACTGCAGCTAGATGTTCACAAGAAATAAAAATAACATATGGCTTAGAAGGGGGATCTGGGGCATTTTCAAACAGAGAAATTGTGAATGCAGAAGAATAGCTGTGCCCATTCCAGCTGAGATGTGGTATTGCAAAGTATGAAATAACAAATCATGTCTTCAAGGGGCTTCTGGGGGTGTGATTTGAAATCTGAGCCCCAAACCCTTTCAGGAACAGGGCAGGCAGTAGCATATGAAGCTGAGTCTATTTCAGGGGTTTCCAACCCTTCTGTAAGCTCTTGTACAGTTAATAGCTGGCAAGTGAATGTATGAACAGAATGAAATTCTAAGCTCTTGCAAATGTGATAGTCCATTCACACATTATTGCCTTGTGTTGTAATCATCAAATGAATCATACATATATAGTCAGCCCTCTACATTCACAGGGGTTAGGGCAGGCATGGGCAAACTTTGGCCCTCCATGTGTTTTGGACTCCAACTCCCACAATTCCTAACAACCTACCAGCTGTTAGGAATTGTGGGAGTTGGAGTCCAAAACACCTGGAGGGCCAGAGTTTGCCCATGCATGGGTTAGGGGCACAGGACCCCTGTGATAGTAAAAGAAAAGAGAAAAACAAATTGTGTGTGGATGGGCGACACGCCTCCCGCCATAAAAACTAGAGATGACACTGACACATAGATGGAGTAAAACATGGCCACAACTTAATTTATTGCTTACAGGAACAAGGGGTTGGCTGCCAGTCAAGGGTTCTGGATCAAGATTGATCAGCCCGCTGCTGACCAATATGTAATGAGACCAACAGGGGGCCCACTGGCACAATACCGGGCAACGAAACACAGTACCCCTGGAAACCGCCGTATTTTCTCTCCCCGGCCAGTAGGGGAGGGGCAGAAAACAGATCCAGGGCCCATGCCACATGCCAACACAAGTTGTGACGAACAGATAATAACCAAAATACAGCAACATTATACAACAACATGAATCGTGCAGGGTGAGTGGGAGGACAACTCGAAGCAGGTCTGGGACTGCTATATAAGGCTGCTGGGCGAGGGAGAGGTCGGCCCTTGGCCCCTTAAAGGTACTGAGTGGGGGAGGCCGCTGATTGGGCTGCTGTCCAGGGGGCGGGAAAGCTTCCCGCCATGCAGAGGTCTTCTGGGAAGGAGAAGCCCCCTGCTCCCCACGTGGCCGGCGGGAGAGTGCCCCCGCCGCAACAGGCCTTGCCCAGTAAGTCGGGCAATGCATTTGTTGGGATAACTTTACTGCGAGAACACATTTCTAGGGATTTCTAGGTTTTCCAGCATGACTCTATGGATAACTTGGAATCTGACTCTAGTGGAAGCTGACTATAGAATTGCATTGGAGTATGAGAGAGATGTTCTCCCTTAAAATCTCTAGGACATCCAGCATGACTGGAAGAAGTTGACTATAGAAACTCACAGGAGGACCTAGAGAGAACATTTTAATCAAATCCATAAATAATCAAATCCGTGACACTGGAAATGTGGAGGAGTTACTGTAGAGGAAGAAACCCAAGCAAGGATGAGCAGACTTTATTCAGCTTCCACTATAAAAATTATTTATTTATTTATTTTCCGGCATTTCTACCCCGTTCCTTCTCAATCCCTGAAGGGGAACTCAGGACAGCCTACATTTGGCAACAATTTGATGCCACTACATATAACAAAGGAATATAATAACAATTAAACAATAAATAGAACATTAATTAAAAACAATAAAACAGTAAAAACAGTAAAAACAGTAAAAACACAGTATTAACAACCATATCATGATTCTAGTCGAATTCTATATCCAAAGTGTTATTTATGCCAGCTGTCCAAAAGCCTGGCCCCAGAACCACGATTTCGATTTCTTCTGAAAAGACAGGAGGGATTAAGCCAATCTTGATGATGATGATGATTTTGTATCCCAGCTTTCTACCAATAATGGGACCCAAGGCAGCCAACAACATATTAAACAATACAAGTTAAAAACAAAAACAAACTAAAATCCAAATATAAATATACGATAAACAATTAAACAATTTGTAAATTAAAACATTAAATATTAAAATTGTTAAAATGCATTAAAAGCTGCATCAAACTCCTTTTACAAAATGCACTTGGTGCAGCCAGCTTATCTAGAATCTGAGCAGTGTCATCCACCATGGAACTTATGGGAAATGACATGGCAGTGTTGCATAGGTGAGAGAAAATAGCTCAGGCCAGCACTACTGATACTAGAGGCAATGATGGGGTGGCTAAGCCTTAAAAAACCTCCCCACTTCTGACACACCTCTTGTTTATGGTTTCCAGTTACTGATCTCCAATTGTAGACTATGGGTACTGAAAAGGACTATTGAGAGAGTACTTACTGGGAAAATGTCCTCTTCACTTTCACATATTGCTGATGTTTCATATACTTTTAAGTCATGTCTGATTTATGGCAATACAAAGGCAAACCAATCAAGATTTTTTCAGAGTGAAGTTGCTTATGACTTCTTCTAAAACACCCAAGGCCATCCATTGGGTTTCCAGATCCAAGCAAGGATTCAGACTGATCTTCCATTCAAACCAGTACACCATGCTGGCTAGTGGCTATCACTCTTTTACATACCTGAAAATACTCTCCGAAAGAAAAGCATGAACTTTCCAAGCACTTTAGGGAAAACTTAACTGATGACAAATTGGGATGGGTTAGTGATGGGCAACCTTTTGAGCTTGGCGTGTCAACATTTGCCAAAAACCTGAGCATAACTTGGGTGGGGTGTCAACTTCAAGAAAAAAATCCCATAAATTTGCAATATTCATAGTTTAAATAAGAAAAATGTATATTCCATGCTGAGTTATGGAGTGAACAATGCTCAAATGTGCAGATGTTAAATTTGTAGAGCCTTTTACCAATTTAAGGATGGAATTAGATTGGCTCTTATAAGGTGTACTTCTTTGTATGTGGCCGCGTGTCATCAAAAATAGCCATGTGTGTCAGTGCTGACACGCGTGTCATAGGTTCACCATCACGGGGTTAGGAGATTTTTACCAAACAGAAATATGTGTGAGTCTTCCTTAAAAATGTTCCTGGTTGTTGGCCATAAATAGCAAAATGTCTTGGCCCAGCTGTGATGATTTTGTTAGGGAGAAGTAGCCTAAGGTTCCTATATTTGCTTCCCTCTTAATCATCATCACTCCACAGATTCTGGAACTTGGACTATAGGACTTGAGTTTGGAAGAATTTCTACGAATTTTTTAGAACACCAAGCATTGCCACAAGCCATGAAAAAAAAACCTGTTGGACAACATGAGGATTATGATTCAAAGAACAGCAATTCATTTAATTAAACAAAATCTTCACTTTGTAACATCTGGGATTCCAAGCGATGACTTCCTCAGTAAATTCCTATGACAGTTAACAGACATTACTGCAATGAACATTTCTTTTCTTTGCAGAGTCACGTACTTACTGCCAAAATGCTGATGAGGTTGGATTGCTGTAAAAATCCATTTCCCCGGCACAGCCAGGAAGTGCAAACAAATACAATTTCTACACAGCTGTACTGAAGACTGGCCCACATCCTCACAGCTTCGTGCAGCTGGCTCAGGGGGTGTTTCAGATAAAGAAGACTCAATAATTTCTTCTTAGATATGAAATCACCTCTAGCTGACCTTAGTAGAATCCCTCCCAGAATATTTTATCTTAAAATGCTTTCTATTCCCTGACCTCATTATCTAGAAGAGAACGCAGATCAGCATTATGAGAGACATCACTCCAACGGTATCACATTTGTGCTTCATCATTTAGTGAGGCTATATCAGGCATGGGCAAACTTTGGCCCTCCTGGTGTTTTGGACTCCAACTCCCACAATTCCTAACAGCCTATTGGGCGGTGAAGTCCAAAACACCTGAAGGGCCAAAGTTTGCCCATGCCTGGTCTATTTCCTTATAATAATAAAACTGTACATACACATGTATATATCTACAAATTTGAGTCAAAAATCAACCCAAAGCACCTGAGTCAATATCCATAGGTCAATGTAATGCTTATCAAAAAAAGGAACCATCCCTTCTCTGAGTTGACTGGTGAAAGGCAGGAGCCTAGTCCATTCCAGAGAATTTTTAAAAGCATCAACCCTTTTTACTAGCTGGTGCTCCTTTTAGGGACAGTGCCAAAGAACTGCCACCAGGCCTGTAGCGAGGGGGGGGGGGAGGTTTAGGGGTTCAACCCCCCCCCCCCGAAATGTTTCAGATTTTTTTAAAAACCTGGTTTACTCATGAATTTGAACTGGTTAACCAAATCCCCATGCTAAGTCTATGATATACAAAATATTATGAGTCCCTCCAGAACTGTAAGCACTATCTCAAGCAAATATTGACAATTTATTCACACTGTCATTACTTGCAGCAATAGCCGATGTAGTGAAGCAACCAAGTTGTTGGTATGAGTGTTGAATGCTCTCATTAAGGAGGCCAGACGTGGTGGAAGTGGTTGACAGGGCCGGAGCTGCAGGCTATTGAAGGCTGCTCTGCCCCCTGCTGTGCTCTTTGCTTCAGCGTGAGCTAGGAGGCAGGTTTCAACCCCCCCTGCAAAAATTTCAAACCCCCCATGAAAATTTCAACCCCCCCCCCGCGAAAATTTCAAACCCCCCATGAAAATTTCAACCCCCCCTGCAAAAATTTCAACCCCCCCCCCCCGCAAAAATTTCAAACCCCCCCCCCCACGGTGAAAATTTCAAAAAAAACCCCGGCGAAAATTTCAACCCCTCCCGAAATTTTTTTCTGGCTACGGCCCTGACTGCCACCAGCATAGTTTTCCCACCCAGGCATTCAAAAA